>NW_024041262.1:10873251-11057774 GCF_014851395.1 Micropterus salmoides | reverse complement strand
AAACTGTCTGCTACAAAATGATGTATTCTTAATATCAAAAATGTATTTATTCTGTGTTCTATGTGAACAACCTCATTTCATTTTTAGACTGACACAGTAGGATGAGATCAAAATTGTCTCACTATAACCAGTCCACTGTCTGGTGGGCAGCCATATCACAGGAAATTGTGTGTGTGTGTGTGTGTGTGTGTGTGTCATGATCAAATGGCTCCCCCCCAGGCTACATTGAAAGGTCAGGGATCCATGCAGGAAATTAGTGTCTGTGGAGGCACAGACGACACACACACACACACACACACACACACACACACACACGAGAGAGAGAGACGAGAGAGAGGCACAAACCATACTCGAGGAAGCTAAACATGTCCTTCATTAAATTCAAGTAACATCCCACTGCGCTCCCTTGATGTCTCTGCCTTCTCTCATCAGCCATTTTTCCTAAGAACAGAGCTCCCGGTGCTATTGACAAGAGCCTCGCTTCTTATTTTTATTTTTTTTTGCATTAGCGCTGACGCTAAAGACAAATGAGTCTGCCTCTCCCCGCCCACCCGTTCTCCCCTCGCTCTGCCCAAATCTTCCACTAAGCAGGCCCCTGACAGTATACATCAGACGGCTGGATCAGATGTGTGCCATCAGTCATCATTAGAGGGCATGATCAGGGGAGTAGTGGCTGGCCGTGCAGTGTTGATGTTATGGCGTTTAAAGATCTTAGACGCCTTACTTTACGCAGAGGTTTGTTGGTCAGGTGTGTAGCCAAGTTATTGAGTGTTTCAGCCTATGAATCTGTAGAATAATGTCTATATGTGTGTGAACGATGGCCAGTCAGAGTGTTTTTTTTTTTGCGGCTCATAATTGTGCAACCAGGTTGTTTTCCGCTACGTCTGGCTATTCTAAATATGTTGGCTGTCTCCTTGGGGTCTTATGACCATTTAAACCCTTGGGCTGACCTAGTAACCCCCTCGGGTCCTGGCATCACTGAGCTCTTTAACATACTAGTGACAGGATAATGGCACGCTTGCTGTGTCTTCTTGTCCACGCCCCCGCAAATACCTTCACTTAACATCCGTGATAATAGGCTTTCAACTCAGAACTTGACATTGGTTCTTTTGGCTAATTTATGGAGGGAACTGCTGTCATTAAGGGGTTCTTGTACAGTAGAGGAATGCACGTTAGCCTGCTGAGGCTCGAAGGCGGAGGTAAATTACAAGCGAGTTTAAGTATTAGCTCTAACTCACGTTGACGAGCACATGAAGTGACAAACCTAAATGGGTGTCTGGATTTTAAGCGAAACAGTGTGGTGAGAAGGCACACTATTTGGCATCGTTGCACATACACCTCATCCTCATCCACCGAGACACACACACTGCAATCGCGACCTCTCCCCCACTTCCACAGTCATGCTGCTCCTTCTCTGAAGTTGAGAAGATCAAACCCTCGTAATCTATTCCCCTGTGATTGACTATTGTGTTGTCCACAGAGAGGGAGAGGGGAAAGGGAGAACATGAGTCGAGAGAGCCGGTTTAACATGACAAAGCCTGTCCCCAGTGATCCTCTCTTCTCCACCCCAGATCCTGATGAGCCTCTTCTTTCTCCCTTTCCTCTTGATCCCTTGTCCCCCCCTTTTTTTATTTCCACATCCTGGCCCCTCAAAGTCCACTTTAGCCCTCTAATGCAAATAGCCCTCCATATTTATGACCTGCTTCTTCCACTGTTAAATATGCGCTTAAGAATGGAAGGCCTTGAATGCTACCAGTCACGTTGGATTAGCGAGTATCAATAGGCAGATAACCTCTCTGTTATAGTGAGTGAAGAGCAAACACTCTAGCACAAGCATTCATGATGGTCTTTTGGCCTTTAAACACTGTGTGTGGCGCTCAATAAAGTGGCTGTGTGTGGCGAATAAGGTCGGGTCAATGTGTTTGGATGAAATATCAGCACAGTCAATCAGAATTGTGGGGTATGAATTGCATTTTCCAGTGTTTCCAGTGTTACCTGTGATTGTATTTAAATGCTGAGGGCAGACACGTGTTCATGATCTCCTCATTAATTTAAATGTCCCAAATCTTTCAACTACAGTGCTCTTAAATGACGTGCTATGCTCTTACATCCTCTCTTCTTAGACCATTTTTGTATTTTTTCCCCCCAGCATTTTGTCTCTTTTTAGGATTCCTTTAAGGTCACAGGAATATTTTCAGCCCTCTGACCCTTGGACTTCTTATTACTGGTCGCTTGTAATGTCGTTGACCTTGGATTTTTACAGGAATACAGGGAATTGAAGCTTATTTGGCCGTTGCACTCATTCTAAGTGGCTGTGAAAAAAGAGCATCAGTCAGATGACTAAAATGTAAACCGTAAAGGCTTTTGTTAGACCACACAGTGAGTTTCTGGATTGGGTAGGCCCCGGTTTACTATTGCTTTGGCACCCTCCTGGCTCCTAGAATGCATGAGTGCAGTTTGTTATCACAGAAGGGGGAAAAAAGCGCACACACAGTCATCCACTCACACACAATTCTATAATTACCCGACGCAGGCAGTCTGTAAAAGAGAGGCTTAATGTTTCATGAAGCCGTTTTCACAGTCAGAGTGGTAACATTAAAGACCAGTTTGTAAAAGGTTGTGGTTTCACTTGTGTGTGTGTGTGTGTGTGTGTGTGTTATGATCTAATGCTGACCTTGATCTTGAAATATGTGTCATAAGGTATCACAGCTGTAAGTCACTCCAGGGAAGGTGTATTAATTCACTTTGACAGAGAGTTGACAAAGGGAGGTCACACTGTGGTTACACCTTCTCCCTTTCTCACTGCGGGGAGTGTGTCTAGAAGCAAACACGCCAGTTTGCACAGCTTTTATTTGGGGCCTGCTTTTGAAATGTTTGTCTTGCGTGTCACCGTCCTCTCGCTCAGCTTGGCTCCTCTTTTCTCCTCATGTGCTCTCTCTCCTCCCTAGCTTTATCAGCCCCCGTTTCTCTTGCAGCCTGTCTCGTCCTGCTCCGCGCTCTCTTGCCCTGCCTCTCTCTCTTAATGTGGGTCAGTGATGTCGCTCAGCTGATGGTGTACAGCTGCTGTATGCGTGTGATAGCTCGTAAATGTTAAATGGCAGATCCACTGTGGCAAACACTGCCTGTATTCGTCATGTGGATTAGCCACAGAAAAGGTTTGCTAATAATGAGTCTGCTTCTCCCATTGAGTTAAACACCCTGCCTTTAGCTCATTGCAGTAATGAAGCTTTGGGCTCGCCCCTAATGCATATACACAAGAGGACATTTGAAACAGTTAGCTCTGCACAAAAACAGCACATATTCGTTGACACCTCAGCCTGTCAGACCATCTTAATAGACCTGCCATGTACCAGATGTATGTTCAGAATCCTAAGTGAATCGTGCACACACATTTTGACATTCACACCCTCACACACACTTACATTGGATATCATGTTTTGGAGTGTTCATGCCCACACCCTACTATGACATGTGTTACCGGTTGCTAAAACACGCCGCTGTCCCTGTCCACATCCTGGCATCCCCTGCCGACATGGGCTGCCTTTTGCCCCCTTGTGCGCACCACCACGTCCCACACCATCAGGTCATGCCACATATCTCCAGTCACCCCGGGGGAAGTGCCAACTCGCATAGTCCCAATGTCCGTCAGCAGGCAAAGACAGCTGCTGGGTAGAGTTACACTGTGTTACTCAGGGTTGCAATGGAGTGTTGTTGCCAGGGAGCCTGTGGTTCTCTCCGGCAAGATGGCTGTCTTTGGCTGCTTTTTCTGTTTTTGTTTTATTTTGCACAATTAGATCCATAAACTCATGGGATTTAAGAAATGCATTTGTGGTTTAGATGTCCTGTGAATTCTGTATTTGTTAGAAGGCTTCTTATTAACTATACCAAATGCTTGCATGTGGCTGCAGCAGCATAGAGCAGCTACTATGATTAACATGAAGCTGCTGCTCCACGTCTAGCCCTGTAGACCTCACCTTTGCCATCTGCTCGATCCCTTGCTGCCCCTCCCTCCCGCGCTCTAGTTTGTCCACACATGTTCTCAGTTCTGTCTCCATTTGCCGGGGCAGCGGTGATAGGAAAACCTGGTGTTTTGTTATTTCAGAGGCCTGGCAGCATGGAGAGGGAAGTTATCTTGGGCCCCTTGAGAAGGGCTTGGGAACATGGTGGGGGCCACTGGGCTGATAAAAACCAGACCTGGCCTAGACAAGAACATGCTGACATTTACATGCGTAGGCTCTCTTGCACATACGCACAGTGTACATATCAGGCAACATGCACTCAAATATGCAAACAGGCAGATGCATTCATTTAAGTGAGCACGCACGTTTTCATTTGTTGTTCCCAAAAGCAATCAAACAGAAGAACTGCATACATTTACAACTCACAAAGATGTAACGATGCCATAAATTACCCCTGCTAAACACAGCATGGTGTTTTCCCCACTTCTGGCCCATCTTTTCCTGGTGTTGAGGAGAGATAGTCATAACAGGCAAGAAAGACTCCTTACTCTGCACCGCCTTGCCCTTCGGCCTGTGCTCGGACCCTCATCTATCACTCACGTATGTGTGAGTGTGTTTTTCTTGCTGTAACACTCTAGACTGGGGATTGACTTGGCCCCAGTTTTGAGCGCTACTCTTTAAACTTTGATCTTGGACAGTGTAGCCTTCAAACATACCACACAGTCCTTTAAGAACTCAAGCTGTCACATCAATTTGTGTTGTCTCTGCAAAATGTTAATATCTGCAATGGTTGCAAAACAGCAGGCTGTCATTTCTGTGAAATGTTGACCACAACATACTCTCCTAAGTGGAAGTGATGTATCATTTGCTGCAGGAAATTATATTAGAATTAGATTATGCTTTCAGTTTTATCTATGCCCTTACATCCTTTACACTAAGATTGTGATGGTGGATATGTATGAATTAAAATATATATTATGACTCTGTATATAGACCTTGATTTTTCCTAAAATGGTGGTGTTGTGCAACACCACAAAGTATGTTCCCATTATTTTGCTTGGCAAGCTTGGAGACTCATTATTAGTGACAGCACCCAATATCTCCATGCATTCTCTCCATTTCGCCCTCTCTCTCTCTCCGACATGAGATGATAGACTGCAAGCTAGACATGCAGCAGCTTAGGTGGAACACAACCAGGCAGGGGGATCCTCAGTAATCCTCCTAACTCGCCCTCACTGAAAAACACACACACACACACACACACACACACACACACACACAGTGCCATGCATGTATGAGTGGGAGTAGTGACAGATGGCCTACTAGCATAAGAAACTTCTGAATCTGTGAGGCAATAAAATACTGTAGTTGATCGATTGTGATTTTGTTTGCATGTTTAGGTGGACAATGAATGAATGTTGACATTCCCATGATGGGTAGATTTTAAGGCCTTTTACTGGCTGTGGCTGTAATGATTAGTGCATCTCGGTGCTTAAAAAGTGTACATGAGACAATTTTACAAAGCCTACAGTTGCAAGACAAACCCAAAGCCTGAAGTATTCCAGATGTAAAAGAGGACTTCCTATGACTTTCGGCCTTGCATAAGATGTAAGTTGTAGAGAGCAACATGAAGAGGAGAATGTCAAAGTGGGACAGGAATAAGAGGAACATGAAGGTGGAAAGTGACGGGAGATGGGGGGTGGAAAGGCTGGATTTAGTTACAGTGAATATGGGAGGCGTGAGCCTCGCTGTCTGCTCTCCTGCCCCATGTTAACCTACACTGGCTGTACTTCCTCTGTGTGTGAGTGTGTGTTTTCACTTATGCCTGCCTACCCTGCCGCCAGATTCCTCCCCCTCTCCCATCCAATAGCCTAACTGTTCACACTCTGTGTTTGAACACAAACACACCCCACTGTCACTCTCCTTGTAGCTGTCAGTCTGTGCCTGCCTGCTAGTGTGTGACTGCGCACACCCGCCCTCAGCCCGACTCATATTCAGATGGTGTGCGTGGCTTTGCTGTCAGTAATCAGGGTGAAGGCAGCAAACGGAGCCCCATCCATTTTCAGCGGAAAGCTGTTATGACGCTTTGCTAGAGAATGGCAGGATTTCCCTGTAAGCAAGGAAATAGTCCCATTTCCCCCCTCAATAATTGAAGAGTGCTGACAAAGCATTCCCCTCGTGTGTGTTTATCGTTTTCCCTGCTGCTTACACACATTCCCGACATGGAAACCAGAAATAATGTCTGAATATTTAGCAAAAGTGCATGCACTGTGCGTGAGTGATACCCTTCTCTGCTCACTTGTTGGTCTGTTTTGCTGCACTTAAAAGCTCTTAAGTAGCTGCCAGTTGTTTTTATGGACATGCATGATACATTGGACTACAACTCCCAGGGTTTAGCAAGGCGGTCTCTGTCCCAGGGCCTGTTCCATTGACCATCCCACTTCATTATTTAAGCAGACTTCAAAGCAAGCCTTAATGTAGCAGCCTGTAGCATGGTGGTCTGTCTGGTGTATCCTGCACACTCACTGCATGGAAAGACAAATGGACCTCTATACAGGATGTTCTCCCATGTATCTTACACATGGCGAGCGTGTGTTTCCAAATAACCTAATAGAAGCCAGGGGAACACAATGGTCCATGATAAAGTAGGATTCAACAAAGTGGAACACCCTGTCAAAGCTCACCCTCTCCCCCTTCATCCCCTCTGCCTTCATTTTCTCCAGTTCTCTTTACCACAATCCAGCCAGCCAGCCAACCAGCCAGCCTGCTAATGTAGTTAGCTTCCCTCTAATGATGGCGAAATCTCATTAATATGCTTCACAGCTGGGCCCAGTAACCAGTGGGGATGAAGGTAATCAAATCTCAGAGGACTAACCTAGAGCTGAACCTCAAGAACTGCTCAGCAGCACTGGGCCGAGACAGACCAGAGTCTGGAGGCTTGATAATAGCCGGTGGGCTTGTGTGTGTGTGTGTGTGTGTCTTGGTCTGTGGTCTTGATGCCTTTGAAGTGCTGATGTTAGCCAGGCTATCTTATGTCAGTATTACAGCTCAGGCCAGTTCATCATTAGAATAGATTTCATTTCAGTCTTGTGCATATTTGTACATTTAAGTCTAGGCATGCAGTGATTGCTTATAGAGGATGTCGCTGCGAGGGTGCGGCTTCTCTAAGTGCTCTTGTGGCTCATGATGTATGCAAAGTGAATCTGAAGAGCGGCATTACAGACCACTCACACTTGAACTTAATTAAATCATCGGTGCTTCGGCTCTGAGTTTGAGAACACCATGCTACATTAAGCTATTAAGATATCTTGGTGCTACACACACACACTTACATGCACACACCTGCAATGTAAATATCAAAGGAGAGATCTGAGATAGTGATATTTCGGAGCTTTGACAAATTTGTCATTCAGAATTGGTTTCATAAGATAAGTACGTTGTTAATTCATGGCCAGCTCACACATTGTTTAGAGCAATTCAGAAATAGAAATAGTTGGATTTAAATTTTTAATACATACATTATGTGGCAGAATTAGCGGAGGGGCTAGTTTCAGCCGTAGCCTGTGGTCAGATGTTAGACAGACATCAGCTCCTTTAAATGGACTTCTGCTATTAGGGTGGGGTAGGGAGGGAGTGGGGAGGGGATGTTTACTGTGTCAAATGATTGAATATGTGATTTCTAAACTGAAAATGTCAACAAAAAATGAACTAAGTTATTTCAAAGCAGAGTCAGGTTTATTTTTGCTGGTTATACCTGACGGCCTGTGCTGTTTACTCCCGCTTCTGGGACTGGTCTGACAACATGCCAGAATGTAGTCTTGAATCCAGCCTTGTGTCTGGCTAACAACAATTGTGGGCACCGTACCGCTCACGTGGTTTGTGTTACACCTCCTCACCAAAGTACAATAGATTCCTTATCAGTGATTCCTTGCTGTTTTTCATTTGAACATTATTTTCAGGGTTGCTGGTTCCTGTATCCCTAAGCAAAGCGGGGTGTTGTTGTCTATTCATGCTAGCCCTCTCTTGGCTAAAGGAATGATATTCTAGCTGTAGCTCGAGTATTAGTTACCGTGATGACTTTGCAGGCTCTGGAGGGGCTCCGGTATGGAAACCTTGCCAGACACGCACATTTCCAGTGTTAACATGTTGCAAGGATATCGAGGGAAGCTCTCCAGGCGAGTGTGAGTCAGTTCTTCCAGTGTTTGTGCGTATGATTTTGTGGATCACACAATAGGCAGGCTTGTATGGTGGTTGGTGTTGATGAGAGCTTGGATGCAGGCTGGTGTTGAATAATGCCTGGGTGAGGGCTGCTGAAGGGCTAAGTAGCTCTGTCCTCTCTGCTGAGCCTCTCTGCCTCTCTGTCCACAGGCCTGCCATTGTTTTGCTCCATGCCTCGGCTTGACAAGGCTCCAGAAGCCAGCCATTGTATTTAATTACAGTCGCCAGCCCCCTCACAGACTCTTGTCCTTGTGTCCCAGATTTCCATGGGTGCTCTCATTAAGACTGTGCATTCTGTGCGTGTGTTTATGTGCGTGTGTGTGTGTCCGACCGATGAGTTTTTTTTTTATGGCTCTAGGAAAGCCCTCAGCCTCTGTAAATGTAGGCATGGATACAATTTTTATGTGTTTGGGTGGGTGGCGCATCTGTTTGTCTAGGCGCTTCTAATGAAGGAAGCTTTAACTTGGATGAATAGCTCTGTGGTCACACTAATAATGCAGGGCTGTAATCAAGAGGGGCAGAAGAGCGCAGAAAACTGTGAATGTTTTTTTGCTAATGAGAAAATATGCCATGTTATGTAAGGGCTGCTCTATTTAAGTTTAATTTGTTTGACATGAGTGTGATGACTGCATGGCCCAGTGGCATGGGCAAAGATGGCCCGTAATGACCCTAATAAAATGGCAATGAGAAGCAAAGGACGGACACTCTCTCCCTGCCCACAATCTGTCGTCCTTCTCACACTCACCCTCGCAGCTCACTTTGTGACCAAAGCCATTTTCTCTTCTACCACAGTAAAAATAAAATGGTATTCTTACTGCTGTATGCATAATTCTCCTCTTTCTTGAAAACAGTATAAATTTGGATTATGAGCATGTGAGTTGTCCACGTTCTCCCAAATATATCGCTCCTTTCCTCTTTTGCTTCACACCACTTAGGGATTTTTCTAAATACTCCCATTTGTTATTTTTCAAGACTTTAAAGGGGCTATATGTAAGTTTTTAATTTTAATAAATCAAATTTTCATTGCCTTATTTGTCAATGGGCTCAAAACTGACTTAGAAATGAAGCACACACCTGTTTTCTCTGTTGCTTGCATCAGCCACTATTCTGCTTTTAATGTGAGGTCTCCAGGTTGGATTCAGCCCTGTGCGCGCTCCCGAGCCTCTCTCGTGCTACAGCGACAACTCGGCAGCTAACCACATGCAGTCCACTAACACCATAAAACAGCCGGCTCACAGCAAAACACAGGCTCCACGTAAGGATACAAAACAACAATAAAGGTTTATGTGCTGAAGCCCATCAGACCAAAAAGGTTCAGATGATGTTGATTAAGAACAAAGTGAGCATTAGTAAAGCTGGAGAAACACAGAGAAAGTCGCATTAGCTCACCAGCTAACGCCGAGCAGTTGCTAATGTTATCCAGTGCAAAGTTATATCGCTTTCCACATAACTTTATGAACTAAAGCCACCCATGTTACTATACTGTGTACCACTGTGGATTTAGCCTGCAAGAAAGGATGTAACGGCAAAAAGCAAATGTGGAGCGATTTGTTTACTAACGTTAGCCTATAGTGATGCAGCCAGCTAATGCTACAGTAGCTTGGACCTGCCACTGGTTTCTTCGTAACGTTCAGTTAATGGTTATTGTGGTTTTACCAATACTCAGGTACACAGCTTCTCCACCTCTTCGTCGCTGTAACTAACATGACCCACATAACATAAAACACTGCAACGAAACAGTCACAACAACCCAGAGGAAGAGCCATCCACTTACACTAGTTACAGTAAAGTTACTTACTGCAGTCTAACTGTTATAAAGTGTGACACACTCTCATTATAATATCCATTCCAGCTCACTAACCGTTTAATTATCATCCAATACATGTAGCTGTGCTGACATTGCTGAGCCTCCGGGGAAAGATACACAGATAGTAAAGATAGTTGCTGAAAAGCAGCAGGCGAGCTAACGATGTAGCACATCGGCTAAATGCAGTAAATGTATCGTGATCATGTAACGAGCATGGATTAGTTTAACCTGCAGCTGATAAAACAATTACTATAACGTTGCAGTGGTAGTTTACCTGAGTTTCCAGCTCTGTCTGTCTATAGCCGCTGTCACTCTGCCTTTTTTCGGGAGTATTGAGCCGATATGCCGCTCGCTGCGCTGAATGAAATGTACGGCGCCAGTGTTGACTCTGAGACGGGAACATCAAAGTAACAGAGCCTGAACATGTCTGGAGAAAAGCCACAGCCTGCATGCTGGTGTTCCTGCGTTTATTTTGGTATTTCTGTATGAAAAAGGTGTTTCGGATTATGCTCTGTCATCAGTTCAAGCGATGACAGAGCATAACCACCGCTAGTGGCCACTGGAAACTCCATAATGCCCCTTTAAGTTATCGTTTTTATCACTTCATCTGTTTTGTATTTTTTGCCTTTTGTTTATTGCTCAAGCACACCATAGTTCTCTGTCTCTCCTACATCTTTGCCTTTTTTTGTGCCTCCCTGCTTTCCTCAATCCCATCTCCACCCTACATCTTGTTTGCTTTTTCCCCCCGATTGCAAGTAAATGTCCCGCGTCTTCAGAAAAGAACCTCACTTTGTTAAACAAATAAAGTCTCCTGAAGTAAATAATCAGCGTGTCTCACTCCAGTTGCTTGTCAGTGACGTCCTTTTGTCTTTCGAAAAAGGTTGTAGATGGTGTGAAAGTGACATGACAACTGGGCCTCATAAATGAAATGTCTTAATATCGCGGGCCTGATTGGGTGTCACTGTAAGGTCTTGCAATATGAGCTTTATTGCTGCTTAGCTTAACTGTCCCCGTCACCTGAAACCCACTTGGATATGCTGTGTGAGATAACACGCAGGCTTTGGAGAGGCTAGATTTTGGTGTCTGCTTGGTGCTTGTGTCTGTTATTTTTTCCAGGAAGCCTTGGACATATCTGGGCATCAGGTTGGTTTATTGAGGTTGCGCTGAATGTAATCTTCCCTCTGCACCATCTGCTGCATGCGCATGGAGATTGGCAAGCTGAGGCCCACACACACAGTCACTATAAAAGGATAGGAAAGGGCGCGTGCGTGTGAGAGAGAAAAAAACTCATCCTTGCTTTAATATTGTAAGTATAAGTGTGATTAGAGATGTTGTGTCAGGATCCAGTGCGAGCATAGTGTTCGTCTGCGGTGTGTTCCCAGCTGTACAACGGGCCTGCTGAACCAGCCCACTCTGTTAAATATAGATGGCTTATTTACACTCAAGCACTGAGCTGGAGGCACCTACTGAGCTGCTTGTCTATCTCCCCAATCCCTCTTCTGTTGAGCTAGTGATGCTGGGCGGAGAAACGGGGCTGCAGTGATGCACACATATAGTAAACAGAAGCATTTAAATCCCAAATATTCTGAGTTTTAATTTTGTACTGTAACTACTCAGTTCTTGAATGGTTGTTTGTGGTAAGGCCACCACCCCTGATGCCTAGTTCATTGACTCAGGCATCATATTGGCATCAGTATAAAAAACTGGAAAACTTCGACAGCCTAGTTACAAGAAGAAAACACATGCTCCATTTGCAAACAGAGATTATACACTTATTTAGTCAGCCATAGGCCACAGGGTGCAGGTCTGTGCTGTGGATGTGTGTTTTTATATATTTGATTAAAAGTCGTGTTTTGTACACACAGGTTGTTGAGGTCAAAGTCCAATACATATTACATTAAGGCAACAGCGGGTTACTTCCCTAAAATACCACAACACTTTGTTTACTGTGTACAAGCACACTAAATATGTGAGCCTACAAAATGCCCACATGCTGTTTGGTTTGTCATATTAGTGCTTGTTGGATGAAGACGGTGTATTCAGCCTCGTACTGTTTACTGGTATTTGTTGCTCTTGAGTGGTACAGTGCTTTATCCTTTAATATTTCCAAGCATTCATGCTGCACAATTTAAAAATAAATAACAGCACAACTCCGGACCTTGTAGAAGAGAAGAAAGCCTATCTTTGAACACTGCTAGCAAAGCAGCTTCTTGCTGTAACACACACAAGCCATCATATCAGCAGTAAATAAGAATACTCTGCAGAGGCTGGTTTCATTGGTGCTTTGATGGTGTGTGTGTGTGTGTGTGTGTGTGTGTGTAAGAAAGTGTTTGTTCTTTGAAGATATTTGCAGCGTCTTTCCTGTGGCGGATCTGAAAATGCCAGATCAAGAAGTAGCACTTTTTTTTTATTTTTTAAAACACATTGTTAGAGTGTGAGTAAGTTCCCCTTCTGGTGATTTGTATTAGATGTTGTCAGTAGTGTATTATTCTGGACTGGGCTGTTTAAGATCTGTGTGTGTGTGTGTGTGTGTGTGTGTGTGTGTGTGTGTGTGTGTGAATGCACACATGAGATTCTGTGTTTATCCCGCTGATATCGATTAATGCTGCACGCCTGTCAGCACGCCATTTGATAGTGTTTACTAACCCCTCTTGTTGCTCTCTCCTCTCCACAGCAATAGAGACCCAGAGTACCAGCTCAGAGGAGATAGTGCCAAGCCCGCCCTCGCCTCCCCCGCCACCCCGCGTCTACAAGCCCTGCTTTGTGTGCCAGGACAAGTCCTCAGGGTACCACTATGGTGTCAGCGCCTGTGAAGGTTGCAAGGTGAGACTCCTGGCCTTCCTCTGAATCTGCCAAGCAAGCAAGATGTTCATCAATCTTGTAACCTTCGTGTGATTTACATAAGGAAACAAAAACACTCTAAGGTCTTCGCAGCCTAAGCTCAGATGATGAAAATGATAAGGCACGTCATTTTGAGTATTTCACATCCTTTTGGGTTTTTCAGTGTTTAATGCTGGAATTTATTGTTGGAACAAGTCAAACTTGACTACTTTTTCGTGGGGAATCATCTACTAACATTATCCTTTGCTTTACTGAGCTGCCTAATCATCAGTATGACCTGGACAAGTTGCAATTACCTATTTCAACACTTCAGCCTATATCTGAGCATATTGTAAAGATAACCTATATGATGGGCCTGCCTCTTACCACTTACCATATGTGAAACATTGTCAACTATCAATTGTTGTTGCTAACACATATCAGCTTTACTGGCATGCCCGCATCAGCCGTCTGTTATCAGTACAGCCACGTTACACAGGTGCTGAAGAGGCCTCATAACCCCTATCTGCTCTGTTATCAGTTGAGAGTTGCTGTGTGCATGCATACATGTTCTCCTGTTATTGTGAGCACATAGACGTCTTTATCTCACTTCTCCCAAGGCACAGAGCCAGAGTTGTGTAAACTCAGAGGAGGCTGGAGATGAGGAGGAGGCATCTGTGGAATCTAATGTAAAGTTTCTGCCAGGTGCAAACCTTATCTCTATAACAACCACCTTGTTTTTGGTTTTTTGCACAGTGGTCATGGAATCTTGAATTTAGCAAATAGGATTTCCAAACATGTAGAGTCTTAAACAGAACAAGAGTATGTAAACCCTCCTTGCAAGGTTCAGTCATGACAGCAGCCTGTGTATAGCAAGAGGAGG
This sequence comes from Micropterus salmoides, assembly GCF_014851395.1. NCBI lineage: Eukaryota > Metazoa > Chordata > Actinopteri > Centrarchiformes > Centrarchidae > Micropterus > Micropterus salmoides. The sequence continues at coordinate 11,044,087 of NW_024041262.1, read as the reverse complement.
TAGGGAGTGGCTGACAGGTGCCCGCCATACCCTCTGACTTATTGACTGTGCAGCCAATACTGTGTGTGTTTCCATATGTGCAGGGATAGGAGTGATGTGGAAGAAAGGGGGGTAGAGCAGAGAGAGAAAAGCAAAGACTGTAAATAAAAAGAGAAAAAGCCATACTGGAAAAGGCGGGAGGCAGTAGCAGTAAAAAAGAAAAAAGGAGAAAAAAAGTGTTAGTATGGGCAGGAGCTCAGGGGGACTGTAGAAATAAATACAAAATGATACAAAGATGAGAGAGACTGCAGGGAGTGAGATAGCGGGAGTGAGAGAGCAGACTGTGCTCTGGGAGACATGAACAGCTAGAAAAGAGAAGCTGGGATGGTTGTGGGGGCAGAAGATTAGGCGGACGGGGTACAGGGGCCACAGCTGAACTCACTGACACCAAGAGAAAGATGGTCAGCGCATCAGAGCACGGGGGGGTGGGAAAATGACTAAAGAATGCAATGGGAGGAAAGCACAGGAAAGCTGGGAGCCTGGCACACACATACATACTAACGCATAACCTTTTAACACAAACCCCCTGAGTGCTCCATGAAACTTAACCTGCTCCCCAAATGTGACTTATAAAAAGTTAACAAAGTAAGTAAAGGCCGACCCCTGTGCTGTTTTATAGGGGCAACCAAACTACTGCTGACTTTGCTGCTCCATGGGTCCTGTGGAAACTTGAAATATCTATGTAACGGATTTAATGTCTTGTTTTTAGTTTTGACAGGTTTTGTATGTATAGACATCCTTAGACTAAAGGGAATTAACCTATTTTATTTACCTCATTCATATCGAATCTAATACTCCAAATTATATTCAGGTTAGTGGAAATATATGCTTGACTGTCGAGATGAGACAAATGATTATTGTACAGACAGAAGGAAGAGATGGGGGGTACTGAAAATTAGCGTCAGTATGAGTGTGTTTGTGTGTACTGAGCAAGATTAAGCTTGTATGCAAGTGTGTGAGACAGAGAAACAGGAAGATGGTGTGTAGTAGCCCTCACCCTTCTATTCTGATAATATTGTGTGGCGTATGATGTGTTTCTCAACAGTTTAGCACAGGTAGAAGATGTGGCCATGCATAGGCTTACAGCTATACACAGTCAGGTTTGATGATCATGTTTTGATTTTTATGTATTTTTGTTCTATAATTTAATATTAACGCTTCATATTGGTAGTGTCTCACACATACTTCATTTATATGATATGCTTCAAACAAATTTGTTCACTCTTAAGTGGTTGGTAAAGTGGACAGCTACTAAGCTAGCTGCTGACTACTTTATGTATCTTGACTATAGACATGTTTGTGTCCGTGTGTGAGGTGTTTGCATGTATTAAAAAGTATTGACTTGGAACTCAGAAGGTGTGCAGCATCTCTGCAACCATTTTTAAGGCCTAAATGACTTTTATTATGTCCTCTTAATGTTGCTCCCTATTGTCTGATAGCATCTGATTAAATAGGGTTATAAATAAATAAAAATAAAGCTCAAACCATCCGGTGAGTGTGTGTGTGTCTCTGTGGTTGTGTGAGACCAATATAGAAGTATGAATCTCTGTTTTGTGGTTAGTGTCAGTTTGAAACACACCTCTTGTTGCATCAAGCAGCATTAGCGGTAGTTTTAAATGGTCACCTGCATTATTGCAAACTTGCATTGAACTGAGGGTTGTTGGATTAACCATTAATTGTCTGTGTAGTTGGAATGAAAATATGAACACAAATAATCAGAAAAAAGTAATTTATTCAAATTAAGTCAAAAAAGTATGAGACAGGTTGACCTGTATTTATTTGTTTGGTCTGTTTATAAAGTTTTAGTTTGTCAGTAGTCATATCTGAAAAGTTAAAACTCTCAAGTTATGAGAAGTGAATTTTGATTTGTTTTCATCCCAACAGTCTATCAAAGACAAAGAAAGCATTGAAAAGGTATTACACATACAATAGTCTGACGGTTACTAATCATAGATTTAAAAAAATCTTTTACAGTGTGATAAACATAGAAGGAGGGCAAACAATAGATGAGCTGTAAACTTGAGTAATTATTTGTTTCTCCTTAGTGGTCGCAGTGTTGTTCTCCCTGACAGCTCAGAAATAGTGTGGCTTTTTGAAGCCATTGTGCAGCTGGGATATAGCAGATTTTTTTAATTAATCAGTCAACACTTATTGTGCAAATGATTTTAAAACAATGGCAAATAATAACTTAATAAGTTTGACAATCAGTTGTTAACACTCTGTCTGCCCTCTGAAAAGCACTGAAACTAAGGCATGATAGACATTTCAGCTCTTTCAGCTCTTAAATGTAGGATCCATTTCATAAAATGTTTCTCCACAAAACCACCAGCAAGCTCTGCATGCCTCCTTGACTGGATATAATTCATTTCCCAGATAGATTATAGCTGAGGTAGATATATTTTTAACCAGAAAAAGAACACATGCATATAGACTGAGTCCAAACAGCAACAAAGTAAATCACATTCAATTCAATCATATTCTGAACCAATAATCAGATATCCTGATTAGTTTTAGGCCAAGGTAGGGGAGGCAGAAGGAAGTAGAGGAGGTTGCCCTCTAATGAGAAGATCGGCGGTTCGATCTGCTCCTTTAGTCTGCATAGCTGTTCCATCGGTGTGTGTGAATGTTTATTTCTGTTCTGAGTGATTTTATTGGAATTGGACTGCTGCTATTTGTACGGAGTTCAATAGTCTCAGGCTTGATTTGAGGACATTACTGTATAGATAAGGCTAATAATCTAAACCAAACTACTAGGACTTTAAAGGTGAATAATCCAAAATTTTTATATCTGTCCTTTGCATTGAGACTCTGAAGCTGTGTTTGCACGACAGTGATACGGGTATAAAGTCAAAGATGAACCGGAACTTAAATAGATTTTAACATTTTAATACCAAACCGGTTTTGATAGTGTTGTTTTAAACCCGTCTGACCACACACGTCTTGCCCGAATGTACTCCGTTCTACTGAACACAACAGCTCAGCTGGTTAGTAAAGTGTTACCATAATCATTAGGAATGTTGCCTAAAACTACGAAAATATCCCATGTTCAACAGCTAGCATCAGCCGCTAGTCCCCAATTCGTGAGCTGACTGTCTGCCTACTCAATAGCCACAGTGATAATTTGAAAAATTCAGGATGCCTTCTCTGTATCACTTCAGAGGAGATGACTTGGCATAGTGTACTTAATAATTCAACACTACAGGCATGTGAATGTATATGGTTGTCTCATCTGAGACTGGGGTAAGTTGAGGGTTAGCAGCGTCTGCTTTGCTGCAGCATGCCAAACTACAAAGGCATTTCCTGGGGGCTGTAGTGAACAGAGGAAACAGGAGGGGGATGTTGAGCTCTGCTACTTGGAGACAGCTTGTTCGTTTGTTGTGTAAGTTCTATCGCCCGCACATACTCATTGGCGTTGCACTTCTTTTCCCCTCCAGATATTAACACTTAAACATTAAATATGCATGCCCACCCCCTCATGTTTATGTTTTTGTCTTGGAGGCATGGCAGCACGCAGCAGGCGATCTCTCTTCCTGGTATCCGCTGCAATGGGAGGCAAGTAAATGTGAATGCAAGTTAATGTGTGGGCTGTGCACAGGCACACGCATATCCACACATGCAAGGATGCGGTGGGAGGCTGGGAACGCACTCTTAATCTGGGCACAGTGTGAAAGTCATGTAAGAGAGGATTCCTGTGCTTCCCTGTGAACTTGCCAACCCGACTGCCCCCTGGCTTCCCTCTTAATAAGCATAGCATTACCTATAGCATATCCTCAAACACATGCAAAGTAGAACGCACTGACCTACTCATAAGCGGGTGGGGCTCTTAAAGCACACCAGGTAGACAGCTGGGAACTCAAGTACATGACATATGCAATCATGTATGTGCTGTTACCTTTCGCTCCTTCTCTTTCATCCCTCCCGCCCTCTCCCTCTTCTTGCGGCTCTCATCTCCTCTGAACACTGCAGGGTGGCTGACAGGCCTGCTGAGGGCTCTTGTCGCCGGGGTGGATTAAGCGGTGATACAAAAAGAGGCTTAAGGGCCGCAGGAAGCAATGACTCCTAAAAGGAGGAGAGGGGGGAAGGGGCGGAAACGATCAACGGTCCCACGAGCCGGCAGCGACAGCCAATCAGGAGGTGCTGCGAGAGAGCACCTGAGCCTCATGATGGTGGGAGGGCGTGGGTCAATCCCCTGGTGACACTGGGGTCAGGGTCAGGGCAATATCGGATCAAAGAGGACATGATACACGCACACATAGGCACATACAAAGGCCACGGACCTATCCCTCAGCATCAGCAGCTAAAATTAACGTCAAGCTACAAGCCTTGTTGTCTCCACTTTGTTGTCTGTCTGGCCTCATTATTCTGCTGGGAGATGGCAGGTCTTCTCAGAGGAGTTTGTAGGTATCTGCTAGAAGTACCAAACTTTCTATTTCTAGGCTGGAAATTGCGCATGAACAGCAGGAGTGAGATTGAAAAAGTGTGGAGTTGTTCACCCTTTTTCAATTGCTAAAAAAATCAACAAGTTGCAAAGCAGATATGATGAAATCAGGACAAAGGTTAGATGAGATAACCCTCTGAGGACTGAAACTCTTCCTCTACCAGCTGGAAGAAGTATATCATCATGTGTAATCGGCACTGTCGCCCCCGCTCTGGTACCTTCTTCAAACAGATACATGACAGACTGTACCCTCTTCCTCTTCGTAGTTCATTAGAAGCCTGAATCACTTCCACTTTGTGGTGGATGGGAGATGTGAGAAGAGCCTGGTGATCTGGGAAGGACAAATTGTGGGCTTAGGTCCACCGGCCATCTGTCGGCTTGCAAAGATAATCCCTCGGCATGGGATGGGCCTCCCTGGCAGCTACCCCACCCCACCACACCAGACTCCACTCCATTCCCTCTTTCCCTAGCTACCCCTACCCATCCTCCTACTGACCAAAACATAACCCGTGCCCCACTGTGTTGCATCAATACTGACATTGACCTGTATTACATTTGTCCCGAGTCCTGCTTGCTGAGTACTCACTCAGTTGTGGCTGATTTGCATTAACCTCTTTTTGATCTATTTGACACACAAGGGATGTTTAAGCGGTAAGGCCACAGAGGTTAACAGTGATTTTATTGAGGTTGCCTGCTATTGAGGAGAATATAAGTTATTATGCAATGCTTTTCCACTGGTTTGTCATTTTTGACTCTCGTAATACATGGGCAGCAGTTAGAGGCCCTCCTGGTTCCAAAGCACAGTTTTTCCATTAACAATTCTTGAAAGCAGAAAATATAAAAAATTCAGTCATCAGATTTTGGGATATTTTTAGACAAGGGTACCTAGCCGGTTAGGGATGTGGTCAGTTTCAGCTTTCATACCAGAAATCCCAGGTGTTGTTTTTTATTTAAAGCATAGATAGCTCCTGTTAAACTTTTCTCCTCAGTTCTTTTATTACCCAGTATCCTGAGCTTCTTTGCAGCTGTTAGAGCTGTTCTTAAAGTTCATAGGGAGAGGATCTAAATTATTACCGAGGTAGTGCATGGGACACGTGTTGCATCCATCAGGGAGAGATACTTTGCTCTGTTTCTATGTCTTGCTTTTGTGCCATCAAAACATAGTTAGTCTCCCAAAGATGGCCCAATTCAGCTCAGTGACCAAAGATGAGCTCATTAGAATTTGTCCTCTTCCCAACACGCATGGACTAAATTTTTATATGTATTATCAGATTTTCTTTGATCTAGTTAGATTGAAAAGGGAAACACAGGAAACGAGGGATTCCTTTTTTGTTCTTACACAACGCACTCATGTTCTCCCTCTCTCTCTCTCTAATAATACGTGCTTGGCCTGGATCTGGAATTGCTTATTTCTGGCTGTGTAAACTAGGCCATGGTTATATGGCACCCAGTAACCCCGTGCCTTTTGCCCCAAAATCCTTTGGATCTGAAACATCACCAAAAGCATTTTTGTGTTGTCTCTCGAGTGGCCATCCTAGAGGAGGTGGGAGACCTCATGAGATGATGGCAGTCCACTGACTATTGGTGTCTGTCCAGATTATGCCACAGAATAAACTCTTTAAGGACTTAACCGTATGGTAGTTCATTGCCTTTGAACTGCAGATGGTCATGGCCATTCTGATCCGCCTCTTTTTAATTTAATTCTTTTTAACCTTGCGTGTAATTTAGGGGTTTCTTTTTTAAAGGGACGTTGTTAACATGGGCAATGCATGAGGAGAGACACACAACAGCAAACCGTACAATATTTGTTAAGTAACTGAACTCTTTACTGCTATTTAGGAAGGTAGTTTCATTTCCCTCACACTTCTTTTGACACCTATCCCTCTGCCAACACCTGTCCTCTCTCTGTCTTTCTGTCCCATAGGGCTTCTTCCGAAGAAGCATCCAGAAGAACATGGTGTACACTTGTCACCGGGAGAAGAACTGCATCATCAACAAAGTCACCCGCAACCGCTGCCAGTACTGTCGGCTGCAGAAGTGCCTGGAAGTCGGGATGTCCAAGGAGTGTGAGTATAAAAACCCACAATGCCCTGCTCGCATCGGGCTCTTAGGGCCAAGCACAGATCATCATATTTTAATTTGTTTAATCCCTGAGCGGTTAGCATGATTGTTACCATTGCAGGAAGTCTTAAGCCTCAGCATTTGTAGAGATATGTTCCACTACCAATATTGCATAAGCAATGACTATTGATGCACTCACATATCAGCTTTGGCTGCAATTCCAGTCTGAATCCTGTCAGTTTCTGTGACTAAACTCGTACATTGATGCCTTTTAGTTGATTTTGTTAGTTTGGAGGCTCCCGTTTGAAGAGAATACCCACTATAAAAGCGAGACAAAGGGTAGTCGTGATGTAGACTGGCAATAACAGTCAGGGTGTCGCCAGGCTTGGCAGGCCTCTGTGATGAATATGTTCTCACCTGCCGAGAGTGAAAGAGCAGGCGTCTGCTCTCATCATTGCACCCCGAGGGCTGTGTGAACACACACACACACACACACACACACACACACACACACACACTCACTCACACATATGTACACGCAGGCAGACAGACTTGATAAAGTAATTGGAAGAGGTGTGACCACTACAGAGAACTCAGAGGCCAGCCGGGTTCTTACCTCAACCCTGGTCACATGACACACTCTGTTGTACACACAGGCACACACACACACTTACTTGTTATCATGTTGCACATTACCAAAATGTGTGTATGGGGCACATTTTCACTCATGAATACTGATTCATAAAGTAATAAATAGAAAGTGGTATATGCAGATGGAAAGCGTAGCACCTCTCCTCCTCTCACCAGCACACACCTGTTTAAAACTCCCATGCAGACTCCATTGCTCCATCCCTCTCTGCCTCCTGTCTTCCCAGCGCTATTTACCTCATCTTTCTGGTACGGCGAGTGCAGGGAGTGCCACAGCACTGTGGCTTACAGTAAAAGAAGTTATCCTCTGAGCTCCTTACCTTTGAATGGGGCCATTAATCATGGTTAGAAGGATCACAGCAGCCAGCTCTTTTACACACACAGAGAGAGAGAGAGACAGAGAGAGAGATGGGGAGAGAAGGAGAGAGACAGGGGCACTCAGCACACAACAGGGGAATAGACTGGAGTTGGAGAGCTATCTAGTGGTGAATAGATAGTACTGAACAACTGAAAACAGCTAAAATTGGTTTTCTGAATGGAATGGAGACTGGAAATTTTTATTATCTGATAGATTTTGACCCACCAACACATGGTTTTGGTTTAATAGCCTTTTTCTGATTGTGGTCATTTTGTGCAGATTGCTCATCTTGTGTCCTCAGCAGTGACTTTGGCTTGTGAAACTGGTCTGGGCTGGTGAGGAAGGAGACGCTGGCCATCTGGGGCCAGCAGGGAGTCTTTCTGCCTCTCACACTCACCGACACGAGAACACACGCAGACATAAAAATGTGTTCTCGTGCACACACTCAAATTATGGACTTGCAAGGTGACAAACACAAAGTGGTATGAATAAAAACGCTTTAATAGTAATATGCTCGGACAGCTCCAGTTAAACACCATATCCTGTCTGTCACACACACACACGCAGAAAGTGGACCCCCTGCTAGTGCCGGGGACGTCTGGGTGACCTTGTGTCTGCCGGCAGACAGGTCCAGATGACAGTGCCAGGCCTTCTGCCAGGTGGCAATGCCAAGCAAGACGGCTTCAGAAAAAGAGAGGGGGTTGGGAGCAAGTGAAGGGTTACAAGGGAAATGCCTGTAAGCCTAGTGACACATTTATATCAACCTGACAGTGGTTCGTTAAAGAAGACCAAGACTTATGGCCTAAATGAAATCATATTTAGATGGCTTAAATGAAAAATATTAGCATGTATTGGCTTATTTATGCCCTTGTTGCCCTTAGCCTAGTGCAGTGGTTTCCAACATAGGGGCCAGGGCCCCTCAAAAGGGGTTATGAGATAACTGAGTTAGAAAGAAACACATTTCTGCTACATCAAAACTATGTCATTTCACTCATTTTTGCATCAAAAAGTATTCAAATTAAACTATCTGAGAAGGTAAAAATCATTCTTTGTTTGAAATAATAGCAGCTCATAGAAATATGTACATTTTGGCAAGAGGTGGCGAGTTGACTTTGCTCTGTTTTAAAGGGTCACAAGCCAAAAAGGTTGGGGAACCCTGGATTCTCAAGCAACACAAAGGAAAGTAACTTTACTCCCACTACTGACACCTGTCCATTATGAGTCTTTTTTTGTGCATCAGTGATGATCATATGGTTTAGTTGCACAATCCTTGAATCCTTGAGGTTCAGACCAGCCACCCTACCTCATCATCGTCACCCCCCCCCCCCCCCTTTTTTTTTCCCTTTCTCACAAAGCTATCGCTAACATGTTCCTCAAGGAAAAGTAGAAAAAGTAAAGTAATACGAAGCAAAGGACGTTGGAGAACAGAGTATGGGCAGGATAAGATCAGCCGGAAAGAAAGGGTAGCAGAGAAAGATGAAGGCTGTGAGAGGAAAGAGTGTTGAACCAAATGTGAGTGAGAATGAAAATCTAAGAGTAGAAAGAGCAGAAGGGGGGGGCTGGAGGACAGAGAGAGGGAGAAAGTTTCATCACTGTCGACAGTGGCTCTGCGCTGCGAGCAGCGGGAGCAGCGGGAACATTGACATTTTTATCTTTCCATTGAATTTAATCTGTGTGATGGACGAGCTGCCAGTGCTTTAATTTTCCTCACACGAATTATCCCCGTCTGCCCACCTCTCTCTGTCTTGTGCACAGACACACACATACACACAAACGCACACACAAATACACACCGAGGCACTAACAGGAATTGTCTATTAACGGCACACTACAGCTGCAATCCAGTAAGAGAACAAATGATTGAGTAATGGGTGGGTGGGTGGGTGTGTGTGTGTGTGTGTGTGTGTGCGCTGTCACAGTATTCTGTACACGTTACACACCGGCTCTTGTAAATCATTTTTATTCGATGAACACGTAACCGCAAACAATCCAGGATGCAAGTTCCCCCATTAGCATTCATATTCTGATAATGCATTTGGAAAGATGCATTGCTTCTTTAACGTGCACGCAAACATCAAATGCACGTTCGTGGCCACACGCACACACACACACACACACACACACACACACACACACACAATAAAAAAAAAAAAGCAAGGCAGTATTTCTATCATTTTCGCTCCCCCGCTACAGTCCCCAAGTTATTGCATGTGGCAATTCGCCATGACAGATCGCCAGTCGTGCCTAATAGTTCTTTAATGACTTCATTAAATTGTGTTGTGCGGCTTATGATTGCGCTGCCAATTTGTCAGCGCGGGTAATGTCTGGGCGCTAGGGATGCCCCACTTTTATTTGTGAATTAATTGGACATGGACTATGTTGCAGCCCTCCACCCCTCCCCTCATGGCAGACAGGTCACAGATTTCCAATCAGCACCATGAGCAGGGCTGGCCCAAATATGTTGAGCAGCTTACTACGGTTTTATGCAATGCGTTTCCTCCACTAGGTCATAATTGACTTGTTAAGTAAGTGGAAGTGGCAAGCATTTTACTGTTTTGCTTGTTTTCACTGACATGGTTTATATAACTGTCCAATTATAACATACTATGTAGGATGCAATACTGCACTGGTTGTTACTGCATGTCCACCTAGCCTACCACATCACAACCAATAAAATGCTGGCACATAATGTATTACCATGCTCCACCTGCACAGCAGGGTCTTCTTCATTTCTTGTTATGGCGAGCAATGCTTAGCAATAACACAGTGCGGCATCAGACTTCCAGCCCCTTCCTTCCTCCTTCCCTTCATGTTCTCCCAGGCAGGGAGGCCTGTCTGTGGGCTGATGGATGAGCATCGGCACCGAGTAGTGCATCCCTCCCTGGCCCCGGGCTATGCCCCTCTGTCACAGACACTGATCTCCCTTCAGCCCGAGTGCTCTCACCCTTAATGGTCAAGGTTAGGATTAAGACAAGGAAAATCTGATCTTAGGTCGGACGCTGGGGAAATTCAGGTACCTCGAGGGGAGGTGGGGATGCGAGGACAGATAGAGATGAGTTTAGGATGGTGGGATGATTTAAAGCATAAGAAACACAATCTTGGAATGGGGAGATGGTGTGCAGTGGTGAGAACAAAATGAGAGGAGGACAAGGAAAGAGAGCATGTGTTGTATAACCGAGAGAGAGAGCGAGAATAAGAGAGAGAACGCTGGAAGGTTTTTTCTTTTTTTCTTTTTCAAGCATGGGCTCAGCAGCCGAGCCCTTTTAAAACCATTAGAGGCAGGATATTTGTCATATTATGTTATTAGATTAGCCGGGACCCCTAATGAAAGCTGTGGCAATTTGTCAGCCTTATGGATAGCTCCATCCACCACCACTATTTATCATCTAGCACCACATCCCACCCCCACCCTCAACACACACAAACATACACAACCCAGTCATTGCTAAACTGCACCTCAGTCTGGATGGGCTGGAAAAAATGGATGGAGCCTGTAATGGGATTCCAATGCTAAGCACACCGCCTAGTGTTTTTTGTCATTTGGTGTGAGCACACTATTCTGAGCCAGATCGCCCAGAGGGAAACCACATTGGATTGTTTCAAGGCCCCCCCCCCCCCATTACCATAGACCTTCTTCGATGGAGCTGTCTCACAACATTTATCTCGTAGCATGGGATAACAAAAGTGATGCTGTGGTTGCTGCTGCCGTTTGCTGCGGCCAGAGCATCTTTTTCTGCTCGAGTTCACCTTTGATCTTGATCTTAGTGTACGTTATGGTAGTGCTTATATGGAACATGGAATGTGGGGTTATTAGCATGTTGTAAGAATTTTTCAAAGCAATCTGGACATATTTAATTGGTGATTAAGGCTGCAAAAATTTGGTTTCCACTGCAGGTTCTATGTGATTTATTAAAAATGTAAAATGTGTCATCAGTTTCGTGAAGTTTACACTGTGTAGCTGAGGTACACTATGAACCATTCTTAACTTTAGACATTTAGCTATCTAACTAATCCTCCCTGCCCCTCTCCTTTGCTCCCTACAGCAGTGAGGAATGACCGGAACAAGAAGAAAAAGGATGAGAAGAAGCAGGAGTGCACAGAGAGCTACGTGCTGAGCGCAGACACAGAGCAGATGATCGACAGGGTTCGCAAGGCGCACCAGGAAACTTTCCCCTCTCTCTGCCAGCTGGGCAAATACACTACGGTCAGTAGCATGACACTGACAAGCTGCGTGTCTATATTTGTTCACCTTTCTTAGCTGTAGTTTATTGTACCTGCACTTGTCTGTATGTAATGCATATATGAGATATGGCAATATCTCAAATTTTTCCTCACCTCTTCCTGTCCTTCCAGACTAACAGCTCAGAACGACGTGTATCCTTGGACGTAGACCTGTGGGACAAGTTCAGTGAACTCTCCACCAAGTGCATCATAAAGACGGTGGAGTTCGCTAAGCAGCTGCCTGGCTTCACAACACTTACCATCGCCGACCAGATCACTCTGCTCAAAGCCGCCTGTCTGGACATCCTGGTAAGAACAAAGGCCTCGCGTTTTTTAATCACAAAATTTCACAGAACATTACCCCGCCTTTTAAAAAGACTTAGAGCAGAGGAGTGGTTAAATTGTCTAAACAAATCAACAATGCGTTCTGTCTCCGCTGTCCCCAGATACTCCGGATTTGTACGCGCTACACCCCAGAGCAAGACACCATGACTTTCTCAGATGGACTCACGTTAAACCGAACGCAGATGCACAATGCCGGCTTCGGTCCCCTCACCGACCTGGTTTTTGCCTTTGCCAACCAGCTCCTTCCTCTGGAGATGGATGATGCAGAGACAGGGCTGCTCAGCGCCATCTGTTTGCTTTGTGGAGGTAGGACAAGTTTCCTCAAAACTTATTGAACATTCTCTTTGCCCCAAAACCGTGCAATTACATAATTTTTAACAGTTTACTGAAGCTATGGCTTGGACTGAGTGGCACCCCTGTCTATATGGCTGAAATAACAGAAGGGTGGCCATGCTTTTTAATTGAGCACCACCTAGTGGCTAACTGTGTTTATGACAGTAGGAGATGTTGACAGATTTTTTCCCCTGTTTGTCCTCAGATCGTCAGGATTTGGAACAGGCAGAGAAGGTTGACGTCCTGCAGGAGCCCCTTCTGGAGGCGTTGAAGATTTACGTAAGGAGGAGGAGGCCCCACAAACCGCACATGTTCCCCAAGATGCTGATGAAGATCACTGATCTGAGAAGCATCAGTGCTAAAGGTCCGTGGTCCTCACTAGTGTTTATATGTGAATAGCACTAAAAGGAATAGTTAATGAGTTGATTCTTGTTTGGCTGAAACATTGTTATATATGTTTATAATTTTGATAATAAACATTTAGTTATGCATCAATTTTCTTTGTTACATTTGACTTTTCTCACTTTCATGTCATATTAAAATTGTGTTGAATGAATATATACCTCAAATGTTTTTGTAAGAACTTTGGTAGTTAATGTTTTCCCATCTCTCCACCCCTCTCTGCAGGAGCTGAGCGTGTCATCACCCTAAAGATGGAGATTCCCGGCTCCATGCCCCCTCTCATCCAGGAGATGCTGGAGAACTCAGAAGGTCTGGAAAGCGGGGCTGCAGGCGGCCGACCCAGCGGTGCCCCCCCAGGCAGCTGCAGCCCCAGTCTGTCCCCTAGCTCTGCCCAAAGCAGTCCAGCCACACAATCGCCGTAGTAGCGGCCCACCTTTTTAGTTTTTTCCTCACGATGCTCTGTCTCCTCCCTCGATGTCCTAAAGAGGAGGGGCGAAGGAGGGGGGTGCCTTTACCCTGACTGCTGAACACAGGAGACTGGCAGAGCCAACCTCCTCCTCTCCAATGACACAAACCCTCACCTCCTGATCTGCTTTTCCTCACTCTGGAGCACAGTCCTGGCGTGAGAGGGGGGTAAGGCCAGGTCAGGCCTGGGGAAACAGGATGCCTCTGAGAGACCACACCGTAAACACTGCTGATGACTCCTCCTCCTTCTCCCTTCACTCTAATCTCCACTGCTGCTCCTCCCCTATTCACCCAACAGACTGATGGAAACAAATCTGGATGCAGGGGAGGCCAGTTTTGAAAGGAACCGAGAGTGGGTGATGCACCGTGAGATGACTATATGAACAAGGACAATGCATACAGACTGACTTGAGAAACACCAGACACTTTTTTGTTGTACTCTGAGGCAGACTGCAAGCTTGGGACTTGTCAAAAGACCCCCCTCCTCAAAGACTCTGGGTCTTTTCTCTTTTTCCAACTTCAAAATAACAGATTTCGTACAAAAGATATATAAATATATATAGAAAAAAGTTAAGGAACTATTGTGTTTGACATGTCCAGAACAGAATGGCAGGTTGAAATGAGGATATGTTTTCTGAGATTAGAAATTGTTGTATTCCTTCACTGTTTGAAGCTTTTCATACCCATTGAGAGTATTGAGAGACGTTTCAGTTTTATCACATTTGTACATTATTCTAATTAACAAAAAGCAAAAGATGTTGAAATTTCTCTCCAGTCTACACATGCAAACACAAGCAAACAAACACACACACACACACACACACACACACACACACACACAAATGTGCACAGAAAACAAGTCGCAATGAATATCACCTACTATTCCAGGTTGGATTTGTTTTCCTTTTTCCTTTTTTTTTGCTTCCAAGAGAATGGGGGAAAAAAATGATTGTATGATATGGTCACAGGTCCTTTCAAGAAATCAAATTAATGAAGATTCATTATTAAGGTGTATTTTAAGTAGCCTTTGAGTTTGTGTATATAAGCTGTATTCATTTCTTTAAAACTATGAAGAGTTTTAGGCTTCACCTGATTTTTTTTTTTTTTTTTTTTTTTTTTTTTTTTTTTAAGAATACCTTTTATGTGTTTTGTTTATAGGTCTGTGATGCAAGAAAAGACATTTTGAGCACATTTTACTGAAGGAAGTTCTTTCATGTTTTGTGTCCTACTAAAGACTGGACGACCCTTAACCAATCACTGGCTGTTCAGAATGTGGCTTTCACAAACAATGTCAACCTTTCTCCCCCCGTTCCACTTTTTTTTTTTTTTTAAATACATACAGTAGATAACAAAGTAGCACTCCAGTCGGGGCATAGCTTTTTGGCCATGTAGCAGAAAGAGATGGTGTTTTCTGAAAATGGTGAGCTAGATGCCACTTGTAGCTTGCCGGGTTCAAGTGAGCCACAGCAGCTCGGCTTCAAGGAGAGTTAAAATGTGAAGAATGGTGTACATACACACTGTATTAAACACAAGTGATTCTCAGTAGTCTCTGAATGAATCAATCCGTAGTGGATGGGAAAAGACTAGATTGTAGTGACTCCTCTGCTCTGTCAGTGGTCAGGCAATTGTAAGGTCCCAAATATGATGTCTGTCAAATCTTCCCCTGGCAACCTGTGGTAGAAACAATTATGTAACCTTTTTGCCGGATCCAGAGCAACTTCGCACCCTGCAATTCACTTTACACCAAAACGCCTTCACCGTTAACACACGTCATCTAGACCATCATTACTGTACACATGCCAATGTCTCAGGAAGGAATCATTTTTTGTGCTTCGCCTGTTCTTTGTATGTTCTGTGCTGCACCTCCTAACCCTCCTGTCACACAAACACACACTTCTGCTACTGAGCCCCTGACTTTGTCTTCAGTCACTCATTTTTGTTCGGCCTGGCACACCGGGACTCGTTCATAGAGAAACTGACCCCGCAGCGTTACGACTTACGATGCCAGTGTGGAGTCTCTCTTGAGTCGTTCATGTGTTCTTTTTATTTGTACAGTCAAAGCTGCTTTCATCATTTTAGGACTTCACCTGTCCAGAACAGCGCACAAATTTTCCCTCTGCAGCTAATCTGGAATAGCAACAGACACACCGTCAGTTTGAGAAGTATGGAATATGTTGCAGTTTTGTCAAGATTATCAAGCGACTTTGGAAAAAAACAAAAACAAAAAAGATCAAAAATAAAACCAACATTTAATAATTATTAAATGAGTTTTGTGTTGCTCACGTGTCATTTATTTCACTGTCTGCTACAGGGGTGTCCTCAGTATAGGTTTTCATACATCATATTTATAGAAAGAAGAAGTTTTGGGGGAAATCAGAAGGCAGTCACTAACTTTCTTGACACTTTCTGAAAGCCTTGGAACCCCCTTTTCATGTGCGTAGCAATAGCATAGCATTGAAGAGACTGATAACAAGTGTTCACAGGTAACCATTAATACTGGGGTAGGTACACTGCTCAAAAAAATAAAGGGAACACTAAAATAACACATCCTAGATCTGAATGAAATAATCTCATTAAATACTCCTTTCTTTACATAGTTGAATGTGCTGACAACAAAATCACACAAAAATTATCAATGGAAATCAAATTTATCAACCCATGGAGGTCAGGATTTGGAGTCACACTCAAAATCAAAGTGGAAGCACTACCACACTACAAGCCGATCCAACTTTGATATAATGTCCTTAAAACAAGTCAAAATGAGGCTCAGTAGTGTGTGTGGCCTCCACGTGCCTGTATGACCTCCCTACAATGCCTGGACATGCTCCTGATGAGGTGGCGGATGGTCTCCTGAGGGATCTCCTCCCAGACCTGGACTAAAGCATCCGCCAACTACTGGACAGTCTATGGTGCAACGTGGCGTTGGTGGATGGAGCAAGACATGATGTCCCAGATGTGCTCAGTTGGATTCAGGTCTGGGGAACGGGCGGGCCAGTCCGTAGCATCAATGCCTTTCTCTTGCAGGAACTGCTGACACATTCCAGCCACATGAGGTCTAGCATTGTCTTGCATTAGGAGGAACCCAGGGCCAACCGCACCAGCATATGGTCTCACAAGGGGTCTGAGGATCTCATCTCAGTACCTAATGGCAGTGAGGCTACCTCTGGCGAGCACATGGAGGGCTGTGCGGTCCCCCAAAGAAATGCCACCCCACACCATTACTGACCCACCGCCAAACCGGTCATGCTGGAGGATGTTGCAGGCAGCAGAACGTTCTCCACAGCATCTCCAGACTCTGTCACGTCTGTCACATGTGCTCAGTGTGAACCTGCTTTCATCTGTGAAGAGCACAGGGCGCCAGTGGCGAATTTGCCAATCTTGGTGTTCTCTGGCAAATGCCAAACGTCCTGCACAGCGTTGGGCTGTAAGCACAACCCCCACCTGTGGACGTCGGGCCCTCATACCACCCTCATGGAGTCTGTTTCTGACCGTTTGAGCAGACACATGCACATTTGTGGCCTGCTGGAGGTCATTTTGCAGGGCTCTGGCAGTGCTCCTCCTGCTCCTCCTTGCACAAAGGCGGAGGTGGCGGTCCTGCTGCTGGGTTGTTGCCCTCCTACGGCCTCCTCCACGTCTCCTGATGTACTGGCCTGTCTCCTGGTAGCGCCTCCATGCTCTGGACAATACGCTGACAGACACAGCAAACCTTCTTGCCACTGCTCGCATTGATGTGCCATCCTGGATGAGCTGCACTACCTGAACCACTTGTGTGGGTTGTAGACTCCGTCTCATGCTACCACTAGAGTGAAAGCACCGCCAGCATTCAAAAATGACCAAAACATCAGCCAGGAAGCATAGGAACTGAGAAGTGGTCTGTGGTCACCAACTGCGGAACCACTCCTTTATTGGGGGTATCTTGCTAATTGCCTATAATTTCCACCTGTTGTCTATTCCATTTGCACAACAGCATGTGAAATTGATTGTCAATCAGTGTTGCTTCCTAAGTGGACAGTTTGATTTCACAGGAGTGTGATTGACTTGGAGTTACATTGTGTTGTTTAAGTGTTCCCTTTATTTTTTTGAGCAGTGTAATTTATTTCAGAGGCATTTTTTGTTAAATTTGTTGAAATTCTCTTTACATCCCGACAGCAATCAATAAATCAAATGCTGACACAAAAATATATCTGTGGTTGTTGCAGGACTGTAATAACTACAGCTGGCCTGCTTACCTACCTGTCTACCTGCGCACATTCTGCCCATGCACTCACTGCGCATGAAAATGTTTTGAGGGAGGCCTGAAGGGAGGGTGTGAGATTATTTCAGTTGGATACTTTCAAAATCTAGCTGTTGCCTACTCCAGCTTTAATATTTATATATATATATATATATATATATATATATATATATATATATATATATATACATATAAATATTTAAATCACCCACTAAATACATAGCAGAGATTCTTCATGGCAACGACCTCAAGCAAAATCAGCATTAAGGTTAGGTAAGGTTGAAGCTTTCATCAGATTTCATAAGCAGTAACACAACAGTGCTCAAATCATTACTGTCAGGGGTTTTGCAGCTACAGCCTTGCTTGGTCTGGTTTGACCATTTGTTTATGGTGGCTAATTTTAGCACAGAGTTACTGACTCTATGACTATGTTTTTGCAACTGCCCTTATCCTGTAATTCTGTATTAATGGCCACAGAGGCTGGTGTTCAGCAAAATGTATGTTGAAAATTAAATAATAAGAATAATCGAATGTATTGGAAGAAATGAAATCACACAGAAAGTCTCTACCTCCAGAATGTAGCGCTTCTCAGTAGTGTAGTGAGGAGGCATAAAAATAATCACATATCGACACAAAATATTATTAGAACTTAATAATTTGTTTTCTTAATATCCATGTATTACCAGATCATTATTATTTTGAGAGCAAATTATGTTGCAAATATGGGTCAATAAATATTTTTAACTCACATGTTGACATGTTATAGAAAGCACAGCTGTTTGCTTTAGGTATCTCAATATGCCAAGTCAATAAACCAGTATACATAATATCAGGGCCCTGGAATACAAGCCTTGTTAATGTTAATGACTGTAGACTATTGTCATTTCACGCATACAGCAAGTACACACAGAGAAATATAACAACATTCCTCCAAGATGAAGGTGCTACATAGAACAGCAAAACACAGATATAACTCTGACTACACTGACTTATAAGACTACATTTAAAGTGCATGTACAAAAGGAGAAAGACCACAGAAAAACAGGATGACAGTGCAAACTTACTAGTTGTGCAGTGTTTTTTCTGTAATGACATTTACTTGTGTGAAAATGATATATTGTTATTATGTACTATAAATAATGGTTCTCAATGCTGTGATATCCTGCCATGACCCTGATGACAGCTTCTCCATTCAACTGGACCCTGGTGAGGTTTTTGAAAAATATCTTTAACAAATCTTACAGAAGTTGGAGACACATTTATATTATATTATATTATATTATATTAGAAAATCTATGGACAACATCAGAAATGCTAAGCCTGACTTCCGTGAAGAAACCCTGTGATAGGGGCTGACTAGGCTCTGCCAGAGCCCTATAGAGGGCTGCAAAAACCATAGACTGTATATTGAAAGTACTATGCCCCGCCCTCTTACTGCGATTGTGACCCTTCAACCAATCACAATCCTTCGCGCGGAATTTCAAAAATTTTCAAATGAACATCCCTTTACAGAAGGGAGATTGTTCCGCCAAATTCGTAAACAAAATAGTCCCCTTAACGTAAATTCAAGTTAAATGTAATGCACAAAACCAAAAACATCTTTAAAAACGCAGCAACACATACATACATCAAAATACATATATTGTGTCCCAAAATATCAATTATTCCGAGTAGTTTTTTTAGGTTAATGTGTGTTTATTGTGTGGCGTAGTGATAGTACAGCACCCCTAGGAAAGAGTCGCGAGACGGCAAGTGACGGCTGTTCGAGGCAGCTTACGTTAGGCATTCGTAGATGTACATTGTAAGGTACGGTAGGACATCAGTTGTATGTCCAGTCTGATATGATATTGTAGTAAATAATTCCTCTTCGCAACATCGCGGTCGATGTTTATGGATTGCCAGAAATTGACGCGTCGTTGAACGGACTTCCAGGTGAGGCTACAACGCTTAACAGTTAACATTAAGGTACAAATGTTTCAAAAGTTTTGGCTAACTTAGCGTCACATTTTCACTGAAAACCGTATATTCTTTTGTTGCGTAGTCTCTAACGTTAGTCTCACTTCAGAACATTTCTACGTTGACATGTATTTCTGAAAAGAGTAACTTATCGTTAATCGTAATATCGTTAACGTTGCTGTCGACGCGACATTGCACGTGGGATGTCGCAGAATTATCAGTAGTGTTTTAACTTTAACCACAAACGACCTGCTGATTTGATTTTACAGGGTAAGATCGGATTACGTCAATGTTCCCTTGTGTTAAGACATTTTTGGACAAAAAATATATTACTAAGTCTATTTGATGTTTAGCTATCTCTCGGTGCAGGTTTAACACTTATTTACTAATGTTCCTAGGTAACGTTACGAAAATGCCACTGCATGGGAAAATAGTCGTGATTAAGAGGACTGGAGGAGATGGGACTGAGTTTCCTCTTACTGCAACGTGCTTATTTGGAAGGTGAGATCAATAACATGCATTTGGTGGCTTTAATTTTAGTCTGCCGTGTTGTGATTCCAGATTATATATTTTTGTTGTTTCATTGCACTACTTTTCTAGTTATCTTAAAATGGCTAGCTGTTAATTAGTAGAGGAAACGCATGCGCAAGTTATGTTGGAGCCAGCAATTCCTATGTGTGTGAAGCCATGTTGGGGTTGACAGAGGTGCTATAAAAACGCTTGTGGTTTGGAGGCGGGCCATTTGCTGCAGACGTCACAATCTTTACTGTATGTCTGCTCACTTACATGTATATCCAAACCTCCAGGTCAAGTTATCTTTATGTAGACTGTGGAACATTTCATTATCTAATTATGAACTAGAACCACTTATGTGTAAAACCTAAAATGTCTCTCTTGTTGACCCATGCATTTGTTTCATTGTGATTTTTACAGGAAGCCTGACTGCGATATTCGTATTCAGCTTCCTCAAGTCTCCAAGGAGCATTGCAGAATTGACTTGAATGAAAATAAAGAGGTAACAAAGCGTGTTTAACATGACCACCTTAGCTTGTCATTGTTTCATTTTAAAAGGATATCTGGCATAGTGAGGTTAATGAATATTTGCTGTATTATAATGCTAATTTTCTAGATCAAAAAGTTCCTAAAGTTCACTGTGGGGAATCTTTACCTATAGCAGCATAAACCTAGCTGACACTGGCATTCAGCTTTGAGCTTCTCAAGTCCTTCTTTACTAATTCTTTTGTGTGTGTGTCTCTCCCAGGTCATTTTGACAAATTTGAGCTCAGTGAATCCAACTCGTGTCAATGGAAAGCCTATGCAGCAGTCTGAGCGTTTGAAGCATGGAGATGTGATAACTGTAATTGACCGTTCTTTCAGGTAACTATGAAAAGGAAAAGGTAGCTTTTGTTGTTGCTGCTGAGATTTTTGCCTTTTGCAGTCACAGATTTTTAAAATGATTAAACTTAGTTTGCGCCTGCTTTGTTTTTTATCACCCAAAAAAATTTGAATGTTAATTGTCATTTCAGGTTTGAGTACCCACCAGCACCCACGCCAAAGAAGAGGTCTTCAATAGGAGGAAAAACTGAAACCTTCAAAGTAATTGACTTATTATTCATCTCTTACCACAGGAGCATTGCAGCTTTCCCAACATCTTGAATTTGCCTACACTCCTGTTGAATTAGATGATTTCATATTTTGATCAAGGTGTCTTATGCCTAGGTTCTTCAAGATCAGCAAGTGGGGGACACATTCGCTGTTGAAAAAGGAGACAAGAGGGTCTCTGAAGTGTCCACAGGTGAGACTTGTGTGCGTGATAGTGGTTATTCTAAATTAGCCGTATTTGAACATGATGTCGCACAACAGTGTGCATTCCCAGAAACATGATAGATCAAATGTTTTTAGAAATGGAGACAAATCACTGTTTTGACTTTTTCTTGTATTGTTCACAACTATTTTATTATAGTCATATTTTGCTTGGTCTATAATACATCTGACAGATCAGTGGAATGTTTTTGCAGCCCAACTCTAACTCCCTGCCCATTGATAGGGATTCGATGCCTGTAGATTTTCTCTAGTCTAACATTTGCTTTTGTTTCAATGCTTTTTATGTAAAGTTTTGGTTGTTTTTCACATTTTAGACCCTCATCTGAAAGATGGAACTAACCATGACAACATCCAGCGATCGCTGGAGAAAACTATGGTGGAGTCAAAGGAGGATGATGGCCTGCTGCAAGGCAAGACCACCTCCCCCTTCAAGGATCTGTATCAAATGATCAAAAAATCTCTGGATATCAAGACCCCTCGGAAATCTTCTGCCAGTCTGCTCCAAACGCCTTCTTCAAGGTTTTGCACACCAAAACCTTGTTCCATCAGGAAAAATGATGGAAGCCCTGTCCTTTCCACAGAAGACAAGAGCACTCCTAAGAAGAATGAAACTAAAGGGGAGAATGAAAAAATAAGTAATGGGACCCCAAAGTCTGTAAAGAAACAGAGGAGGTCCTTCCATGCTCCCTCTACTGAGATGGCCGGACCAGAAGCTGAAAATACAGCTTCACCCCAGAAGAGAAACCGTGCATCCCCCCAGAGGTTTACTGTGTGTGAGGTTATTGAGCAAGTTTCCGCTCAAACGCCAAAGTCGCCTATGAGAAGGAGAAGCAAGGAGGTCACACCAGCCAAACTGGTGACTAAGGAGCAAGAAGAGCAAGCGGTGACTTCTCCCAAAATACTTCAGGCATCACCAAGGAACTCAGAGAAAACTGAACAAGGTAATTAATACTGTGATGCTACGTTTTTCTTTTTAATATATGAGTGTTAAACAAATTACAGTAATTATTAAAGCATGTTTAAGATATGCTCCATTGTTATTGATGTGCATGTAACATGTTTTCAATTAATTTCATAGCGAAAGAGACGTCTAAAAAACGCAAAAGCGGAGAACTTGCGGCTGACTTACCCGCACCACAAATGAAGAGGAAACGGGTTTCCTTTGGAGGTCAACTGAGTCCTGAGTTATTTGACAAACGACTGCCTCCTGACTCTCCATTGCGCAAGGGTGCTGCTCCGCGGAGAAGCTTGTGTCTGTCTAAACCCAACCAGTCACTCCTCAGACGAGCATCGGTCATTGGCATGATAAAGGTAAGACTCTAGGAGAGGATGACTCAAGTAATTTGTCTAACATTACCGTAGTTATCCATCATATAATCTTTAAAATGGACCTTGTTTTTTGTTTTTGTTTAGGAGTTTGAACAAGAGCATCCAGATAGCCCAAAGGTTCGAAGAACGCCTACAAAGAAGTCGCCAAAATCCAGGACCCCTTCTCCCAAGGCAGCAACTCCTGCAAAGAGGTCGCCAAAATCCAGGACCCCTTCTCCCAAGGCAGCAACTCCTGCAAAGAAGTCGCCAAAATCCAGGACCCCTTCTCCCAAGGCAGCAACTCCTGCAAAGAAGTCGCCAAAATCCAGGACCCCTTCTCCCAAGGCAGCAACTCCTGCAAAGAAGTCGCCAAAATCCAGTAGTCCATCACCTGCAAGGGGAAGGTCCCCCTCCAGGAACAAAGTGGAAACTCCTAAGGCCAACGAACAGCCTAAGAATCAACGCAAGTCGGTAACTCCAGGATTCCAGACCCCCTCAATACAAGGGCGCTTCTCTGTGTCACGCATCAGCACACCATCTCCAGCTGCAGAAAACGCTGTTTCTGCCCAGGTGCCTTTAGTCTCTGTAACTCCTAAAATACCCCTGAGGAGGAAGAGCGCCTCAGGGAAGACTCCAAGTATGGCAAAGAGCGCTGTGAAAGTAATGCGCAGAAGAAGTGGCATTTCACGGGCATCTATGAAACGTATGTTATACCTTGAAATTATAATACATCGCTTCTTGTCTGGTCTTTGTTCCTTTCACTTTGTCATCAATAGAAGTGTGTGTGTTTGTGTGTGTGTGTGTGTGTGTGTGTCAGAATAAGGTGTAAAGACCAATGCTGATGCCATTTTACTGTAATGTTTACCATTCAGCTTTATCACATGGATTGACTTCAAAGTATCTTATTTCATCACTCAGTAATTAAAATGAGAACAGATTTCATAATCTCAATAATGAGATGATCATTTATTGTCTGCAAGGTTTGCTTGGGCCCTTTGGTGTTTTTTTTGTTTAACATGTTTACTTTTTTCCTTCAGTGTGGGCAGATGTTGTGAAATTTGGGCAACCCAAGGCTCAAGTGGCTGCTCCAGCTAAAAAAACAGTCCCCAAAAAGACAACAAAAAAGGCTGCGTCCAAACCACAGGTAAAGTAAGATACTGTAACAAATACAGGGTACACTTTTTATCATAACAATTAAATGCTTTTTTTTTTTTTTTTTTTTTTCTATTGCTAAACAATCTAAACGAGTTGGACTAAATACACTGAACAACACATGTTTTTGCCCATATTCATCATGAGCTGAACTCAAAGATCGAAGACTTTCTCTATGTACACAAGGTCTATTTTGCTCAAATATTGTTCACAAATCCGTCAGTATCTGTGTTAGTGAACACTTGTCCTTTGCCGAGATAATCCATACACCTCACAGGTCTGGCATATCAGGATGCTGATCAGACAGCATGGGTATTGCACAGGTGTGCCTTAGGCTGATGCAAAGTGTTTATAAAGCGTTTATAATTTTGTTCATTGTATAAGCAAAGAACATCTGCTATTCTGTTTTGCTGACTGTGACTACTCTTTACTTTTAATAGCTAACTGTTGGAAAAAACTATATTCTATATTCTCTTCAATGAAGACCCACTGAAATTAGAGTTTACTTATACTACATGTCTTTCTCAATCTCTCAGACCCCTGCAAGAGAACTCAAAGGCCATGTCAGCACTGGGCATGCAAATTCACCTGTTACCATTGTTTTGAGCAGAGCTCACTATCAAAAGTTTGTAAATCCAACTGGTGCTGCACCAAGACTGGTCGCCAATACTGCTCTCCTTAAAAAAAACATGAAAATGGACGAGGACCTGACTGGTAATAACCCCTTTTCCATCCTGACAAATGGCAAGACTAATTCTTGGTAATGCATTTTGGACTTTAACATTTTTATGTTGTGCATTGTTTTTTGAACAACAGGAGTTTCTGAAATGTTTAAAACTCCTCTAAATGAGAGGAAGAGGAGGTCTGTAATCAACAAGACCAGTGCTGTTAAGACACCAGCAGAAGGCCTGGGCACATCTGTGGTAGAACCATCAGTGTTGAACACACCAGAAGGACCAGGTAGAGTGTATGTGGTGTTAGAGAACCAAAGTATGACATTTTTATTCTGCATAATCAGAGACTGAAGGGTTTGTCAAATTAAGTCACATAATACATTAGCATAAACTAATAAAAATGTGACTTATTTTACAGGCGAAATGATGGTGTCCCCACTGAGTGTTTCATCTATGGTAAAAGAGAAAAGCTACAACAGTGAGGCAGTCCAACGCCTCCTGAATGAAGATCCAGAGTCTAGCTTAGTCAGCGATGTCCCTGCCTTGGAGATTCACTCTGATTCTGGTGAACAGCAGTGCGCAGATTTGAAGACACACTCTGTAACAACTCCCAAACAGAAGCCAGAATTACCGGAGTGTCTCACTGGCGTGAAGAGGATCATGAAGACACCAAGACAGAAAGCTGAGCCTATTGAGGACCTGAGAGGGAGACTTCTGAGAACTCCTAAGCAGAAACCTGAACAATTAGAGTGTCTCACTGGAGTGAAGAGGATCATGAAGACACCAAGACAGAAAGCTGAGCCTATTGAGGACCTGAGAGGGAGACTTCTGAGAACTCCTAAGCAGAAACCTGAACAGCAGGAGTGCCTCACCGGAGTAAAGAGGATCATGAAAACCCCACAACAGGAAGTTGCGCCTCTCAAAGACCTTCAGGCAAAACTTCTGGGAACTCCTAAAGCTCTAAAGGCTGATGCAGGTTTGGATGATAAAGAACTTGAAGAGACACCAGCACACGTGCAAGAATCTGAAGACCAATCGGAAATGACAGAAATGAAAACTCCAAATGTGAAGAGCTCCCCATTGGTATGTCTCACAGGTATCAAGAGAATAATGAAGACGCCCAAGGAGAGAAGTGCTCCAGTTGAAGATATGGTTGGCATAAAGAGCCTCATGAAAACTCCCAGAGATAAGAGTGAACAGGTTGTGGAGAACTTAAGTATCAAGAGACTCGCAAAATCGCCAAGGCTGAGCAGTAATGCGCCAGTGGAAGTCTTGGAGGGAGTTCAAGAGCTTGTGGAGGAGCCACTGACTGATCACACAGGAGTGGACACAAATGAGGTAACAATGGAAACACTTACTTCAACATTTTCGTTATTTTGTTATATATTTGGGAATTAGTTTAATTTTAAGTATCTGAGAATGCAACTGGCAGGTAGCGTGTGATCAACAATAGGAACCGTTCAGCCATAGAACAAGGCAATGAACTGAACACTTCAAAACGCATGTTACTGAGATTTAAAATTTTCACATCACAGGAAGTCATTTGATTGAATATAAAAAACAAAAAAAAACAAAGATTTTGTTTAGCAGTCCAACTTAAGTTGCACACACGGTAACTTCAGAGTCTACTTGAGACTCGTCCTCAAGACTTCAGACTCTGACTGGAGGTGCAGGACTCATGAACAATGTTTATTTTTAGGAAACGTCTGAGCTTGCTGTTATTCCGTTCCCTGCGTTACCTATATACTACCTGTGTAACACGTAATATCAGCTGCGTGCGGCCACACGCGAGAGACAACAAACACCACAGCTGCTGTGCCATACATTATAAACTTTGGCTTTAAAACGTCGTACAACAAGGCCCAAACAAAGAAGCGCTGAACGCTACATAGGTTACCTGAGGTGAGTAAACATGTTTAGCTCAGCGTTGGCCCTCTAACGTTAGCTTGCTTTGGCTACGACCTACCAGAGCTACTCCAACTGTCGTTCGTTATGAAAAGATGAATGAGCGTTTGTTTACTTGCCAAACTTGTGGTAGTTAACATAATCATTTACGTCCCGCTAGCTGCCATCACATTAATTATTAATGTGGCTGCAAACTGGTTACAGGTTTAATGTTGATCATGTAATGTTACACTTTTATCTAGTTAAAACGTTACACTGGTTTGAGAGTCTGGGAGATATGCTGACTTACAGTAGTTTATCAGCTGTCATTAGTTGAAGACTCATTGTACATCAGACTACATGGTGGTGCTCTGTAAGTGGAAAAACAGGTTACAGAATTCCTTATAGATATGCAGTTTTATAACGGGGTACCCGCGGGGTCTTAAAAGTATTAAAGTCTTAAATTTCATATTTGAAAAATAAGGCCTTAAGTCTTAAATTTCATTTACCAAGGTCTTAAATTTGTTCAATAAATGCCGTAACGTCATAAACACTTTTTGTGTGTGTGACTTTATAATTTACTCCGTTTGTTGTGATGTTATATGGCAGTACAGGTAACGTTACTGTTTACGTCAGTGTTCAGCTTTACGCTCTGGACTGTGGAGTGTTCGCGGTGCACGAGCTTCAGCATCCAAACTCTGGCGCCTATCAGTCAGTTGTTAGGGAAGAAAACAAAACGTCTGATGGGCTACTAACCAGCTAACGCTAGCTTGTCACCTAAGAATTGGGGGGGGGACACAAGTGGCGGTTGAGGCCAAGGACAGTGGCACTCACACTGTGGCGAGCGCTAATGAAACAGCGGAGCTGGAAGACCCACCTGCAGGTTCCTGGTCAGTTAATGTTAAAACAGCAAGGGAGACTGTTGTGTATGAGGACCGTGTCTGTGTGTCGGCCTTGCGCCACTGTTGCAGGGTAACGTTATGTGAGTGGGGATCCCCAGTTTATATATTTCTGTATTGAATATTTAATCCAAATAGTTGTTCTCGTGAACCCAATATTGTAAATTGTGCATGTGAGTTAAGTGTATCGTCACACCCCTAATTTGAACCCTACGTCCACAACACTTTTCAACACAAAGTGATGTCCTTGATTCATATTAAAGTACAAACACACCCCAAAGAGCTACAGTGTGTTAAGTATTAATAAAATATTTTATTAAATACATGTCATTTTGTAAATGCCTTTCTCTGGAATTAAAATTC
The DNA here is from genome assembly GCF_014851395.1 of Micropterus salmoides. NCBI lineage: Eukaryota > Metazoa > Chordata > Actinopteri > Centrarchiformes > Centrarchidae > Micropterus > Micropterus salmoides. Next base: position 11,016,483 of record NW_024041262.1, on the reverse strand, counting down.
CTACAGATTTTGCGTTATGCGGCAGGGAAGTTGGTATTAAATTTCATCCTAGGTGGTATTAAAAAGGTCTTAAGTCTTTGAGAATCCTGGGGGTACCCTGTATAAGCAGCCTGGATTGAACGCAGCAGGTGATACAGCATTCATTATAACCACAAGAGACTTGAGATTTGACTTGGACTCTACCTCAAAGACTTGAGCATCTCTGCCAGGCGACGGCAGCTGCTCTTCTGAAAAGGCCTAGCTGAGACCGCTAGAGTGCACTTTAGAGGCGCAGGGAGGGGGTTGGGTTGTTTGTTTTTCGGCTGATCGTTCCATTGATTTAACTTTGTTCTAAACAATTAGGCCTATACTCTTTCTTCAATGAAGGTTTCTAGAAGCTGAAATGAACAATTTATCTTGTCTGTGTACATTTCACTGAACCTTTCCTTTACAAGACCTCTGTTACCGGTGTGGTTTTCTTTCTTTCTTTTGAACAGGTGGCAGATCAAAGCCCTCTGGATTGTGGTGAAGACATTGCAAAAGGTTAGTTGGTTCATAAGTTTAGTTAGAATAATATTAGATGTATAATACCAATGTTTCCCATTAATTAATGAGACCATGGCAGCCCGCCACAGTCTTAATTTGCTCAACCATAGTTTCAGAATGAACCAAAAATACTTCTCGTAACAACATTCCAGACCTTTAACGTTGGGTTTTGTGGGCACTGCTCCGCGCTGCTCGTTAAAGCCCTCGCGCTCACATACTTTGGCGCCCGACTCGAGACAACCACTTTTCTTTTGAGGTAACTACGGTAATGTTAACTGTCTTTAAGCTAGCGGCACCTAAATTTGGAGTGTGCACGTATTAAAGCCTTTATGGTAAATCCACTGAAAAGAACGAGTGCAAGCTGACAAGCATGTTAGCAACTTTGTCATTTTCTCTTTAAAAAGACAAGTGTTGCAGTATGAGAGGCCTATCTCGAGAGGCTGTGAAGTCTTCATGTTACGCAATACGAGAACTACATACAACATCATTTATCAAATTGGGTCAGACTTGATGAATTTAGCGGGCGGATACACATGTGACAACATCTGGTTTTCAAAATAAGGTGTCTATACATTATGGAAATAAGATAAATTGGATTATATTCACAGAAAGTATAAAACCTATTACATGTGTACATTAAAAGTAAAATTTATGGTTGCTGGATAAACATTAAATTTGTTGACTTTTGTTGCTGTTTCATCACCATTTATAGCTATACAAAGGGTTTATGATTAGTTTACTAGAGCACAACATTGTTTTCAAGAGAGCAAAGTTATTCATAGGTAGCCTCTTAATTTTGCACCAAATTAATGCATTTAACTTTATGATATATATTATACAAAATGTTCTTCGGTTGGCTCCCTGGGCGACGCGCACCCACCATAGTCTCTTAAACTCCAGTGGGAAACACTGGTAATACATGACATTTCTTGGGTGGTTCTGCTGATGAGCTGATTGATAACAATGGTTTTGTTGTCTCTCCTTATGTAGAGCTAGACTTTGCCCAGGAGGAGCCTCGAGACAATGTGCAATCAGATGTGATCAATGATGTGCTCCAAATTCACACGACAAAGGGTACAGATGCTAATGCTTTTAATTGATTTGTTATGTTAAAATGACTTATGAGTTTGTTATTATGTGGACTTTGAGATGTTTTCCAAAATGTTATGGAAATTCTGTATATTGATTTGAAGAATTGGGGAGGGGGGGGGAGAATCTGCTCTCGAAAGTAAGGGGGGTAGATTTTATGCTTCAGAACTTATTCAGGCGTTGACGAGGGTTTGATCCTTGTGCCATGATCATTGCTGTGGAAATCTTTTGTCAAAACATGCTAGATGCAAATATTTAAACTGCTATAAACTCTATCATAACATGTTTTTCTTTCTTTTCTGTCTACGTTTTTGTTTATTTTAGAAGCAGATGCAAATGAAGTTGTCGATCATTTGGAGGAGGTGCCAAGTGGACATGATGATGAAGATGCATCAGATACCATGGAAACAGTTTCTCAAGCAGCTATAGATGAGAATTTACCTGTCGACGCAGCAGATGAGCATGTATCTGAAGAACAACCTGAAGTGGAGACTGCCACAGATTCTGACCATGAGAAGAAACCTGTTCGTGGCAGAAGAGCAAAAACAGAATCTAAAGCAGCTGAGGATAAACCGGAGGCAACAGAACATTGTGAAGATCCCGTCACCCCTGCTCCAGTCAGAGGAAGAAGAGGGAAGAAAACTGAAGCTACTGCACCGCCTGCTGTTAAACAGACAACAAGAAGCAGGAATGCAAAGACCACTGAAAGCAGGGATGTTGAGATTGCAATGGAGAAAAGCGAGTCTCTGCCTTCCAAAGTTGCCCCTAAGCCTAAACGAGGAAGAAATGCCAAAAAGTTTTCTTCTGCTCAAGCTGAAATGGTGCCAGTGCCTGAGAGTGAGCAGAGCCCCCGAGTTGATGTCAACCACGAGGCAAATGACACTGCAACAGCTCTGGAGAAGGCTGTATTGAAGCCTAAGCGGGGCAGAAAAGCTGAAAAATCTGTGCCAGAGCAGCAAGATGTGCCCCAAGCTGACATGGCAAAAGGTACTTCAGAGTTCCTTTTTGTTTCTACTTTAAACTGAAGTCACTTAAAACACTTTCTGACCTATTCATAACGTAAAAGTGAGGGGACTTGATCAATGTGTTTTTCCATTCCTGGGAGAGTTAAGAATTGTGAAAGTTCACAATATTAGTGGATGGTTCTCCATAGATTTTCATTGGTGAAAACAAATCCTGACTCACATACTGTATTTAACTGATGAGCTAATTGATAGTTGAACGCTCAAACACTGTAAATGTAAATCTAACATTTCTCCTTTGGTTTTCTTGTGTTGTAGAAGCAGGAGCAACTGAAGTCTGCGGTGACGAGCTGGAGGTGTTGCGCAGTGGACAGGATGAAAATAAATCATCAGATGCAATGGAAATCTTTCACCAGGCACCTGTAACTGAGAGTTTACCTGAAGTGAAGACCGCAACTTGTGAAGTCACAGAAATGGAGGCAGCTGTCGTTCAGAAAAAATCTGGTCGAGTCAGGAGACCGAAACTGGTAGAATCTAAAGCAGCTGAGGATAAACCGGAGGCAACAGAACATTGTGAAGATCCTGTCGTCCCTGCTCCTGTCAGAGGAAGAAGAGGGAAGAAAATTGAAGCTACTGCACTGCCTGCTGTTAGACAAACAACAAGAAGCAGGAATGCAAAGTCTCAAGAGAACACCTCTGATGATCAACCTGAAATGGTACCACAGAAAGTTGTGGAGCCACTGGTGGCTGAGGTTTCCACTGAAGCTGTGAGTGACCAGACTTCTTCACTAAATACCCATCAGGAAGAAAAGGATCCTGCACCGCCCGCAGAAGCTGTTGTGAAGCCCATTAGAGGGAGAAAAACTAAACAAGCACCTGTTGAGCCACCTCAGTCAGAGCAAAATGAAGTTGTTAGTGACGAGCCTGCAGACGCTCAAGCTCAAAAGTCCATTCCTGCTGTTGGAAAACCCAGAAGAGGGAGAAAGCCAAAAACTGATACTGTTGAACAAAATGAGGTGGCAGAGGACCCTGTTCTCATTGTGGAGACCAAGCAGCAGGCTCAGCCTCTGCTCAGGGCTAAGAGGGGAAGAAATGCCAAAGAGGAAGAGCTAGAGAACGATGTCCAGACTATTTCAGTTGAGACTGCTAAACCACAAGAGCCGGTTAAAAAATTAAGGAGAACCAGGAAGGCAGAGCAAGACCATGTAGAACCAAGAGAAGAAGTCCAACCCGTTGTCCCAGAGGAGGCTGAGGCTCCACTTGTTGCCGAGCCAGTGAAGATGAATGAACCGGCAACTGTGGCTGCAAAACCAAGGAGAGGAGGGCGAAAAGCAAAACAGGACACACAAGAGTGTGAAACCCCTGTTGAATCTGCTGAGGTCCATGAAGTTCCTATCGTCAGCTCCACAGGCAAACCCAAACGTGGCAGGAGAGGAAAACAAGTTACTGAAGAGATCACTGCTGTAGCACCAGAGGAACAACCTGACCATGAGCTTCAGGCTGAAGAGGAGAAAATTGCTGAGCCAGAGGCTTCAACCATCAAACATGGCAGGGCAAGGGGGCTTAAAACATTGGTGAAAACTGAGCTTCCACAAGCCATTCCGGCCAAGAGAGCCCGTCGAGGTGCAGCTGCTCCCCTTGAGGACACCAATGCAGAATCGACAGTCCTGGTTTCAGAGTCTGCGCCAATTTCAGTACAGCCAGCTAAAAGGGGGAGACGTGCAGCAGCAAAGCCCACAACAGATGATGCTGGTGACCAGGCAAATCCCACTGAAGACGTAAGCAGTGCTGTGGTGGAAGACACAAAAATGTCCAATAGATGTGTCAAGTGGAAAGCAGATTTGGAAGTGTTTGAGATTCCACAATTAACACCTGTAAAGGCGGTCCGAGGCAGGAAGTCAAAACTTGGAGACAAGGTTGACACTGAAAGCAAAAATGTCTCTAAGGATGCCAACAAAACTGAAGAGAAGGATCTCTCAGATGAAGTTGTCGAAGCTCAGCCCATCAAGAGAGCCAGGCGCGTGGCAAAGGTCGCTGACAAAGAGTTCACAAGCAAGGTGAAAAGTGTTGAGGCTGAGGCACAGCCAAAAACCCGAAGAGGAAGAGCAGCAAAGAAATAAATGCATTTGTATATATCCTTAATCATAATGACTTTTTCCCTTTAAATCTTTGTCATTTTTTTTAAGATTGTATGGCATTTTAGAAAGTAGTTTTATAAAAACGAAGCACTGCTTTTTTTTTTCTCCAATACAGCAGGGAATCTTGTTTAAACCCTTTTTATGTCGTGACAAGTTGTATGTTCATTACATTGCGAATATTTTTATGGTGAAAAAAGTGGTTATTAAATTTTTGTACAATGGGGGAAAAAATTGGTCTGAATTTGTCTTAATGTCCAAAAATGGATTTGGGGTTCTGTGCATCCACATGTGGAGTTACAATGACTGGGATGATTATTCACTAAATGGTTTGTTCTGGTGACTGATCATTTTCATGCTTTTGTCAGTTTCTGGAAGATATGACAGAAGGGTAATGGCCTTGTGCAACTTAGTGTTGCTGCCGATCTTTTCTGGATGACTTAGTGCTTTTTATAAGCAGAGGGGAAAATAAAAGTGGCTTTTTCAGAGCATATAAAACTTTACGTTGTAGGAGGGGTGAGCAAGAGTGAGTCAGGCAAGTGTAAATTGGTATATGGATTATAGGGTTTAAAAGAACTCTACTGAGGTTTTGACCTACATTGGACTAGAATGCATACGGCCGTAAATGCCCTCCTTTGCATATGAAGTTGAATTGAAAATGTATCGATTACTGAGGCTTAGTATTTACTATTTCAGACACTAGTAATATCCTTAAAGGGACTTAAGGAAAACTTTAAAAAGCCATTCATTGCAGTGGCATATTGAAAAATACAAGGTAGTCAATGTAATCAGTGTGCGAATAAACTTGATTAAATAACACTAATATTAAACTTTAACATCAGCACAGAATAAGCGTCTCAGGAAGAGATACAGAATAGTTTCTGGCTAGCTTCGAATTACTAACCGGAAATGGCGATATATCAGGAGAACAGCCCGGACACATTTAGGAGACGGAGTCGAAACGAACGCAGAGTCGACGCTGGAGGGAGATTTGAGCGGCGCACGGGCAGCTTTCGACCTAAAAATTGTCTCACGATTTAAGTGGTTGACTTATTTCTTGCTTTGTCGTTAGATTTTATGTTTTGCCGTCATGGAGGCGGAGAGGGACATAAAAACCACGGCGAGAGGGTTTCAGTGCACCCTGTGCAACGTGAATTTACCAAACAGTAAGTAACGTAACGTAAGCTAACTTTAGCCACATGTGCGACACTTAAAATTATGTTTCCAGTAACTTTTTTTATAGGCAGGTGACGTGCAGTATTACCGGACTAAAAATCCCACCAAATTTTAAGCTATGTCGGGGATGAGAAAGAACGTTAACATACTGTCACTTCTAAAATGAACGACATAATGTGAGTGCATTGTTAAAACAGTTAGCTAATGTTATAACGGTAAGAGATTTAATGTATTGGATACGTTTGTCATTTTTTTTGATTGTTAGCTAAACGGTAAATTGCATGTCATTGCTTGATTAAACGTTTTTATCTTTGAAGCTGTCATATTAATGCAATACTGTTCAAATTGTAAATCTTTCCCGCAGTGCCAAGCTTGGAACAGCATGTCAAGGGGCGGAAACACAAGACGCTGAGCAATGTGCGGGCCACCAGGAGGACCCAGGATCAGCACAGTGTGTTTGTTAGTGGCATCAAGCCTGACATATCTCAGACTGACATAGCTGACTACTTCCAGCAGTTTGGGCCAGTCTCAGATATTATCATGGATAAAGACAAGGTCAGTCAGCTGTTCACAATGAGATACAGCTCATTTTAAATGACACCCATAGCCTCAAGGTGCTCCTCTTTGTAGTTTGTGGCTGGTAGTCAATTTCTGACTGAGCCCCAATGTAGTCTGACTGTGATGTGTCACTCTACGCTCACAGGGTGTGTTCGCCATCGTGCAGTTCAATGAGACTGACAGCATACAGGCAGCCTTGTCCTGTGTTGAGCATCGGATGAAAGGCTTGAAGCTGCGTGTCAAACCCCGGGAAAAGAAGGAGTTCAAGTTGATTCCCAAGAAGAACAATGACTTCCAGAACCTCCAACAAGTTCTTGACCGTCTGAAACCTCAGCTGTGCCAGTTGGTGTCTGTAAGCATCCTGTGAACTAGAAAGTGTGGGTCCGTAAAGGTTGGATTGTAAGTGTTACAGCCTCTGGGGGCTGCGAGTGGAGCTTTGAGATTCTTAAGTCTTTATATTATATATCATTTTTATGCTATACTAATTATAACTTATGCATTACATACTCATGTTAATAGCACATAGTTTTGGTAATTGGTGCACAAAAAACGGATACTTTTGTCGTTTAAACTGACTGTAAATGGTTGTCATAGGCAACAGTAGTCAGACACTGTTAAATTACAAGGTGTTGTCGTTTTGTTCTCCAGGTGGATGCACAGATGCAGTACATTGTAGAGCGATGTCAGCTGGGCGAAAACGAGAAGAAGGCCCGAGGCTTGATGGTTCAACTCCTGCAAGAGGTTTTCGTAGAGTTTTTTCCAGGTGACCTTTTAGAACACACATACAGGGAGTCAATTTCTGAAATTTTGTGTTACACAAAGATAATTGTGTAAAAGTTTATTGTCAATTGGCTCTCTCACTTTTAATGCATTGTTTGGAACGGTGGCAGACAGCCAGATTCTGCCATTTGGTTCATCTGTCAACACTTTCGGCATCCACTCCTGTGACTTGGACCTGTTCCTGGACCTGGAAAACACCAAAGTGTTCCAGGCCCGTGCCAAGTCCACCGCAGAACAGGTCAGGCATTTTTATATATATATACAATTTTTACCTCAGTGTTATCACCAAAACTTTGTGGATCCACAGTGTATTGGCAAAATAATGTAACTTTACAGGGAGCCCGCTGTGAATTTTGTCATAGTTCCTTTCTTTTGTCTTCTCTCTTTCTTCAGGTAGGGGAGGGCATGTCAGACGATGGCCGCTCCGAGGACTCCATCCTGTCTGATATTGACCTGTCCTCTGCCTCGCCGGCCGAGGTCTTGGACCTTGTGGCTGCAATCCTCAGACGCTGTGTCCCCAGCGTGCACAAAGTTCAGTTGGTCAGCAGCGCTCGTCTTCCTGTAGTCAAGTTCCATCACCGCGAGCTTAACCTGCAGGGGGACATCACCATTAACAACAGGTCAGTAGATGATTCTTAGGATTACCTTGATGATGTGTCAAAAGTCTTCAGATGTAGTGAGAAATTGTTTTTATCTTGTACAGTGAGCAGAATTACAGATTGGTTTCCTTTTTTCTATCCTGTATCTCTTACTAGACTAGCAGTAAGGAACACCCGCTTCCTCCAGCTGTGTTCAGGGATAGAGGACAGGCTGAGGCCTCTGGTGTACACAATTCGCTACTGGGCCAAGCAGAAGCAGCTGGCTGGTAAGGATGAAATGACTCACACCTCAAAGCATATCATATAGCACCTATTCTGTTTGTAAGAACAAAAAAAACCAAAACAAGATTATTGTGTTGTGGTTGTCTGTGCATTTAGGTTATGTCATTTTTTGGTCAACAGGTGTCAGTAGAACTTCACTTTCCCCTTGTCTTGTTGGGATCTGTCTGCACACACTGACTTGCAATGCCTTTTTAGCTCCTTGTTATTAAAGCTGTGAAAAAAGAAGAAATACATAAAGCTGGCACATGTATAGCTCCTTTTTGTGTTGAAATATAACAGGCAGTGTCTCCTGATATAGAATAAAATCTTAATGCGTGTTCTTCACAGAAGAGCACACAAATTACCTTCACTCATGGGGCACATCTCCTTTATTCCCTTTTATGAATAGTAGCCTCCACGCTGCCAGTGCAGCTTTCAACAAGGCACTTGTGTAGAGTGATAAGCAGAGCAGGATGGAATCAGTTCCATGTAAGGCTGCTGTATATTTCAGATGAAAGCTTTCTAACTTCTGTTATACTTGAAATGAAATAAGTGAGTTTGCAACTATATTATGCAATGTTATTCTACAGCTATTATCGGCATAGATTCCCTTTTAACATCAGTGGAAAGCAGCTGGTTTTTCTGTATGACTTGGCAATGACCTTGCCCTTTAGGAGATAAAAGAACCAAACCCAGTCCCCCACACCATGCCTTGCACTAATCATAGTTTCATCCTGTCAAGTATGAACAACACAATCACATTTGCGTTGTGACGTGTAGGTAACCCTAGTGGTGCAGGTCCCCTGCTCAACAACTACGCTCTGACACTGCTGATCATCTTCTACCTGCAAAACTGTGAGCCTCCTGTCCTCCCCACGGTGGACCAGTTCAAAGACATGTCCTGTAAGTTCTGCATTGCACCTGCACTCAATAGGCCTCATGCAAGAACATTTTTTTACTCTCATCTTAAACTCCTCTTACTGTTTATTTTTTTTTTTTTTTTCGTTCGAGTGTTCCAGGTCAGAATCACCAAACTTGTCGTCAAGTTGCTCATTTCAGTGTTATGAATGCCATCTGTTCATAAGGAGGTGAAAATTTGTGAGAAGGGAGTTCTTTGACCTGGAAGTGAAGATGCTAAAGTCTTTCTAAAGCAAATCAGTCCATGGCGTAGATGGAAGGTAATCAAGGGAAGTGACACGGAGAGATTAGATGAGACCGTATTATGGCCTACAGTGGATGATGTTAGACTCAGGAGCGACAGAAGATGATCCTGAGACTTCCTTCAAGTTCCTCAGGCAGCTGCTGGAATGAAAGTTTTTCAACAGCTACTAGAATTTATAAGTTGCTGTGAAACAATATGCCAAAGAAAGTCGTAAAATAAAAATAAAATAAAAACCAAATTGACAGCCACAATGAAGACATGGTAAACAGAATATTCATTTTGCATTAAGTTGGTCTCATTTGTATAACTGAATTCAGGTCAAATTAGTGGGTTTTTGTCAAATGGAGAGTCAGACTATCTATTCATGACTCGATAAAAGGTCTGGACCGCACTCTTAACGTGCCAGTTAATAATGAATCTGCTCATATGAGTGGTTCTTGCATGAGGCTGAATATGTCCTTTTTAAGCAGTGTGAACGAAAACGGGACAACAAAAATTGCAAATTGCTTGCACATTATGTGTGTTTTATATATAGGGATGTTTGGACGAGATTAGTCTAAAATTTCAGTAGGTTACAGCTTAAAATGACTTTCGTATTGTAGATCATTTAGTCCAATATAATGAAAATTACATGTTAATTTGTCTGTTTTGCTGTCATTCTAATTACATGTGATTTGTTTACCTCTTTGCAGGTGAGGAGGAAGAGTGTGTGATTGAGGGCTGGAACTGCACCTTCCCTAGTCAGCCTATTGCTGTGCCAGCCAGCAAGAATACACAGGACCTCTGTGAGTGAGAGTAATTGAAAAAGCATATATGTGTCTAGGGGTGTCCCCGACTAAGGATTTACATAGTCGAATCAGAATTGTCTATTGCCTATAGTTGACTGATAGTCGAATCATATGTGTTTTTGCGCGGCAATTGCGAGCGCGGGGCAGGGTGGGGGCTACACATGGTAGCTCCACTTTAATCTTGAGAAGTCTGTATTCATTACTCGGTGTAACTTACACTGTGCATTTCCAGCTAAACTGAGGCTTATTGTTGACCATTTTCTCTCTGCTCGCCTGCCATTCACCGGTCTTGTGCAGAGTTCTGCGTGCATTCCGTGCTGCCGACAGCTGCGTGCACGAAGCGGTTCCTCATGGGTCTATTTCAAGTACTCTTTAAAAACGATAAATTGTTTATGTGGTTCATCAATGGTGATAAAGGATCCTAACTTTCCGCGAGGTGGGGACAACTCAGCACAACAACAGTGAAGCTGGGGCTCCATCTCTTCAGCAAGTGTTCCCCTACTCCCACACATACGCACCGACTCACACCCCTTCCTTAAGGGTTAGGGTTACAATTTAGGATTTATTCACGCACTTTAAAAACATTTATTAAAAGTTTTTTTTTCTTTTTACATGCTTTTATATTATATTGTAATAGGCAGTATATTAACTTATTGGGAGAAAACTCATAGTTCTAGGTTAAATCAGATGTTGAGCACCCCCATATCACCAAAATGGCATGATCCTCATTTTGCTGCTGTGAGATTGACAGTCGAATCAGGCTCCACCCATCAAAACATCGAATCTTCGACTATTGGGGGTCAGCCCTAAATGTGTCGGAGGTTTCCTGTGACATTATATATGTAACCTAGTGTCTTCATGTGTTCTAAATACAGCTTAATATAACCTCTTACATATATTGCCAGCATCACCACTACAGACCCTAAATGTCTCTCTGAATGTATGTTTTCTCTCTCTAGGCACCCTGCTCGCTGGCTTCTACTCCTTCTACGCTAAGTTTGATTTTGCCAGTAGTGTCATATCTGTGAGGGAGGGGTGTGCACTCCCAATCACTGATTTCCTCAGTCAGACTAAAAAGGAGGAGGCCATGGAAGAGGAACAACCCTCCAAGACCAATCGCCATGGCCCCAAACTGGGCCCCATAAATCTATTAGACCCCTTTGAGCTCTCCCACAATGTAGCTGGAAACCTGAATGAGCGCTCTCAGCGCAGCTTCCAAAGGGAGTGCCAGGAGGCTGACAAGTACTGCCGCAGCCTGCAGTACAAGCGCAAATCCACCAAGGGGAAGTCATGGGGGCTGGTACGCTTGTTGACCCCCCATGGGGAGGTCCCAACTACCAAAACAGAACAGCTAACCATCAGCATCCCCTTCAAATCAGCGTCGCTCCCTGAAGTGCTGCGCAATCAGCTGCACATGGCGGGAGATGGTTTTCGGCCGCTGTGGTTTCAGAAGGTTTGCTCTGCTGTGGAGGGAGTCTTCCAAAGTGTTCTCAGGTGTCACTTTGTTCCCTCCACAGACGGCGTCTTTGGTGAGGATTCAGCTGCCAATGCTGCGGAGGAAATGGAAACTGCCTCGGCTTCACTCAAATCAACAAATGACAGCTCTGACAGTGTTGAATCCCAAAACGAAGCCAGCCCTCTGGGTAATGCTGTGGTCGGTGGCAAGAGGCCGCTATCTTCTGGCAGCGATGCTTCTGTGTCGCCTCAAGGCAAAAAGCCAAGACTGGCAAAAAGGGGCAAGCCTGCATCTCCTCACTGGATCTGTGAGCAAAAGCACTTAGTGTGGGCTGGCAGGAGGAAAGTGAGAAGGGAGCTGATCAAAGATACAGACTCCAGGCCAGAGGGCAGCTGCATGGAGCTGGAGTCCCAGGTCACAGCTCGCATCATTGAAAAAGAGCCAGAGCTCAAGGAGCCCCTGGAGTTCAAGGTTCAGCCCCAGATGGTGGGTGGGACAGAAAGCACAAGGGCGGTGCTCAAGTTTGAACCAACCAGCGACAAGGAAGGAGTTTTTCATGACTTCTTTCATTTCCTGGAAGCCTTCTTACCTAAGATGGTAGAGACATTGCTAGAGAAACCGGTGAGTAGTGCTTAAAATAGGACCGGTTTCAGATATGTCTCCATTAAAGCTAAGAATTTGGGGGTCTCTTTGTTTTGAATCAAAATGCCATTACAGCCACTTGTATTAACCGTTGTCTTTATATTATACCAGGCATCAACTATTATATTTGGAGATAAGGGCTTTGTCAGAACGTTTGTATTGTTTTCATGTGTGCTGTATATTTGTTCTTTGTTTCAGAATACGATTTCCTAAAGAAGCCTACTTTTATGTTTTGAGACGTGATTTGGTTTTAGTATGTTTGTTTAAAATGATGCTCCTAAATGATGAAGCTTTAAAGGGGATGTCCAGTGGCAGACGTTTGGTGTACACAGCATCTGATACTGTCTTCAAATAAAAAAAAAAAAGCCTTTGTAAAATACTGCATCATTCTTTACACAGAAGTTGTGATCAGTCAGGACCCACATACATTTATTTCACCATCAAGCATCATCTTCAAGCTGTCCTTATTAATAAAGAATCAGTAATTGTAGTTTAACATACAGTAGTTGCAGGAACAGGGTCGATACTTTAGTTTAACTTGTCGTGAGCTGCCAGAGAGGGACCATTGACCGGAGCTTTTATCCAGTCAGGTCTTCGCTCATACGACTAAGACAGATGAGAGTAATTACTCAGACAGGCAGACTACTTTATTATAGCAGGAGCGGAGGGATGCACAGAGTTCCCCTGTGCTGATTAACATCATTCATCTCACTTTTACAGAGAAATCCAGACGGCCAGCAGGCTATGGAGGATGGCGATGGCTGTCGTGATGAAGGTGTTTGAGACGGCTCACTGCATGTTAATCTGATGCTGGCTTGCATTGCTGATTGTTAATTCTTGAAAGAAAGTCAGAAAGTCAAATATTGCGTTATGACTCCACTTGAGTATTGTGAAAATATTGATTTCTGGCCATTCCAGCAGCTCTGGGAATGGAAATGTAGCTCTGGCCCATATTTATCAAGCTTCTCAAAGTGCCATTAAAGTCTTAAGTGCTAAAAATTCACGAAATTTAGTTTACTTTCAAATTTAAGCTAAGAATCACTCTCCCAGTTATTTAAGACAGCTCGAGAGGTCTCTCGAGTGGTTAGGAGTTGCCAGTACAGGCTTGTGATGGCACTGTGGAGACAGAGACATGCGCATATGTTTCAGGAGAGGAAAAATGTTTCTGAATTATTTGATGATGCGCACTTAATCAAACGGCATCGTTTGGACAAAGTAGGCATAATCTTTGTCAGAGAGTTGGTGAGAGACGTCATCTCACACGGACTTTATGCAGCAATGCGTTTTCAACTGAATTGAAGGTGGTGATGACACTTCGTTTCATTGCCACAGGACAAATGCAGCAATGCAATGCTGATTGATTCAGGGCCATCACAACCATCAATAAGCCGAATTGTCAAGGAAACAATTATGGCAGTTACAGCTCCAAACACTGTCACGTGTTTCATCGACTTCCCAACAACACCCTGCGTAATCCAACAGACGCAAACACAATGCTTGAAAACGGCCAGCTTTCCAGGAGTAGATCATTTGCAGCGCGCAAAAAGAACCAGATTTAGGATCATAAACACAAATGGCGATATCTCTTTCTGCAAAAACGCCTCAAGTAGCCTATGTTAAACTGCAGTTTAATCGGGAATCATATGAATTAATAAATGCAGTGCAATTCATTCTCATAAAAAAAGTGAACATGAGGACAAATTATATCTAAATTGATGCCGTTTTCAGTCTGTCAATCCAGCAAATAGGAGTGCACTTTCATGTAGCCTAAGATGTCCTTTGCCTTATCGAGCCAAACGCTGTGCGCCAGCATGTGGATGTGATGCGCTGCTTGTAAAAACACGTTATGGAAATATAACACTTATTTTGTTTTCATTTACAACAAGTCATATTTCTTTTAACTCATCGACAGCCTCGTTAAGTGATTGGACTGTTTGTGTAGCCTAAATAAATGTTTAAACACAAGTGGAAAGCATTTGGGTTACTCTCTACAGATGGGGGAATCCAAATTAGTAGGCCTACCTGGGTCATCCCATCCTGCGTGTGTGTGTCCCCCTCCAGCCAGCGACGTCACTAATCAAGAGGGAAACCCTACCTGTAGATCGGTTATGATGGGGTGGAGCTCACGTGCCCCCTTTCCTCCGGTGCACAACGTTGCGCCAAAGTGCGTTTTTTTACCCACCAAACAACATACTTCAGCTTCACCAAAAGGAAGGTCGGTTTCACACTGAGTTAATTTTCGTTTTGTTGCTTTTCTGTCGAAGTTCTCAACAACTATGTAATGGCTTTCCATTAAATTTTTTTGCAGACTTCATAGTCTGGAGAGGACCAATCCTACTGACTTTGGTTATCCCCTGGCTGTTCCTTTATATGCCCCAATATCTGTGAAATATCTCAACATCTATTAGATGGATTAGCACCAAATGTTCTACAGGTCATGGTTCCCAGAGGATGAATTGTAATGACTTTGGTGATCCCCTGAACTTTCCTCTAGTGCCACCGTGAGCTTTCATTTGTGTTTTTGGCTGAAATATCTCAACAACTATTGCCGTGAAATTTGGTGTAGATATCCCTGTCCCCCTCAGAATTAATACTATACTTGCTAAACCATTAACTTTTCATTTAGCGACATCAGGTCAAAATGTGTCTTTGTCAGACACTTTGATCTATAACTGAACACCTGCTAAACTCATGACATTCCTGTAGCACGGCTGTGGACTCTTTCTGGTTTATGTTCTGTCTGCTGAAACGCTCACCGTTCTCGTTTGTGTTTATTTTTCTGAGGTTTTGATGGCATATTGCTCGAACATCAGCCGTTTACTTCGACTCCACACTACTCCAGTATCACCATCCCTTGTTTTTCACAGGTGCTCCTGATATATGGCCTCTCACAGGCACACACACACACCTCTAAGCCGGAGATTCAGAGTGATTGATATCAAACCTGGAGATGTGTTTGCTGTTGGCCTAAAACAAGAAAACAAACCATCGCTAGTTGTTCTGATAAGACTCACAAGCTATTTTCCTCAGGTTTCAATCTATTGTAAAATATTCATCAAGTTGAACAGCAACACACACAGTATGCGGTCGTAGAAAAGCTTGAAATGGTTTCATCAGGTATTGATGACAGTCCAGTTACATGTAGCTCATTTGCTCTAATTAAAATAACAATTGGTTGTGGTGAGCATTTTTATTTGCCTTTGTATGTGTATGTCTGTCAGGCTGTGGAGCTTATTATTCATTTAGAGTTCCCCAGAAAAAGATGCCATTTCCATGTTTTGTGTCATTGATCGGAAGTGATCCTGAGCCAACCCCCCCTAGACCTAGAATCTTCAAAGCTTGCTAGCAATATCAGCTGCTTACGGCTTCTGTACATTCTGCTGTGACGCATGAATGCATTGAGTCACATCTAGTCTGACATCATCTTGTTTTGTATTGTGTAGCTGTAAGTTTACGACATATCCAGTAATCAGCCCCTCTGCGTAATCGGATGCCTAGAATATGGAGGGCATGTGAGTAAGACATTGACTTTGCCCTTACATAGTTTTTAAGGGGATTATTTTGATACATAAACAGCACACCGACTCCCCTAATTTGTACTGACTTTGAGAGCATGCTCTGAATCAAATCATCGACCTTTCCCGAGCCCTCTGACACCCGCCTTGCCATCCATCAGAGTTACCTGAAGCTGCCATTGCCAGATCACTCATAAACACATCAGTCGGTGGGATATAGCTGTAATTGGTCAGCTCTGCTTTCCAGAAAAGACAAATGGTCTAAGTGATGCTGCTGTTGGCAGAGTAGCTTTGGCCCTCTGGGGGAAATGAGGCACTGGCTGTTTTGGAAACCAAATGAGAAGCACTGACTTTGTGCGCCCATTGTTTAGGACTGACTTCTCTTACATAGAAGCTGGTTGTGTGTGTGCGTGTCCCTCCAAAAAAGGCAGATAAGGTCTGAAAGTTAAAGAGAAATATGTTATTGTTTGCTCACTGGTCATCTATGTTTCTGACTGATATTCGGTGGCCCCTTTTAGAGCCATTTATGTGGTCAGGAATTATGGGACCGTGGCAGTGGACAGCCATCAACCCCCCATTTTGTCTCCTGAGCAAGTGTGCAAACAAACCTGGCTGCCTGAAAAGCACTCTGTTCATATTAGTGGCTCTCCCACTATGGAGATAAGGCTAAATAAAAACGCATAATCATTTCCCCCTTTCTGTCTGTGATGGCAGGAAGGAGTCAGACATTCTCCTGGGAGATTGCTCTTACACCAGAATGGACTTCTGTACGCGCGTGTGTAATGTTCCTTTTGTATTTGGACTATGTGTCATGCAAATGGAAATAGTAGTGGTTTTACTATCCAAAGTGAAGACAGGCTCAGGAGAGAAGCTTTTAGGGCTCCATTTGAGGAGTACATGTAGATGCCTTCAGTAAGTAGATTTCCAACATCCTGATTTGCTCAAGTTATCGCTCTGGGCCCGAAAAAGTCTTACTCAACAAATGAAAAAGTTGGCAAAACTGAGCAAAATGCGAGAAAAAGTTTGGAAAATCAGTTGCCTCCTACTGGTCCTATTATCTTGGCCTTGATGGCAACTCAAACACTTTTCCCCTCTGTAGGAGCCTAAACTACTCTTCAGGAGTGCATTAGCTGGGGTTTATTGGACTGTGAGAACTTTTAACTGTCTGCCATTTTCCTTATCGGGGGGGTTGTTACTTTCTCAGTGTTTATCTACAAACACTGGAGATAGCTAATGAGTTTTTCTTGGGCATATTGTTGTTTCTTGCCATTGACTTTTATGGCTCGTAGAGTGAATGCAGAGTGGTTGATTACTGAAGCAGGATTAACTAAATGTTCAGGGTAGCCACCGTCAGCTGTGGGAAATGGGTGATTACAACAGAGAGGACACATATCGGTTCCCTTGAATTGGAGATGATTTATTCGGGATTTAATCACTTTTAGCTATCCCCCCTTTTTTCTCAGCTCCTCTGATTGTTAAAAGCAAAGATTTTGCTATTTAGATTACTTTTTGCTATTTTGCGCCAATTTGGACGTCGTAGGGTGAACAAACTGCAGAACACTAATTGTCCCCTCAATATCAGTTTGAATTATGGTGCAATAATTGCTCAGAAATGATCAGTGCAATCAATGTGTAATACTGCAATCCACTTTATGGCGTGGTCAACTACATTTTAACTGCTTGTTTATTGTCAACAGCAGCAGCAGCTCTGTGGAGGCTGTCAGTGGGGATTTATGCCCAAATCAAGTCATGCTTTTGACAAGGGCTTAGGGACAGACAAAGGACAGACAAAACACTGTTGTTTACAACTCTATAAACTCTATAAGCATATGAGATGAGTTGTCATGACTTCCCCAGGGAGCCCAGTATGACAGCCTGGACTGCGCTGTTATGTTATATGGCACCACGACAATTCCTTTGATTTATCCATGATGATCTAATACATGGCTAATACTGATCTTACTAATATTGTGAGAGCTTTTTTCCTTTTTGCTGTCTATTACACTCCAGCAACATTTGAACAATATGTTGCTGATCATGAATAAACACTGTGTTATGGATAATAGTAAAATAAAGTCCCCATCAACAAAGAAAAGCAATGTTCGTGGTGTGTTTTGCAACCAGTATTTTATGTTTTGCCTGTATTATTGGTTTAAAGGAAGAGTTCATCTTTCTGCTTTATGCCAGAGAGTTAATAGATGAGTACCACTCATGTGTTTATGTTAAACATTAAGCAACAGCCTGCTGCTGCTGGTCAGCATAGCTTAGCATGGTAACACCCTAGCTCTGCCCAGCAGTAAAAAACAAAAAAACAAAAAAACACTAGCACCTCCATAGCTCACTAATTAACACCTTATATCTTGTTTGTTTGATCCGTACAAAAAACAAAGTGTACAAATTACAATTCTTTATTTTCTGGATGTTTTGGGCTGGACTATTTCTTGGCTTTGAGCAGTTGCCAGGCAACTAGTGGAGACTCCAGAAAGCTACTGCTCTAGCCGAGAAATACTCCGGCACATAAGCCCCCTATAAAACAGGGACTTGTGAGCTTTAGAGGTGCTGGGAGACAGATTTTGCGACCACTAGCTGTTAACCTCCCTCCACTGTTGTTTGCTAAGCTATGCTAACCGGCTGCCTGCTGTAGCCTTATATTTAACGGACAAATATGAGAGTGGTATCAATCTTATCATCTAACTCTCTTCTATAAAGCGAATATGTGATGATGCCCTACAGTTTCCCTGATAGCAAGGCAGGGAAGGTTTCTGAAGCAGCATCTAGACCACACTATATCAAAGCTCAGAAGAACAGTTGTTAATGGCTGACACTGTTTTTATACAGTGGAAGCAGAACACCGGATGAACTTGGCCTTTAAGATGAATAAATTAAGCCAGAATTTCACAAAAAAAATTAAACAGTCAAAAGTGCAAAGAAAATAAAACATTTATTTCAGTTTCATGTGCATGTAAAATCTGCTACCTCTGTCTTGTGTGCAGACATACGAGCAGGGGCAGAAACCCCATAGTTGGATAAGATACGCGTTCAGGCGTCATGAACTGAACAGCAGACCGTGAAGATCCGAGATAAACAGGAGCCGACTGAGTCTCAGCACTTAAGACCTGAAAAGTATTTGTGTACACAAACGTTTGTGCGACCGTGTGCTCATGTCATATCAGCGTCATGATCCACACCCACCCTCAGCGTCTCTGTGGTGATATGAATTTGAAAAGGCAACATAATCCAGCAACGCCTCAATCAATCACTTCATTCAATCATAGGAGAATTACTGCAGTGAAAATATGAGTGTGTCAAACACAACAGCAGTATTGATCTGTGGACGCTATAGCCTATGACCTCTACCTACAGACCATATTAATGGCTTTATCTGAAAAATGCAAGCAGGAGTGATGAATGCAATAAAGGCAATTTATAGGCAATAAAGGTGAAGGTGCTAATGGTTAGACAAGTTAGGCTTCATCATTCCTGGATAAGATACATTTCATATTAATGAATTAACACTAATAAATTTACATTTGTCTAGTGCCTCACAAAGTCTTCATTTGTGTTCATTCTCTAAAGAAAATGTTTTTATGTCTCTTTTTTTGGAACATAATTGTGGTGACTGCACAGACAGGCATTTCCCATTCTGGATCCTCTGTATCTCCCTGGAGATGAATGTGTTCAAGAAAACAACTGGATGACTCTGATTAGTTACCAGTACATTATATAGATTTAAATGAACTTTTTGAAGTTGATGCCTGACTGTCAAGTAACAAACATCAAGCTAATATTGTATGTTACAATATCTTCTTGAAAGTAAGACATTAATAAAAAACAAAGAAATTGTTACTACACTGTGCATGGAAAGGCAAGTTATACTAAAAACAGACAGGGTGCCATTTTGAGCAGTATGTTGCAGGTTAGCAACCCATCTCTCTCTGATTGTTTCTGTGCAGGCCATTATTTTGAGTGTGAAGGGCCAGTTGTATTGTTCTCTGATTGCCGCTTGCTTATGTTGTGGTTTCTGAACTCCAGGCTAAGACATTTCAAGGTAAAGGGGTGATCACATCTTTAAGCCAGCTGAGAGAAAGTACTGCAGTGTAGGTGAGCTCAGGTATGTGTCTATTCTTTTGGAAATACCCTGTGCTTTCTACAACATTTTGATGATCACACTCACCCACTAGTTCCCTGTAGCATTGTAGTATCCAATACTTTGTAATTGTACATTTGTAATTGATGCTGAACTCTTTGACTTAAAAAAACTTTTATGATCAAGAACAGTGTCAAGCGGGTTTCTTCTCAACACATCATCGCAGCATTATTGTTTGGACAGCACAGCATCCAAAAAAAAAGTTTGCCGACAGGGTTATTACATCAGATATAAGTGGAAAGCATAGTGTCAAGGGCCAGGGATTAAATGAATGAGCTAGTAAATGCTTACTGGCCTTAAGCTAAGGGTGCCTTGAACCTACGTGGACTATGATTTGAACTCATAAAACATAGCGGGGGACTGTTTTATGCTTTTTTATGGTCTCTTGGCGCTGTTCGTGGTGTTAAACGGGCAGCACGCAAAGATAATGCAGCAGGTTTTCGTTTCACTATTTATTTTATAGTAATGCATGTGAGATATACTGCCAATACCACCCTCTATAATTGGGTGAAATCCATAACTCGTTACATTGTAAGTTTCAAAGCAACATCGTTTCCCACAGCAAAACCCAGTCAACTACAATTTTCAAGCTTATTATTGGAAAAAGTGAAATGTGCGTCTTTTCAATGTGCATTTGCATGACAATAAACTTCAGATTCCAGCGAAAAGTCAAATATTCAAATTGAGATAATACCCCCTTTATACGCCGCTGCTGAATCGATGGGTGTGGTTAAGTGTTAGTCAGTGCGCATCAGGTATCCATCCCACACTATATAACCCTGTGAACTGAGAGCAGAGCAGCCAACCAACACAAGTGCACCACCGGGGTGACTGCATCAGGAGACAACTGTCAAAAAAAAGTAAGCAACTTACTTTTTTGTTACTTTGATGCAACATGTGTGTAATTTATTTTCCATTTATGTAAAATAACGTATTTTCATGCCATCCTTGGAAAACTTTAAAGGCAGTTTGTGCATTGACTAGAGCCTTAAACATCACCAAAAATTATGTTTTTGCTTCTGCAAAAGTTTTTTCAAGAACAACATTTTACATTTTCAAGTGACCATAACCTGGGATTTCTCCACAGATGGCCAATATGCTGAGATCGTTAGTGATGCTTGGAGCGCTCGTCGTCTGCCTGCTGGTGTGTTTGAGCAGCTTCGCGGACGCCTACCCTCCCAAACCGGAGAGCCCGGGGAGCAACGCCTCGCCAGAGGAGTGGGCCAAATACCACGCAGCTGTCAGGCATTATGTCAACCTCATCACCAGACAGAGGTGAGTCAGGTTTACATCTCCTTGTCTTATTTTTTTTTCTCTCTCTCCAGCCAGACAATGCAAGAATGTCTCCAGATTTAGAAACCGACAGACATTCCTAGAGTGCATATTTTTTTATTATAGTCATTAACACTGTGAAGTTTAGGACTGCAACCTCAGTGCCATATCAGGTTTGTGAGTGTCTCATGAAAAAAAAAAAAACATTACAAAGAAGGACTAATAAATGCTGAAAGACTTGCAGGGATTTGGTATCTTTTCATCCTCTGGTTGGGTCAGACAGGTAGTCCACCTCCCTTGATGTGAGGGGATTAAGTCTCTGGCTCAAGGACTTGTTTGCAAGGATAGCCACATGGGGGATCAAGGCCTCATGTTGTTGCATGACTTTGCTCATACTAGACCGTTTTTTTAGATTCTGCTCTAGAGTTCAGCCCGCAGTACTCTTTGGTCATTAAGTTACAATGCATTGCTGTGCTTGGTATAAAAAATAATGAGGCAGAGTAGGAGCCTGGTTTTCCTCAGATGGGTATATAAAGTTCAGACGAGATAGAATGGCTCCGTTGGGACCCCACATTTTATAATAGACCTGTTACCCCTTACGTCCCAATCAATTCCTTTTGTTTCTTCCTGGGTGAAGACTGGATCATGACAGAATATATACTACTTATATGGGAGTAGGTGTTCTACACATTTGAGGATTTTGAAAGATTTTTTGTTGTGAACCTTTAATGGAATGTCTTGATTTTTAAGTTTTCACTGTTTTCTTATCTGTCATACCTAAAATACAGCAAAGATTATATTGGTGATTACAGTTTCGATCAGATAACCAGTAGCCTGAATGTGATCAAGTACACTATCCCTGCTGTGTGGGTATAAAAGCATTCATTCAGTTGTTCGAGTTGGAGAAAATAGCAGGTTTGCAGTTTTCCTGTGATGGAAGCTGAGTATAGTCTCATCATTGACCCTCCTGGTCTGTAATTAAAGAGGCTGGGTCTGTCATTGCACTCAAAGGACCCACAGTGTAGTGTTTCATACCTCAAACAAAGGCAGGTTTACTCTTCAGTGGCCAGGCATTGATTTTAGTAAAGAGGTTTCAAAGGACAAAGTCAGAGGAGCTTGTTGTGTTTGCCTTGCTGGACCCCTGGCTCTGAACTTGAAAATTCTCCCTTTTGTTCAGATAATTGCCCGGCTGATTTGTGATTGGACTGCAGACACTGAACAGAAAAGCAGTACTGATTAAAACTCGTCAGGGTGTATGCAGCTAAGTTGCCTTGTTCACGGCTTGATGCTCCTTTGAAAAAAATATTGAAATTCCCGGCAAGTGTGATAGGGTCACCCAGCGAATTGCTGACTTAGTGGCTGCTTGTGCAAAGCAGAGACGGTTTTCACGTGTACCAGAATCTCCCGCTAATATTTCACTGCATCCGTTACATGCTGGTGTTTGATTTTCTCCAGGTATGGGAAGAGGTCGACCCCTGACCAGGCGGTGGCATGGCTGCTGTTTGGGGCTGATTCAAGCCAAGACACTGAACCACGGTGAGAGAAATTAATGGGAATAGACGTCTTGTTTAATTGCTTTGTGCTTTTAAATTGAAGACAATTTTGCACGGTGGGGAAGCCCCTGAAATAGCTGCGAAAAGGAATGCATTAACTGTGCAAAATGTCGATGTCCAATATAAAAAAATTAACTCAGGATTGGAAGATCGGTCTGATCGGCCACACTCTCCATTATGATTTGAAATATGAGAAGTAACTGGCCTGTCATTACAAATACATGACAGAACATGCAGTTCAATGAGAGTACATCAAATTAAATCAAACATGTTTCATCTTCCAGTAACAGTTGGGTAAGCAGCTGCATACACTAATTCCTTAGAGTGTAAAATAAATTTTTTGTCAATGCATCTGCCTTATAAGCATTTACAACACAGCCCTGCCAGTATTGATCCAGTATATTATCAAATGTTTTTATTGCTGTAAGCCATGTTACAGCAAGATTGCATTGCTGTTTATTTTGCTGTTCTTCAGCTCCTTGTTAATATCAGTTACTCTTCAAATATAAGAGTATTAATTTGTTTTTTTTTATCTCACTGTGGGTTTGCACAGCTTATTGGTCACATCACTGTCATAGTGTCACAATCATATGTTCAGATGGTTGAGCTGCTATCTACTACGTATTAGGATGTGGTAAATTTCAATGAATAAAAACTGCCTTTTCTCTTTTCTTACAGCTTGGACTATAGCGATCAGTGGTAAATGAGCCCAGTGTTAACCCTTAATGACCCCCCATCCCACCCCAATCCTTTGATTCACCAACAATAAAAAAAAAAACACTGAAATTCTTAAGAGACAACCTGCACTTGACTTTGTGTATTTAATTATTTAATGTGCATGCAAATCTTTCTCTCTCTCCCTCTCTGATTGTCTTCCTCTCTCAGTAGACTATAAACATTTTACTTTGGCCAAAATATGTAAATAATTTCTATGAAAATCAATCACTTTACAATGAAGACTTGAATGGAATAAAACTATTAAAGACACAAACATGCTTTGGTATTTCTTCATTTATTTTTTACAAGGCAAACTGCTCTTATTGCCACTAGATGTCGCTATATCACTAAGAGACGAACATTTGCAAGTCTGTCTCACTGATGCGGGGTTCATATCGTCAGCAGCGAACACGCTTTAACTTCGCACCGGGGTACCACACCACAAAAAAACGCGTTTGTCATCACAAAAACCTTCCCGGACATCCTTTGGGAAACAGCATCAGCGCTAACAGGGCAGCCAATTGGCCTTTAATCAATGGAGCTATTTGCAAGAGCGCGCGAGCGGTTTTAGGTTAAAGATAGCAGTTTGTGTGGGTTGCCGTTGGCTACGGTGTTGTGAAAGTGACTGCATAGATTAAACAAGACCTGCCGTGCTTCAAGTACTGCCAGGAGACCCGGTGGAGATATCAAACCTCCTGCTTCATCTCAGACCGAAGAGGCATCCGGATAAAGGTGACCCGGGCAGGTGAGCGCTTCAGCCTTTAGCTGGTTTTGCACTGAGGAAACGTGGTGTTTAGTTTAGGTTGGTGGACCGCGATAATGCCGTTTCTAGATGTGTAGTCCACCTTCGCCACTCGCCAGGTGGATAATGTCACACGCAGCCAGATATTATTTCATGTCCTCTGTGAAAATAAGTCTTAGCCCTTATTCATGTGGTTAAAACCCACCTATTGTCTAAGCTCGTTTAGCATTTCTTCCTCTGACAACGAGGGGACGCATATTCAGCACGAAAAAGCTACACGGGCTCGAGCGCCGTGTCTTTGCCTCAATCACGTGAAATAGAAAAACTAGCCTTATTGACTTCAAGCTGCTTGCACCTGTGCTACGGCCACATGTAAAAACAACTATTTTTGACAGCCTAACTCAAATAATGTAGGCTACTTCATCTGAGTGTTGGACATTAATTCAGAGAATAACGTTGATAACGACTGGTGGATCGACGTCATGCACCTGTTATTTCCCTTTGCGCATGCCCATACGGTCGGGACGTGCACAGATGTTTGAGCGCGTGTGGATCAATAGAAGGGTGCTGATGTGTGTCTGACGTTTACGGTAGATAAATCTTAATAAGAGAAAATCTACCATATTCCTTCAAAATAAAAAAAAATGCTGTTTTATTTATTTGTTTTTGTCTATTTTTTGGACTTCTATATTCTACTAAGGTTTGGCCAGAGAGCGAGAGTCAGTTTGACAATTATTCAACTGAATAGTCAACCATGGTGTAAACCAGATTAAAGCCATTTAGATTTATGATTTCTACAACGTTTGTGCAAAACGTACCCCACAGAAAATGCACAAAATAGTTTTGATGCTTAAAGGCAATGAGTATGTTTTGGAGTTTTTTCTATATTATCACCTTTTTTGAATAATTATTTTTATTTATGTTTATATTCCAACAAACATACGTGCCATCCTCTATTACATATATTTGAACGCTATATAAGCAGCAGAATGTCTCAAACCCCTTCTTTCCCATTTCTCTCATTTTCTCCCTAGTTTTATTTAGGCCTATATGTTGCATACTTAGACATCATAATGAACAAAAAGATGAAAAACTAAATGTCAAAAATGTTCACACTGACAGCTAAGAAAGTAAAAATTACAATTAAATTTATCCCAAACAAATAAATGAATGAATTAAAAAGTCTACCGTTCATCCCTTGCAAAGTATACAGTTGCATATATATTTCAGCATGACCCAGTTCCTCATTCAGGAGAAGGTTCCCGATGTCACAGTATGTTATATAATGGATTAAATGGCTTCCAGATTTCTTCACACTCAGTTTGCCTCTAAAAGCATTTTATTTTTCCAGGTCCATACCATATGCTACATTTCTTACCCAGCCACCAATGTTAGGCCTGTATTATCACATTAAAATAATCTTACAATGAGATTTTTAATTTTTTTTTAATCTAGCCTAGATCAAGACTAAAATTAATTAGTGTTCCCTGACAATTTGTGCCCAAAAGAAGGAAATATCACAGACCTTTGGATTTGTGTCGATATTGTTAGAAGATTTCTATCAGTTTTACCGAAGTTCAATTGGTGCTTATTAATTTTATACAAACATCTATTATGTTGTCTTTTCTGCTTAAGCATTACAGTCACACTGTGAGGACGTTTGATTACTAAAGTGCAGAGGAAGTATTTAAATTACCTCTGGAAGCCATAAAGAAGTTATTATATTTTCAGTGGTAATAGAGATATACCATCCATGACCAGCTGCAGGTAGAAAATAACTACAGAGCAATGTGTTCATGCTGTGCTGTTTGTTGCATCCTGGACAGGAAGATTGGACGGCCATTACAGTTACATGAGTACCATGAGTTTACATGTAAATGTATTTATTAAGTTGAAGCATGAGACCTCATCAAAAAGATACTTTTATCTCACTTTCATTGGAGGCCAACTTTGTGTAATTTAAGAAATTTATTTCACAGGTTCAGTAAAAATAAAGATTCTTTCTAGATTCTGTGCGGGACAGTAGCAACCATATTAAAGGAAAATGTTTGTTTCTTTTTAATTCATTCTTTATAAAGAGTAAATCTGGTTTATATGTTTCATGTGGTTGATAACTCATTTACCCAAAGGTACTGATATAGCCCAGATAGTGACGTTGTTATTTTGGAGCAATAGAAACTCTCATCATGATAAGCATTTTGTTTTGTTTCCTGAAGCCTCCATAATTTATAGTCACTTATAACAGAATGAAAATCCCACTGCTGGATTTTCATATCAAACCACAGTCAGATATGTCACATTTAAAAGAGCCTTTGACTGGGATTAAAGAGACTTCCACCTTCTTATCAGTTTCTGTTTCAGAAGTGGTCGAGGTTTACCATAACTTTCCCTGCATTTGACAGTTTTGGGGATTGGCTACAAGATCAGCAGGTCTGGTTCTACGTCAACTGAAACATCATCTAAGCACTTCTTTAACGATTTAAGAACTCTGTTTGAAGTCGGATTCTTTAAACTTTGAAAATGTGTCCTTCACTCTAAATTCTTTCAAGAAGATTTGAATGCATTTTGTACGAGACATTAAATCGGATCAAATCAGAACAAAAATGCCGGCATGGTGGTGAAGACAATGTGAGCCCCGGAGTAATGCATACTTAACACTGAATTAATATAAATCTGTTAACATTGGTCACACATTCAGAAAAAGTCAAAGAGCTATCCCTGTACGACCCCAGATTCTTGCACAGATCTTATTATATTGAAGAGTCAGAGGGCATACTGGTTATTGGATATCACATACAGAAGACTCTTAACGATAAGAACACCTTTGGTGGTGCCTAACATGTCACTGTGCACTTTTACTGAGTGATTAATTACTGCATCAAACAGGAATTCTAATAAAATGTAGCTGGCAGAGAGAAAAGCTTTAGAAGTAGGAGCCATCCACACTCGATTCCACAGGGAGATTAATCAGCAGCGGTTCACATAGCCTCAGCATATTTTCCCCAACCTCTGTGGTGTCATTCATAAAAATGATCTGCTCATTTACTCTCACACCTGCCACCTCATCCCCTTCGGGACAGATCTCGATGTACAGAGGCTGCAACAACTGCATGCTCCCATTTTTATCACTGTGTTTATATACATGGATTTTTTAAAAGGCAAATGTAATATTTTTAGCCATTCTAGCGCCAAAGTCAGTCGGTCTGGGCGATCCATCACATTTTGAAATGACAACTGTTGGATGGATTGCGAATACATTTAAGACATACATTCATGTTCCCCAATGGGTGAAGCATCTAGCACCAGCAGCTGGTCAAATGTTTCAGTAATTCAGTTCAATATCTTAATATCTACTAGATGGATTAGCACAAAAGTTTGTACATACATGCATGTTCCCTACAGGATGAATTGTATGATCACTTTGGTTATACCTGACTTTTCACATTTCACTCAAGCCCCTCAGAAGCCACAGTTGGTGACCTGGTGCAGATTAACACATTTTTCAAAAGATATTCAAATTTGGTGAATGGATTTGTGCAAATTGAAGTGTCCCCAGTCAGTATTAATGCAAATTTCCAATAATTTGCAGGCAGGAACTAATGTGCTGTATCAAACATCTTCTCCATCAACAGCAGCGCTCACAGGCAAGGGCGTAGAATTTAGTAGGTACGAACATGTCCAGACCTATATTCAGCGACTACTGAATTGTCTGTAGCAATAATTTTGGTCCAAGAATATATATAATTATTGGGCTATTATAAATGATTATAAAATAAAACCACTGTGTCTAGTCAATGTATTTTGTTTACAAACAGTTAACAGCTGTTGTTCTCTATTAGGAGTCCAATGTGTTTTTTAAATTTTGAAAGATTATGTCCTCCCTAACACGCCTCATAGCAGTTTGGTCTGCTACCTATAGCTTTTTAAGAACCTCAGCAATTTCTACAAAGCAACTAGAGACAAATCTAGTGAGTAATTCAGACCATCAGGGGGAAAGTGAGAAATAGACAAAACTCTATTATATTGTTGGCTAATTTATTCCCCTGCATGCTGCTCAGAGTAATCTCAATCAGCAGCTCGCTCTCCCTCTCCTCTCGCACTGTGCACAGGCATGCAGGATTGAGAGTGAGTTACTATGGTTACAGGAACAGTCTGCGTCTATGTCACTTTGAAACTTTGTAGTAGGGGTGTGCCAATAAATTGATACAGCAATATATTGTTACACATTTTTCCATGATACTGTATCGATATTCCAGCCCATCATATCGATACATAAAATAAAAAATAGAGCTTTGACGGTTAGCTCAATGCTAAAATATAATGGGAATTTCCATTAACCTGCTAATGGACATTAGCATCGCGATCGCGAAAATATAATCTTAACATAAACTACACATTTTGTTTCACATGCTTAACATCCTGAGTGACATACTGTGCAAATACTTAAAGTACACATGATTCCTGATCTCTGTATGAAATAAAAAATAGCTACTAACTTCACTGTCTTGATCTGCTACTCCACACAGACTAGCTACAGCAACCCCAAACGGCCAAAACCCAAACCCAACATTACTTGTGGCCTAAATATACAGCTATCACTAGGTGGAGAAAGGGCAGTACAATGCTGTGTCGCTGAACAATTAAGTATAATGTGATGTACATATTAGACTTAGGTGGTACACAGCATTTTGTATTTTCAGCAAAAAAATCAGTAAATTCAGTGAATTTGCATTTTATGTGCCTTTTTATAAAGAAATGTTTTTTATGATAATTTTTCATAGTTGCGCTGTAGTTCTGTAGTTTTAATTTACAGACTGCAAAATGTGTGCTGCAGAATTGTGCTGTTTTCTAACAGTTTGGATTTACAGAAAATGAATAGAGAACTTTTTCACCGGCATTTTGTATTCATAGACAGAAATTGTGATGTATCATTTTAGGATTGTCTAGCGATATATATCGATTATCGCAGAATTGCTCTATCGTGATATTATCGTTATCGTGAGCCATGTATTGTATAACGTATTGTATTGTGAGGTACTCTGCGATTCCCACCCCTACTTTGTAGTGACGAGATTATTCTTTCATCAGCCCCCACCCCCACAATCTGTCCTTGCTCACAGGGAGCAGATCGGACTATATATTAACTGTCATAGTTCAGAAAATCAACATATTGTCCTATCATTATCATTCAGACCTGCACATTCAGACCACATTGCCTCTTAAAACACTGGGATATGCACTGTCTTAACAACATACATCCAAAGAATTTCTATAAAACCAGACTGATGTCTAATTCAGACCTGCATTTGGTCTTTAAATATTAGAGAGTGGCTCTTTGGTATGTTTGTTTTGAGATCTTTCGGGGGAGGGTCCAACAAAAATATAAATAAGGCTGGGAAGGATCTTGCTTTTTTTTATAAAGTGAAATTTAAGATTCAGCCCCCCTCCCCACCCCAATTATTTGGGCAATAAATTCACAGACATGCCACTGTGTCAGTGTTAGCTAGTGTTGGTGGGGATTTGCTCTGTAAAATTTGAATCTTGACCTCCAGAGTGTCTCTCAAGAGAGATCTGAGTGACACTGAAACACTGACATTCATTCAGCTTATTCAATTATAACTGCTTCCTTCGAAAGCGGGGATCTTTAATGAAATGCAAGCAGGGTGGTGATTGTAAATGCTCCCTCTGGGTGGCTCTCAGTACTTTGCCTGAGTCCTTTAGCATCTCATTGGTATATACAGGACATTTAATACTACTCACTGTAATTGCCGTCTGTATCGGTGGAGGAAAATACAACACTAAGTTGATCAGGTTTCATGAAATGTCTGGCATCAAGTGATATCTATTGATGGTGTTAACTCTTGTGTAATTATGCTGAATTGGGGGTTTTTCAGTAATGTAGAGTATTGAAAATAATAACACATTACAATAAACTAATACACTGGAGAAAATGAGCTTGACTCTTGATTTCTTACTGATTGAGAATCTCTGAGTAGCTCATGTGGCTGAGGTGGCTAATGACTCCCAAATCTGTTAGCTGATGTTTAATCATTTACAATTAGATTTTTCAAGGCACGTTAAGTTTCATATAACTTTAAGCTCAATCTGTGCCCAGGAAAAATACACAAAGTGTTCTTTTCCATGCTCTTTTCTTTCTGCCAAGTAGTAGCACATAGTGTGTATTAATATGCATGCAGTATAACACACCTTTTAAAATACAATAAATCATTCCACTATGCAGAATACAGCTCTAAACTGCACTTAAATTTATCCTCCTTTAAAAGACCTCCACACTTCTGATATGTATGTGAGTCCCAGAAGGCAGGATTAAATGAATGTATTTGATATTGTGTCTGCTGACAAAGAGTAGAATTTAGTTTGACAACAGAGAAGCATAAACGTACTGGTGCTTTCTTCAAGGTACTCGAGGTCATAAGACTTTTGAGTGACGTTCACCAATATTTTTGTTGAGTAGTATTAACTCTGACAGAAGTGGCTTTCTTTCTGGGGAAACTACATATTTACAGTTTTTGAAATGCTTTTAGCAGCAAAAATCTGATTTTAATCACCACCTTTGTATCATCATGGCAGTAAAGGTTTCAGAGGCTGATTATTTCTATGTCTCGGCACATAAAAAAACAAACTATCTGTGTGATTACATACCACCGGGGATAAGTATGGAAATATTTTCTTTTGTGTTTTGGGTGTTCTGACCCGTTAAGTTTGAGTTCAACCTGAGACTTTACTTTCAAGAATGCCATTAATTTGTCTTTTTAATAAGAATCTGAAATAAGAAGTTATATTTTGATG
Organism: Micropterus salmoides; assembly: GCF_014851395.1. Taxonomy (NCBI): domain Eukaryota; kingdom Metazoa; phylum Chordata; class Actinopteri; order Centrarchiformes; family Centrarchidae; genus Micropterus; species Micropterus salmoides. The sequence continues at coordinate 10,985,594 of NW_024041262.1, read as the reverse complement.
AAAGTCAACTTTTCTGACCCTTTATTTACCACTAGACCAGGGGGAATTTTTTAAAATTTTCTTCAGCCAAGAAGTTCTTTTTACAGGTCTGGTGAAATAGTTGTTCAGGAGTTAGTTATTATTTGCTGCGCTCAGGCCACCGGAGCATACAAGTACATACAAGTTTGAAATCAAACTAAATAAAAATGCTCCATTTCATTATAGACTTCAGGTCCAAAAGTCCTGTGAAAACCTTAGTTTTGGCTGGTGAGCTCTGTCAGAATTGATTTCCTGCCTGTTGTGTGAATGCTACAGTCTTTTTCAGCTGTGACGCTGATTTCCTCATACGTATGAATGCTCAAACCTACATGTTTCTCAAGCCCCTTAATAGACCCAATTTTAGCTTCAACTTATTATTATTTTACGCATTTTCCCTTGTTGCCATGGCGAAGCGCCGGGGGAAAAGGCGAAGAGCTGCTGATGGTTGTCTTGGATACGACAGTTTTCCCTTGTAAAGTAATGAGAGGAGCTGAACCTGTGGGAGCACAGGGTATTTTTAGGCCTGACGCCAGCCTGCATGTGTGGATTAAGACTCGTTTGGTTGCTGGTGCGTGTGTGCGTGTGTGTGTGTGCGTGTGTGTGTGTGTGTGTGTTTGTGTGAGCGAGCATGTTCACAGGCTTTAATGCAGCCTCACTGTGGGAACAGCTCAAGGCATTTTACACTTGGCATACAAACACCTGGGCCACCACTTGTGTCATGGCTCCAGGTCAAAATGTGCTGGAAGATTTTATCTGCTGTTTTATACATCTGCAATAAAACACTGGAAACAGATACTTCCCTCAACCACCACTGTGGATCCTTGCTGATAAAGAAATATGTGTGATAAAATAATTTACAACACTACATTGGCTTCATGTGAGGCTGTAGGCTTGCAAACCTAGCAAAATCCTTCAAGAGCAAGGGAAAAGTCTTTGAAGCAAATATGTCACAATCCTTAATGAATAGCAGAAGTATAGCAGAAAGATACCATCCAATCTCATTTTGAAAAAAAGAAGATATTGAAGCTGGTTTAAAGCTTATTCCTGTAATTTTCTAGGGGTATTTTAAGGCACCAAAGCTTTGACCTTTGCCCTCTTCAATGGTTATGTAAGAATTGCAGGAATTTAAACTTAGTCTGTAGTTAGGCTAGAAAGGTTTATTTGGTAAGGAGCATTGAAAATGTTTAGAGATATAATTATAGATCACACACACAAAGCACACTAAGCACACCCGGCTGCCCTCTTGTTTTATTAGATCAACAGCGTTGCGATGATAGCAGGTCTGCAAATGTGATGTCATGGCAGCTGTGCTATTGAGCTGCTCTCTTCCTGCAATACAACAAGGAAGATAGAGATTTGTGTGATGTGTATGTGTGTGTGTGTGTGTGTGTGTGTGTGTGTGTATGAGTTGACTAATAGAGAGAGAGGGAAGATCAATCAGAGAGCAGAGACAGTTTACATACTTAAGATATCCCTGTAGAGACAGACTGACCCACAACTTGCACAACTGCTGGGTCTTCTCCATCTGCAGCAAAAAGACAATTACCAATATCAGTTTTGACCTCATTTAAGAATCACCTATTACACATTGTTCAACTTCAAGATTAGTCTTAATGGTATAATTAAGGACACCTTTAATCCTTGAATCCTTTAGGGATTTCTTACTGGTTGCAACTAGACATTTTGAGCAAGAAAATGCCACAGCACCATTATCATACCCTGGCCAATTATTCCCCATCAGTACTATTAAATAAGAAGCAGGGAGACTTGCAGAGTGAGCGAGCAGAGAACATCCCCCAACCCCCAAGCCTCCTTCCTGTCAAACCGCCCCCCCCCCCCCCCCCCCCCATGTGACAGCCCGGCTCTAGCATGGCCATGCTCTGCTGCGATCAGCTTTGACTTCTTAGCGGCCGTGTGGTCTCTGCATACTTTTAACAAGCTCTGTCATTTCGCAGTGCAAACACGGGATGCCACGGATAAGCCTGGGGGGACTGGTATGCGGTATTAAGGACCTGATCCGCATTGATCAGATTTCTGCAAAAGCACTTGGTACTTCAGCATGAAAATGTGCTTCAATGTCGCACCGGTACAAGCAATTACAGCTGTTAATCAAGTAAACATGTTGTCCCCACCAATGATGCAAGAGGCACTCCTTGGCCTAAATATTTTTTATGTATAGACGTTCGATACTCGCACATAACCTCCCCAAAAAAGAAAAAATCAATGTACAGCCACAAATACGTACACAAATTTGTCCCATCCTGGTCTCTCTACAACTGGATCAAGTCAACAAAGAAATGAAACCATAGCTTAAAGATTATGTGGACAATTACTAACCTAAAAAACATAATAAAGTCACTTACATTCAACCAAAATTCATGCACAGAGAGAAAGGCACTTAAAATATGTGACATCTCATTCTCTGAGTCAGTTCATGTGGTACTATTCCAAATATGATATGACATGTCCGTGGGTTAGGAGAAATAGATTTATTACATAAGGCAAAGAGAGGGAGTTAAATATAGATGATCAGAAACCATGGACAGGATCAAAACATATGGCTGAATAAACTGGGTTATTGCAAGGATTAATGGGTGATGGATAATATATTTATGGAAGGATACATTTAATCTCACCTGTCATGAAAGTAATGAGGTCATATTCAGGTATGAAAAGAAGTAATACAGGTGTCCCAGATCTCTTCCAGAATTTCAGCCCGAATGCATTCCCAGCCTTACCTCATTTTGGTGGATCAAACGTTTTGGGTTATAGTTGAAATATGCCCTTCTCCATTGGGTGGACATTTAATAGTTTGAATGATGAATCTTTAACTGGTGCTCTGGGACGTGTTGATTAAATGCTCAGACACAAAACTGCAAATGTCTGAAGAAATAGGATTAAGGAATATTGCACACGGAATCAAATTAATAAAATGACATACCACTGGTCTTGAAGACATCTTCATATTTGTGTTCTTTGACAGCTGAGAGGCACGGAAAGAAATAAATGAGTCATAAAAATGTTTTCTTGATGACATATGTCACCTGGTAAGCCAGTTTAGAAATATTAGCTGCTCAGAAGTAAAAGAGAAATGTGATGCCATCTAAAGGAAGAGATAAATTTAAATAAATAATGTTGGAAGGCAGACATAAAGCATTTATAATGTAGCAGTCTTTTCCAACATCGATGATAGTGCCCATTTGCCCAGTTCATGTAATTCGTTCAATGCTGTGTGTGCACTGTGTGTAGATGCTCCATCACTCCAAATCTGATTATTGATGATGAGATAGGATGTTGATGCACGATCACATTCACACACAGTGACCCCGTGGTCACATTGCTGGTTTTTGGCCACAGCAGCACTGGTTCCAGCATGGAGAGCTATTGTCATGGCAACCAGGAATTAGCATCCTTGGATACCACAGCCTCGCCCTAATCAGCTGCGCTCTTTTCTTCCTCACCATTGTTCTTGTTTGATCTCCCTCTTCCCTTCTCTCTCTCTCTCTCTCTCTCTCCTCCTTCCCTCTCCCTCTGACCCCCCACCTCATGTTTCTACTCAGCCAGAGCTTTCCTGCCTTACACTCCTCTCACCAACCCTCTTCTATTTTCCTCTTTTTCTCATCGCTCTCATGACTATTGATTGCCTATTCCCTGGTCCCCACACACCCTCCTTAACACCTAACTACTATGTGTATTTATTTTACCATTTCCACAGCACCTCTTGATATTCCAGTTTTGAACCTCAGGACCACAGATACTTAGTCTTCCAGTCTACTGTCTGTGATGCTTGTTGCTTTTTCTTGCTGCCCGATAATTTAGAATCAATAGAGAGCCTCACTAAGCTAATGTTAGCTGGCCTGCCCACTCACTCACCTGCTCACTCAATCTTTCCAACTATTGTTAATAGTATTCCCCAACGGAAATGGTGGCTAAAATGATTTGGGTGTTACCAGAGCAACCTGCTACTGTATTTATAGGTATTAACAAAGTTAAATACAAGTTGTTGTGTGAAGGAGCTTGTTAAGACAAATTAGGAAGGAGCTGTGCACATACCTAAGTCTGTTGACTGTGATTATGACAGAAAAGGATTTGTTTTCTTTGTCATGGCTGGATTTAGACTTCAACTGATCCCTGCGTGTTAAAGGGCCTCAATCTAACAACACAGTTTATAGCTAGACTAAACTATTTTTTAAAAAGATAATAAAAACAAGTCGCAAAATATTTAAAACTTTGACTTTTGATCCGTGTGAAATATCTGCTGTTTATAGAACTTTTATAATGAGTTTCTACCCTCCTTCCCTAGTTTCAACCTTAATTCTGCCTATCTGGTCTGACAACCAAGGGATTTTGCATTCATATTCACAATCAATACCTCATTAGGGGTTTTCAATGCAACACCTTCTAACTCTTTACACTCTCTTTCATTGCAGTTCATCTAACAAGTTTTGGAGGAAACTGGGAGGAACCAATTTTTAAAATGCCTGTGGCAACATCCAGCTCTGACTCCGGTAAGTGGCTTGGTCTCGCAATGACAAGGGCATCTCTGTATGTGTTTGTTTTTGTGTGTCAATGAGAGAGAGAGAGATACTGAGAAAGAGAAAAGGGAGGAGATACTGAACGGTTTGTGGTTATTCCAGCACTCAGGACATGTATCTCATCTCCCAAGATCTAATGTGACTTAATGAGCTGGCTAATGGAGTGCTAAAACTCCAGCCTTAGATCAGTCATGCCTCAAAGGATTTGCTGTTATACCCTTCTCAGCCCTCCGCTCAAGCCCACATGCACATCAGATCTGCACTAGTTGCCTGCACTAATGCACACAAATAAATAATCACATTTTTATCCTGAGGCATTAAATGAGTTTTTTGTTATGGATTGATAACTGAGCAATGTTGACTGAAAAAGTAGTGTGAAACTCAGAGGGTTAAGTGATTTGCATTCACAATTTGAGGGTCTTGAAAGGGTCACAGTTACTTTGACAATTCAGATTTCAACTTTTTTTGAAATATGTGGATGTTTATTTGAGGAAGGCTGTTTGTTTATGTGGCTATTTTTGCCTTAAATAACAACAAAAACACCCTTGTGCAAAGGTTTCCACAGAATTGCTGGCTCACATTAATGGTCTCTTTTGTTGGCATTGTATAACCGTGAATTTTCAGATTTATACCTTGGCATTGATATCCAAGCTGAAAATGTAGTACTGTGACAGCAGTATAATTGTATTTCCTAGTCTGAGCACCAAGAAAGGTGCCCATGCCATGCTTACATGCATTTTCTCCTCACTCAGTGCTGAGGGCACTTGATCCAGACACATAAAAGATTGAAAAGTCATGTTTGGATGTCTGGGAAAGTAAGAGTGTCAGTATATTGGTTAACAGAGGACCGAATCTAGAACTCAAAGCTTTAAAGTATTTTTGCGTGTGGTAGTAAATTGCAACAGTCAGCTGCCGGACAGAGGGAGAAAAGCAGTTCTACAGAGAGTTAAAATGTGTGTGGAGTTTCTTTTTTGTAATGGGCTGTCAGTCAGTCTTGATTTGTACACTAGTCGAGGGCTGAGTCTGGGTGACTGGCATTTTTAGTAACACACAGTAAATTGTTTCTCCAAGCCAATTCATGTCTTTTTCTAAATTTAAAAAGTTGCTATTTTTGTGTCGGCTTGGAGAAGGGTTAGAGAAGGGTCAGTTTTGATTTTAAACAAGAAGATATTTTTCTACTCCTGTCAGTGAAGCAACTCTGATATGCGTTTCGTCGATTCATGAGCGGAAAGCACAAATACACATCTCCCAGTAGGTGCTCTTCACTTCCAGTGCATCTGCAAGGCCGGCTGTGTTTGTATCTGTCTATGTGATGTCAGTAATGGAGGGTCGTCTCTCATATATGTGTCAGCTCCCTGTGCACCGCCTCCTTTACCGATTCTCCTTCCTACAAGCCAACCTTCTGCTGCTTTTTCCCCCATTTAACCCCCATAGGGAAGCCTGGAAGGAAAGCTGTCCTGTCTCATTTTTCCCCTCCTTCTAGAGAAAGCATTATACTTCCCTCCCTCTTTCTTTCTTCCCTACACCCCCCCACCCACCCCTTCCTATGCTCATGCACACAACCCTCCCTCGTCTCCATTCATTCATGCAGGAGGAGAAGACGCTCAGCCAGGCATAGCTTATACACATTCACGTCAAGAGCAGGTGAAGAGGGAGGGAAGAGCAAGGAGCTGTTTTAGCAGAACGAGTAGAGAATAAGGGACAGAGAGGAAAAGAGAGAGGGAGAGGGAGGGAGATCTCTCAGTCTGCCTCAGATACAGTATTGGGTGTGTTACTGTGAGTGTGTGCACTGTAGAGAGGTGTTGTTCACCATGGCTGGCAGCGTGTTTGGAAGGCTCTCCCTTGAGGAGGGGGACTCAGCGAACTCTCTGGAGGGCCTGGAAATCAAGCTGGGGGGAGAAGGTAAGTACACAAGTCCCTACCTGCTGGGTATGTGAGGGATGCAGGATGGTTTATAAAACAGATGAGTTCCTCCAGCTATGTTTTGTCACAGGTTAGGAAAGATATACTGGACATAAAGTGTGGGGAAGCTGAGATCTATGGTTGAATCGCTGTTAAAATGCAACTAAGCAGGCAACAGTATGCTTATGTACACGCTGAGGGCACTTGAGGGCTAGTTGGTGTTTGAAATTCACAGTGCACCTGCTCCTGATGTGCTGGTTCAAACCTCCAGTGTGTGATGAAGATGAGTAGAGGCAGATTAGGACCCAGGGCAGCATGTGATGTACAGGAATCCGAGGCAGCAGGCTACAAAGACAGGAAGCAGGACGTAAAAAGACAGCAAGGTGCAGTGGAAGCCACATTTGTGCCACATTATAAATGGAGAGCAGTAGAGAGTGAGAGACAATGAATGCACTTTGAGATAAAGAAAGCAAAAAGATAAGAAGTTATTACAAGTGGAACAGCCAGTTTAAAAGCAATTATGTATTTGTCTTTTGATGATAATGGACAGATAATGTTTGCGTAAACAGCATGGAGCGGAAAGTATCATACATCCTTTTCATTATTAATGGAGTTCATTTATATTACATGGGGTTACATACTATACAGTAATATTTTCTGAGTTTGTGTCCATATCTACAGTATTTATGTTCTACTACTTCTTTACATATTTGAAGTCATGTTGAATTAGTCTATGTTCAGCGTCATTACATCATTGCCAAGTCTCCTGCATGTCATACAGTATACTGTGTTGCAAGATATCCTCTGCTCTGTGATGTAGCTTGACAAGACAGCAGTGACAGCCATAATGAATCACATTTTCTGTCAAAGCATTCACATCCTGTCTATCAGTTCAGAGTGCATGTGTGTGCTTGTGTGTGTGTGTGAGAGAGAGAGAGACAGAGAGAAGGAGAGCGAGAGAGACCTGCTGTGCATTGTACATTCATGGCAAGTAGGTAGGGGGTCATTCATATGCAACAGTGTTCTGATCAGAGACAGCACGCTTGAAAGTGTCAGACTCGCAACCTTCAAATAACTCGGTGGCTCTCTCACTTTCACCCCACTTCTCTCCACACACACACACACACACACACACACACACACACTACACTTACGCTATATATTAAACAGACTCTGTTCCCACCAAACTCTAACATTTTCAGAGGAATATTCTGTGGGCCTACTGGACTAATGAAGAAGTGTTCAAACACAGATGATGGATCACTGAATGCAGCGTGTTGGTAGGATTAGGCTGTCAGAGATAATTGCGGGGTTTCAAGAGAACGGGACAATTTAATTCTGTTCTGGCTGAGGGTATTCGATAATGTGGTGACACTGGCAATTATTTCATCCGTATCACACCCTGACGATCTGTTTGCTCTTTCATTAACTGCTGCAGGGGAAACAGATGTACAGTCAAAGTCAAAATGTTTGCCTCCTGACGGCAAGTTCAGTGGAAGAACTTGTTCGTGCTAGTTTCCCCCAGAACTTCACATGAAGTCAGCCCCGACTCGCTGTGGCCGTGGGGTGAGGTGCAATGGGAGCTGCTGTCCGTTTGCAAAATGTCAACAAATATCACAAGTGGTGATCTTCAGCCAGCTAATAAGGCGATCCAGCCTGCGCCCATATCATGCCAGCTTGGAACCAGCATCACCATGGCGATGTGGTGACTTCAATGGCAGGTTTAAAGACCCTTGTGCTGCTGATTGGTTAACCAAGAGACAGGACGATGTTACAGTGTTTCCATTGAAAATGTTGCCTTTCATGGGACAACTCATGCACACTGTTGCAATGGTTCGAACAGTTACACTTCTGCAAAGTCAAACAGAATGTAATTTGTTATAGAAAATCTTATTAACTCAACCAAATAATAAAATAACAAGGATGTATTACTAACACTATTGACCTGACAACATTATCTTGCCATATAGTGGGCTATGCTGCCCTTTTAAAAAGAATACTAATAACTTCTACAGTTTATTTAAATAAAACGAGTTTTCTGTTTGTGTGTTTTTGCTGAACTTTCTATTGCTAAAGATAATATCAAGGAAAATATGCAGTGTACAGGATTTCTGGTTAGAGGCACTGAACATCCACAGTACACCCACATTCACAGTACAGGCAATTTCAATTATTTTGTCTGATAAGAGGTCCTCTGAGGACTGTGTGGGCATGTATATCAGGTAGTTGATTGACTCTCACACTCCAGTTAGCTGTATTGAACCTATTAGGGTGGGAAAATTACCTTAATCATTTTTATGCTGTGTTCACATCAGATTGTTTAGACTGTAATATGAGCAACTGAGTTGGAAGTTTATGTCAGCCGCTGATTAGCGCAAAGAGTTCCTCATGTAATTCCCAGCATAGCTCCACCCAGCTTCAACCTGAGCAGAGGACTACACAGCCTCCAAGAGAAAACACCTGTGGTGATGTGCAGGACTTTACTTTCCCATACATAATGTTGACGTAGTCTCCCAATGCTAAAAATTGACATCAAGACCTTAAGTCCTGCCGCATCAAGGTATCTAGGTAGTTTATTTATCATTATACAACACAAGGTTGTACAACAAAAGGAACGTTTTTAGTAGCTTCATGCTACACACAACTTCGCAGATAATTAAATGTATATTAGAACATGGTAACATTATTAGAATATGGTAACAACAAAGTTAAAGCTGCAAGCAGCAATGGACGGGACCTCGCACCCTGACACATGTCGGTGCGTGCCACGGCTGCAGCTCAGCCACTGTGGCTCTGAATTATCATGTGCTGAAGAGAACACCCGCTAATTATACATTATGTATTAAATATGTGAATGCCTCATCGATATAAACACATAGTCCGTCTCCTCACGTCTTAACGGAGTCTTGCTCCGTTAAGTCAGCTCGGAGCATGGTCCATCTGGCGAGTGCTTGATTCGGGATGTTGATGGGGCAGGTCTCTGTAATGAAGCGGCACAACAGTCTCTGATTTCCCTGTTGCTTGGCCTTACTGAGTCCCATTTTGTCCAGACCGGACCGTATCCAGAAGTAGCCTTAAGTCCAAGGGGGCCAGCATGGCTCCTATCTCGGCTGTCTTTCCTCTCCTGTGGGGCGATCACCGCACCCGCCGTGGTGCCTGATCCGGTTGATCTGACTGGGTGGATTGTTTTCCCAAGGTCTGTTGCTCTTTAATCCAAACCTCGGCTTCCTTATCCGATGACTGTATTCTGTCATAGGTGATAAGTATAATATGTTTTTCAATGTAGCAGAGTTTGAAGAAACTGCAGGCCGCAGCATCTGCATGCGCAGCCGTTGCCATAGTCAACATCTCCTGATTCAGTCAGTTAGAACAGCTTTGGCTTAGCCTGTTAAATCAAAATCCAACAGAAATCATTCACTGATGTTGCAGCAATAAAGCAGAAAAAAATAACAGATTAAATCAAAAGTGTAGCATTTTGAAGTTTGAAGGCGCTACCAGCTGCTGCATCTACATTCACTACCATTGCCATATCAAGTCTCTGTATATTGAATTTGTGCTGCAAGGTATTCAAATAATGCAATTTTCTGTTGTCTATAATACCAGATGAGGAGAACTATTCATTTGAGGGCGAGCCTGTTAAAGTTACACACACACACACACACGCAAACACACACACACACACACACACACACACACACACACACACACACACATATTGACCACACATTCACACAATGGATGTGCCCACACATGCTTCACACAACGTCCTCTGAACTTGTCATGAGCTTGTCTTTTCAGTGACTCATTATCATGAGTTTAGCATGAACACACTAGAGCAGCGTTCATGTTTTAGCTGTAGTAGCTGTATTCTTTGTGCTCAGTGTTGCTGCCTGAATTGGAGGAGAAAATACTTCAGATTGATTGCACTCTGCAAGGGCACCAAGATGGAAAACATCAAGCACATACCATAAGGACAAATGAATCATGTACTTCAGTCATAAATGATTAATCGGTTCTGGCACACACAATGGAATATACTTCAATCCAATATAATTCTCCACCACTGCCTTAGACATTCGCTACCTGGGGGATTGATAGTAATTATATTTTGCTGAAGAGCAGGGAGCAGAATCAAATCTAAAAGCAAACTTTGCTCTTGTGACTTTGGCAATTTGAAATAGTTTCGATGTGATCTACAACATGCACTTTTCTGTCATTTTAATAGAGGGACAGAGAAATAAGGCTGCAGTAACTTCCAACAGTGTGTGCAGGAAATAATAAGAATATCAATGAGACTGCTCAGAAATCTGCCTGTGTTTTCAAAGGACAAAGCGGGTGTTATTACTGTGGAGTCACTCTGCACTCTGAAAAGCTTAACATTGACCTTATCCATTGAAAGTACGCTGATTAATCACCACCAGGTCTTTGCTGCAACTGACTTTCAATGTCCCTTTCAGTATAATTCTGGCTATACAATGAATTTTAAAACCCTTTTCCATACTGAAATATGTTTTGAATTAAAAACACGATAACACAGATGAGGTACTAGTGAATATATTGTACCTCATGGTTTATAAATCTCATTTAGATTTTTTTTCTAACATTGTTTCAATGAAACTGATGCTGCTTTGGTATATTGCCACCGGCTTGTTCCTTTAGATCTTCATGTCTTGTCCCTTTGTTTTTCACCACAAGCATGCCAGTCGTGCTTTGCTCATCTAGTTGTTAAAACTTTCAGAATTTGTCGAATAATTTAAAATATGGATGTGGATAGAAATAAAATTACTTTCTGATATAAAATGTAAGGGTTTTGGAATCTGTGCAGTAGATGGGTTCATCCGGTAGCTGTGGACGGGCTTCAGTGGCTGCAACATATTCCTTAGAGGGGAATTGCGCCCGTCAAAATCACATCCAAAAATTTCCTGTTTCCTGTTTCAGACAGGTTCAGTCTGTTACATCAGGTGTCTAACTACATCATGGAAAGGATCCCTTCCAGTGACTCACGGTGACCCCATTGTTTTTAACAAGAAATAGAAGTCTTGCTCAAGGATAATTCTCGCTCTGAAATCTCACGAGAGGCGAGTTTTTGCATGAAGACGATGGTAGAAACATGAGTCAGAGATGTAGAGAAGAGCTTGTTGTGTTAGCAACAACTCGCCTCTCACAAGGTTTCAGAGCGAGAATTGTCCTTGAGTGAGACTTCTGACTTCTTGAGTTCTGTTTCTGGTTAAAAACAAGGGGTGTCAGTCATAGGGAATATTTCCATGAGATTGTCAGACATCTGGTGTAACAGTCTGAACCTGTCTGCAGCAAAAAGAAGCACTTTTTGTGGACATGATTTTGATGGCTGCAATTGCCCCCAAGGAATATGTTGCAGCCACTGAAGCCAGTCCGTGGCTGCCGAATGAAGCCATCTACTGCATGGATTCCAATACTTTTTTTTACCTACTTTCATTTCAAACTAAATCTGTGAAAATAGGTCCCATTTGTATTGGTATTAATATTTGGTAGGATAAGATGCAATCACTAAAACTTTCATTAAGGTTAGGTGTCAAAGTAAGGATTTGGTCCTGACTGACTTTGGCCTTTAGCTCAAGCCACAAAGAGATTTTCCAGAGTTACTGTACACATCAATCAAAGCGTCCACACATTGCCTGAACTGCATATTTATTATGTAAGAACAGATTATCATAAAGACATGAGACAAACACACACAGAACATATACAGTAGGCTGCTACAGGGAAGGAGTCATCGACTATCAATTACAACCCCTTTCTTTGTGGGAATCAAAACACTTGTTATGTATTACATATTACAAAGCATGTAATATGCAAGTACTTTACACTTAGAATATTTATATTAAAGCAGCTAGAACCAATACTTGTATCAATGTATCAAATGACAATGTGAAAACAATGTGAAAGGGGTCACTCATGGTGATGAAAGTAGCGCATCTGCAATTCCCCTCTGCTTTACAGAGCTACATAGTGAGTCTCAGCTCACTGTTTAGCTATCCGGCCCACAACTTTACTTTTCTGATTCAGTCTCACTGCACTCACAGTGTTGCAGCTGTTTTCAGGATAAAGACCCATCACCTACTCAGCAAAATAGCAGAGAGACACAGTTAGCAACTAGCTGATAAAGAGCCAGCAATTTCCCTCTGGTTGGTGGAAGCTTATGGTCTGCTGATATTCTTTTGGGTGGAGCATTTACACTTGCGACAGTTTGTTTATCTTAAGAAATTTCAGCAGACCAGACAGTTTTTATTGCTGGACAAAGGGTGTAGAAAGAGTCAGCTGTACTCCTGTACACTGTTTAAGACCCCATGAGGATTCAGCAAGGCAAAACACCAACATAGCCGCATCTTCCACATCTCTTTGTCCATGTTGCACCTTCCCACAGCTCCCCTCTCCATCACTCTGTTTCCCTAACTGCCGCTCCATAGCAACAGAACAACCTTCAGTAAGTGCTGGCTAAGAGGTTCATGTTCCCCTGCTGTGCTCCAACCACAAACAACAACAGCCCAGATTGTTTAGCTGCCTCCATGACATTCAGTTTAATTAAAGCACTTCTTGGAGGTGAAGTCACAAGAGACAAAAGCACCTTTAATTTGGGTTCCTTGTGATTACATGTCCTCTGCTGTCACTGTGGAGAGGAAGCTGTTGATAAGAATCGGTGCAGGAGGCCATCACAGCGTGTTATTATTATTTTTTTTATCAGCTGAATGACACATTGCAGGCAAAGTAGCATTTTACCTAAGCTCTATTAAAACTAATTGAATCATTACCACGTTTGTTGGCCTCTTCACTTTTGAACACACCATCTCAGTCTCTTGGGAGCTTTAGATTTTTGTGTTCATTATGTATCTGCTTTACTGGGGCTCCTCTTTCTGGACTTTCCCCCTTAAATCTGGTGACAAGCAGTGGCAAAGTACTATACAAACAAACATGAAAAGAGCTTTAAGTTTTACAGCATTTCCCTAGAAGAGTAGGATCTGTAGAGCACATGACATACTGGCTCAGTCCAGCTGCACACCTGAGACCCTTTTTATGCTCTTAAGCCCTCACCTGCTAAATGGAGTTCTCTAATGGTATTGAGTTGCAGTCTGTAGTATAGGGAATTTAGGCTCACTCAAGCAAAAAATTACCTACCCCTTTAAAGGCTCAGAGGATGAAAAGAAACCTGAGTATTTTATCACGGAAATGTCTACATGCAACTTTGAAGCTCAAATAAGACATGAGCAGAAGAAGAAAGATCAATACAGTTAGTGGTAAAAGAAAAAAGCAGTTTGGTCCTGGCTGTGCAGATTTATTTGAAGTTTATGCAGGTTTATGCAAGGAAGGATGGCTTTGACAGCAGCGTTATACGAGATGAAATACTCCACCTGAATGCTAAACAGAAAATTGTTTTCGAAAGAAAGTTGCAGTTAAGAAAATAAATGCTGTATCTTAGCCTGACATTCAGACCTCTTCCTTTGTGAACTTTTGACCTGCATGGCCAATCTTCTGTTGTCTTTGCTTTGACGCTTGCCAGTGACGATGAGGGAAGCAACCCCATTCATCCCCTCATTGCTTCCAGTTTCCATGTTTTGTTGAGAGAAGGAGGACAAGTTGGATTTTTAATGATCTCTATTAATAATATAGAACGACCCCAAGCATGCTCAGCACTGGAAAATGGCTATTTTTCGGCAGTCCTTTCACACCTTGTCATGATTCCTCTGTGACTTCCAAGCAATGATAATATCACAGAACATCTAAACACAAGTCAAACCCATTACCCTTTCGTGAAGTTTTTGTATAATATCTTTAATGCACTTGGAGAGGCAGCTGTCAATTTTATCGGGATTGTTGGTTCCAACTAGGACTGGAGTGGAAGGGGAAAGGAGAAAATTATTATTGACATATGTAAATATATTAAGACAGCATGGGCGTGTGAGAGAAAGTTAAAGAAGAATCCACAAAAGGAACACAAACAGTGGAAAGTAGTGAAACAATGAGAAAAAGAAAAAACAACTGCACACAGGTGGGCGAAGCCGAGATGAGCTAACATCGGGAAAAGTGCCGATGTGGCAACAACACCGGCGTACAGTTGCGGTGATTAAAGAGAATTATGCACGACCTGTAAGCTGAGCCTGCTGGTCTGATATTCTGTGCCAGAGGCGAATCTGGCAACTCTCCTGCTGGAGCAGAGCTGCTCTTCAAGGGTAAATAGAAGAAAAACAAGACTTCACTGCGGAAGACTTGTGTAATTATTTATTTAATTTACTTATCAAATTATTCAGAGAGAGGGCGGATGGGCTGTGTAATCATCGAGGTCGTCTTCCTCTGGCCTTCTTGTCTTATGGCTTTCTGTCTATTTTTTCTGAGTGAAAGCAACGCCCAGGATAATTTCTTGTCTTTGTGACTGTTTGTATATGGATATACAGTTAAGTGTGCACATAAAAATATGTCCAAAGCACCACAGAATATATCTAAATTGCTTTCAGCTCATTCTCAAAATATCTATTACCTCATCCCTCCTCTTTAGGCACAAAAAAATAGCTCCCACTGCGCTCTACTGAGCAACAGAAACATAAATCATTTGCCAGCTTCTTGACAGACCTGAACTGCACACAGAAACACACACCTTGTGTTGTGTGTTAACCATGGCTGCTACTGAAACTTACAGTCTATATTATTCAAAAGTAGCCTACAGCATCAATGGACACATTTGTATCCCACTAGCCTGTTTTCACTCTTTTCTATATAGGATCAACTTGAAACATTGAGTTTGGTGATAAAAAGGGATAATTGTTAAGGGAATTAGAGAACATTTTCTGTTAGAGGCAAAAGTGTTTTCATTTTGTTGAGTCATTTTGTTTTATTTTATTGTCAAGGGAGCAGCTTCGGGCTGCAGATTATTGAAACCACTGAATAGAGTAATGGAGTTCTGGGTTAGGGAGACTCATTCATGATCCTAAATAGTCACAGGTCTTTGTTTTCACAAAGAAAATGTGAATTCTTCCATGAAGTGATATTCTGTGGGTTATTGAAAACAGTTTGTTATATTTATTGGGTTTTAGCCATGCTAGTGCCATGGCTTGATTGATAGCAATGTCGATTCAGCACTTTGGTTCCAGACTGAAATATCTCAGGAACTGTTGGGTGGATTGCCATGAGATTCTGTCCAGACCATTTACTGTACAGTTCATGGTCCAGAAGATAAATCCTACTGACTTTGCATTTGCGTTGAGTTTTCCTCGACCTCAATGTTGACATTTTTGGATTTTAATCATGTCTTACAACTCTTGGATGGATTGCCAAATTTGGTTCAGACGTTTATGCTCAGGATGAATTTTAATCTCTTTGATTCCTCAACTCTTCCTGTTGCACCATCAGGACACATTTTCCTAATAGCTATAAAACTAATATTTTTCCTAAAATTCAGCTGCTTTTGTGTTTAGTACTAATTAGCAATTGTTAGCATGCCAATACACTAAATCAAGATGGTGAAGTACTTAAACATTATACCTGCCAAACTTCAGCATGGGATTATTGTCTTGGGAACATGTTTCCATGCTGGTGTTAGCATTTAGCTCAAAGCGCTAAGAATAGCCTCAAGCCAAGCTGTAGACTCTTATTTATTGGCACTGTGCGATTGGTCACTTTAAATGCATTGCTATCTGTAGCAAGATACCCTGACCCAGCCGGTGATTCAAATTAAATATGCTAGCATGCTAGCTCGCTCCTATAACTCAGCTCAATAGGAACAAGAAAGAAATACATTTCATATTGGAACATACTTTGTACAAATAGTTACTATAGGCTAAATGTTGCATAGTGTAGTGTGAGTGGTATTGTATGCAAATCCACAGTTCATGGCGTCAGAGTTCTGTTATAAGGTGTATCGTATCATTGATCCATTATATAAAACTATACTTAGTATACACAGATTGTAATATTTTGGCCACTAGTATACAGTAGATGATATCAGTGTACTTCATACCACTAACAGCAAACAATACAAGGTGGATGAACTGCAACTGTGAACATTCCTGCCAATTACAAAAAGCTTTTTAGGGATTTAATACTTTTCATGAGCTGCTATACTACCATATTTTCACCTGTGAGTAGCTTCTCTGTTTTTGTTGAGTATTGCATTGTGGGACAGTATTATTTTATCCTGCATACCGGGTATCCTAATTATACTTCATCCTGTCATTTACCTTTATGAAGGTGCTACATGTTTAAAACATGGTAAGAATTATAACATTGAAAGCACCGTCTTCTAATACAAAACTAATTAGAAGGCCTCTAATTGGACTAATCACCGCTTAATGCTCTGTTGTGCCCTTATTAGGAGAAGAGACTTATGAAGTATGTTGTTCAGGATCTGTGGTGGACCACCAATCTGCCTGCTTTGTTAAAATTAAAAGCCAGCGTTGTATTTTTAGCTTTGGAAACAAAGTCCTCTGTGTCTGTTGGGTATATTACTGCAGACAAATGTTCCCTTTGAATAAAAATGCCCACTCTTCTGACACTCATGTCTGCTGTGATTAATGCCTGCTGGGAGGTGATGTCAGTGTGTGGTACCTTTTAATGTGTCATAGTCAAAGTCAGTGGAGATGCTTTGAAGCTAGACTGAACCTTCCCTGACCTTCATCAAATTGTTGACGTCACGTTGCATCTGCTGATTGGTTGGTCGTCTCATTGAGCGATGTCTGTGGTTTAGCAGTTTGATTATACATCTTTGAGATAAGACTGCGTACGTGTGTGTGCATGTATTTCCTTTTATGGGCTTATCTTTCAGTGCACCATGAACCAGAAAAAATATATTTTAAAAATGCACCATTTATGCCATATGAAAATCTAGTCTTTTCCTGCCTGTACTGTAGTTTGGTGAAGGCATACAAACCGATCATATGTGAAGTGCAAACTAGTAAAAATGTTCATTCTATCAGCAACTTTGTTAATGTTAAACTGCTGTATGTGTGTTTGTGTGTGTGTGTGTGTGTGTGTGTGTGTGAACATGTGCTTAGGAGGGAGAGGGAGGAAGTTGGGAGTTGTGGGAGAAAGATACTGTTGCTTCTGACAGACTTAAGAGAAGGGTGACTGACAGAGGTGAAATTGCTTGGGAAAGGATGCGAGGCACCTCCCACCTCCCACCTCCCTCCCGCTCACTTTTGCTCCAGCCTCCTCTTGCTCAGCCATGTAGTGGGAACTACTGTAAATGTGCTCTCTCACTCTCTCTCTCTGTCTCACTCTTTCTTCAGTCTATTTCCCTTGGGTAACTGCAGAATATGGAAGAGAGTGGAGTGAAATGAACCCTTTTCTTTCTCGTCTGTTTTTTTCTCTGTGTGTTTGTAGCGATGCATCAGGCCCTGGACACCCTGAGTGACAGCACAAGCTCCACAACTGCCAATGACCTGGACCTCATCTTCCTCAAAGGCATCATGGAAAGCCCAGTGGTGAGAACAACTTTATAGTGTACACTATTAGATGTATGATGAAATATGTGTATGTGTGTTTGACATTCAATAGAGGACAGTCAGAACTTTTAATTGGAATGTGTCTAGGGATGGACAGACTAATGGATAAGTCATTGTGAAAGGACTTCAAATTTAATGTACCTAAATCACACAGGCTAGTTATATGAAGTTGGATGCTAGTTAGTGTCTGCTGCAAAATTGTATGCGCGCAACTTTACATTTTGTAGTTGCAGTCTTGCATTTTGCACGTTTGCCTTAACATTTATATTTGATTTCAATTTCATTTTTTTTATGTGCCATTTCCTGCATTAACACATTATTATGTTGTCACAGAGATTTGCATGCGATTATTAAAATTATATTGCAAAATGGAAACTTTATATTCACACCCATTATTACATTTAAAATTCAAATTTGAGCTTGCAATAATTATCTTAAATAGACAGCTTAAATTCATCAAGTCCGATCACATTACCATGTTAATGGTCTTGCTTCATTGTTTTCTCATAAGTTGGAAATGCAAATTAAAGAGAAATCTGGTATTTTAATTTCACTCAGTGTCACGCTGCACTGTGCAATAAAATTCAGACAAAAACCCAAATGCAGAGTGAAATAGCGACTCATCTCTGTGCTGCTTAGTCTGGCATATGTTTTACCTGGTAATGGTGATTTAAAGGCTTTGAGTCATTTCCTAACTTTTCTCAGTGGTGTTGTGATGTTGGGATAGATGCTAATATCTTTGAGGGTTTTTGATTTTTAAGTTTAAACTTAGGGGGGACGTAGGAGGCAAAATGGTTGCCATTAAAGATTGCTTACCCCCTCATTGCTTCTAGTTACAGAGAAGGTGGACAAGATAGATGAGGATGGACATATTTTTAATAACAGGCACAGCAGAGAGCTGCTGCTTGTGTTGCCGATGGTATATTGAATATGCTGCTGTAAAAAAGTTAGCTGAAAAGCCTTGGACAGTTTTTTGCTTTGATGCAAAAATACTTTAATTAATTAATAATTTATTTTTGGCATCTGTTTGACATATAACATTTAGCTGAACAACACAAGAAATACATCTTTCTTTTTAAGGGGTTGTTTACATTTCCTGTTTCCCAGCTGTCAGTCAGAGCCAAATATTGAAATAGCAGTCAGTGAGACATGTTTACAAGTTGACATTACTTTGTACACTAATTGATTTACTGCAAAAACCTGTTTGAAAGCTGTAGTTGAGGATCCTTCTTTCGTTTATAATAACACAGAATTGAAAATGACTCACTCCATGGTTCAGACGAGTTCTCTGCACAGTATACTTCAGGAGTGGAGTTTTTACAGATGTTTTGATAAATTTTTTCCACTGTTAAATGTGGTGATTATTGCTGCTTGTTATGATATAACAAGATTTTGGGTGAAACCTAAAAATCATCCCATATAGTGGCAGATGAGAATATATAGAACCAGCTGCACCTATACATGCATTGTTCTTTTTTGTTCACAGCCTGTTTATCTGTAAGATAAATGTTCAAATCCATGTTGCATTCGTACAGATTTCTCTTGGGCAGTTGCCTAGACATTGGATTAAAGCTTGTCCAGGATGGAAGCAAATCTGTGAAGTTATTTCAAGGATACTTTGCCTTTTATCCAAGAAAACTCAAACATTGCTGGCAATTGTCTTTTGTTGTTTTGGCTGGTCTGAA
The DNA here is from genome assembly GCF_014851395.1 of Micropterus salmoides. Taxonomy (NCBI): domain Eukaryota; kingdom Metazoa; phylum Chordata; class Actinopteri; order Centrarchiformes; family Centrarchidae; genus Micropterus; species Micropterus salmoides. The sequence goes on along the minus strand of NW_024041262.1, from coordinate 10,965,986 downwards.
AAATATTTCCTCCTAAAGTAATATATATAATAATATATTCACACTCTTCCGACAGTATTCACCCTCTGTTTGTCTGATTGTGAACGTTTTAGAAGTTTGTGAACAAAATTTGAATTTAGAAGTAGGTCTGTAAGGACGTTTCCTTGCTTCTACTTGTGCAAAGTCTCTCTTATGAAGCCAACCCAACTAGTTCACCATTTATACATGGAGTATAGTGATGTCGTTGTCATTGAGAACAGCTTTTTGAGAGAGTGCAAGAGCAGTGGCAGACAGTCTTTCATCCAACTGCATGTCATGTCGATGTGTCAAAGTCTTTCTCTTCCACTTCTTGCCATATGCACAAATTCACAAACATTTGTGTGTGGAACAGTGGAAGAGAAGGAAAAAGTATGCTGCTGTGCACAGCAAAAGCGTGCAAGGACAAAAAGTATGGATGCAGTTCATGTCATAAACAATTCATTCTTTGCCCCTTCCTTTATGTTGTTATTGTCATTAGTATGGATTACAACATGTGTCTTTCTAAGATTGCACTCACTGTTAGCTGATTTACACTGAGGTGGAAGCTTTTTGTGGGCATGATGTTGCTCTGTTCAGGGAGACACATTGGTTGGCTGGCTACTCCTCAGACCCAGACAGAGCCGGAGGTAAAAAGCTGTGCAGTCTTGTTCAGTAATTCAGAGGCAGGAAATTTGGAGATGGACTATCCACAGGGAGCAGCAGGAAGTACTGCATCAAAAGCTTCCAATATTTCTGAAAACAGAGCCTCTTCTGCCCCCTTCTATCCCTATTCCTGTCTCTGTCTCTTTACTTTTGGTTTCTTTTCACTTAAGACTGATTAATTTCCTCTGCACAAAAATGCACGTGTGCATACGTGCCGGCATGTGTCTTGTCTCTGAGAGTTCTTGGGGGTTCCTGGTGTATTGATGCTGTGTGTAAAGAAGACGCCTCGCTGAAGGACGTGAAAAAGATTTCCAAGATGATAGTTTCTCTTGACCCCCTCATGGAGCTATAAACCCCTAACAAGCTGTCACTGTGCTGAGAGTTTAAAGACCGTGCTAACAGCAGGATGGAGGTACAGAGCAAGGGTTGATGCGTGTGTGCATATGGCATGGTGACTTTGGTGAATTGTGCAGATTGCACCACTCGCACTACAGAACGATGCAATCAGCACAACCTACAATTCAATAATGAATCTGAATGATGATTAGACCCACAATGAGCAGATATTGACAACAGGAGTGATGATCATGCAAAATAGCTTCCATGGTGCTCAACTATTTTCAGCTATGACTGGAACTGACTCAGTGCTTGGCTCCATATCTAACTGAGCAATCAGGGCAAAATGAGCTGACACATGCTTTTAGATATTAGATATTTAGTTATGTAACCCAACTTCCTCGCTATCAAATTTTCCCTGTTCAGACTCTAAATGAGACTCCAAGGTCTTTGTAAAATAGTGCAATGTGGCCTGCAAAACAATGAATTCTGGTTTTGCTACACAAAACAGCTTGTGCAAAACAATTTAGTTATTATGTGGCAAGCGGTCAAATCCTGACAATTATTACCCTATTTCCTGCCAGCTATTGACATTTAGCTAAAAGTACGGAAACAGAAATCATGCATAAAAGCTTGTCTTCACTGCGCTGAAGTACGCCACATCTAATGCAGCACTCAGTGCTCACCATGGAGTAACAGTCTGATTTAAAATAAAATCCTAATGTCTTCAAAAAACGGTTTGTTAATATATGTTGCCTTATATTGGAGCTGGCATGGATTAATTTGCACCTTGGAGAAATGCTACTGAATGATACATCTCAGTCAAAGTCAATGTGAGAAACTGTCTATTACCATTACATTATGTGGCATTAAAGTGGGCCCTTGTAACCTTTGCTTTATAACACCAACAGTGGCCACAAGTGACAATTACAGGATAAGGGTTCATGCTAAAACCATAGTGTAACAGTATACAATGATTTTGTGTGAAGTGAAACTGCTTTATTCAGTGTTTCTACTGGTTTTAATCACTGGATCCATTTGTTTTGGAGTGGAGACCTCTGCACATAATGGGAGGAATCATTGAAGGAGCCCTAACCGAGAGAAGTTGACTGCAGTGAAGGCAATAATGGCAAAAACAACGGTTCCTGAGATCCCACGCTGCTTCATGACATCATCAAACTACATCTTTTGTTACTGTTTTGATGTGAGAGAACCCCAGTGGCAGAAGATTACATGCTGTGTGTTAGTTTTCTAACATTAGTCATCATAAGCTATTGGCTGTTTGAGAAAACATCCAGCTGGGGCCTTTCCAGTGGTCAAAACATGATAAAGTTCCCCTATAGGGTGCCATTCCAGTGGACAAAATGCAATTCAGTGCCATATACTGGACGGCACATAGCTGGTGCCCTTTTTACTTTTTTGTCCCAGCCCCTCATACAGCCTGAGTCGACCACTGATTGCAGAATTTACAGAGTCTTTCTTTAAATAATCTATTACCTTCATCAGCCACTATTAATGACCAATAGAAGCAACACTGAGTGATCAAATTACATTACAAACCACTGTACTATAGTGGTAAGTTGTGGTACATTTTCACATTTTAGAAGCGAAGGCTAGCTAACTTAACTAGAGATCCATCAGAAATATCTCATGTAGATGCAAAATATTGAATGTAAAAATGCTTTGTCCCTTTCTTTTTGCCTTGAGAACATGAGTGCTCATTAGCTTTTACAGCGAAAATGTCGAGGTTGAGAGGAGGAAGATTAGTAGCGTCTTGTAATTAAAACGCCCAGTGTATCATACATGAGTTTTAGAGACCTCTACACCATCAGTGTGATCATTTCCCCCCCAAAAAACCGATATATACAATCAGATACATGCAATGCACGGATGATCCACCAGGGGGCTGAAATTCATGCTCTATAGGTCTTTCAATTGTGACAGCCAACATGGAGGTTGTCAATCGGTGACCTACAGGTTATGATTATTTACTGGATTGAACTAATGTATAGTTACTTAAGATTTGATAACTAATTTTATAGTAAAATCATGTTGAAAATGTGTGTATCAAATTAGATACAGCAGGTATGTAAGGATGTTGAAAACAGACCGGGCAATGGTGCTCTGGGCGATATTACTGATTGAATTTTTTTTTAACTCCGAAACCCGCCGATGTTGTTGCTCCGAGTCTAAGCGGGCGCCATCTTGATTATTGCGCAATACCTGCAAGCTGCCTGCCTGCTGTCATCTTTTTCTGCAGAGAGGAAACATGCCGCTTGAGAACATACGGTGGTTTTTTTTGCCATTTTGTAGTCGATCCGTTGGAGATAAATAGACATGTATCAAATGAAAGGTCTGCTCAAGCCGGATCGATTGATACCCCCTCATACCCTCATTTGGAAATTGGTTGTATGGACTGAAAAAGCGTTTTAAAGATATCTATCAATAAAAGTCAGCATTTTAACAATAAATATTGCCAAAATATGGAAATTCGCCTGGTATATTTGAAAATGTTGTATGATAACTGTTGTATTTTAGTTTATTTTCATCAGACTTACAGTTACAATTGCATTCTAGGTGTATTAGATTATATTGCATTAAAAGCTTCCTCAGGATGGTTTTGATGGTTTATTGCATTAAAATATAGCTTTTTTTTACCAGGCAAGGATAAAAGTATCAGATTTTTTCTTTATTGCATCTCCATGCAGTCTGTAATGGTAAAATAAATATATTAATACACAATGGATTTATATTCCTTAGCTTCTGACTTTTCAAACGAGACCAGAATTATGCATCTAGGCGAAATGGTTGAGGATTTATTCCTGATTTATTTTGGGTATGTAATTTTAGGCATTTTTTTCTGGAAAAAGGGGAGTGTTTTCAACAGGTTAAGTAATTTATGTATACATCTGTAGATCATAGTTTTATTGCATATCCTTCATTATGCATTCTATTAAGCTACATACAGTCGTATAATTTTTTAAGGAAACTAATTAAAGGCATAATTAGGTATATTTAGAGCAGATATTGAGAAATTTTGTAGCCTATATTGTATTTTCCTGCTGTATCGAGATGCTAAATCTCTAATTGGATGTTTCCAAGACTGACTTCATAATAATTGTCTTTTGGTCATTGATTTTAAATACAAATTGACCAATTCAGAGGAGAAATACACAGTAATTTGTGTTTGGTTTGTATTTTTTAAATGTCAAAAAAGTACAGCATTGAAGATATCCTGATTATGGGTGGCAATTCAAGTGACATGGAGCAGTTAGAGGAAGATGTAGATGCTGATGATGATAAAAGGCGTAAAACATGTTATGTTCTGCATGTTTTTTGTTGTTTTAAAAAACCATGATGTGGGCAAAACATTGCAATAAAGTCCAAATGTATCAAATATGATATAAAACAAAACACACATGCAAAGGGCTATTAATTTATTTTTTTTATTTGGCATTAGGTTTAATAACAACTCAACCACTCCATATTCAAAAATTTTCTGGAAATTGTTTAATGGTTCAGGCTTTACAGGGTTAACAATGGAACAGGAATTTTGAAAGCCACCAATTTCAGTACTTGGCAGAGTAACTGTTGAATAGTTGGTATCAATGACGGTATATCAACAATTTGAAAAACTGATACACTGGTACATGCACAGTATAATAAGACATTCCAATAACATTTTATCTCTTTAAATATAAGCAACAAGTTTAAAGTGGTGTCAAAATAGACACATGCCTCATATATTTGTTGGTCATGTCCATGGCTCTCAAAACAGTGTAATCATAGTGTCCACACTGGCATGTGACACTGACACAGCTTGCTCCATCAGGTTGCAAAGAATTCTGCCAAAACACCAAATGAGCGAGGTCCTGCTGTCGTGTCACTAAACAGGGCCAAAGAGGTCCATGTAGGTGTTTTAGTCCATGTGCAAATAGGTTTGTCTGTGCGGGTGTGTTTGGTATGTTTTCCCTGTGTCTGCAGTATGTGTGTAATAAAGTACACATGATGATTTGTGTTTGAGACCTTGTATATGCAGGAATTTGTGTATATGTGTGTATCTATTTGTGTGTATATGTGCACCATTTCCTGTCTCTCTGCAGGGATTCTTCCTGTCTTCCTCAGCAAACAAACAACTGCGCTGCCAAAGGAGTCTGCAGTCCCACCAGAGAAATCCTCTGTGGGACTGCGTGACATTGTAAATGTTAAAATACAAAAGAGGCGTGCAACTGTAAATGATTTTCAGTTTTATTTGCAAAGAAATGTATGATATATTCCCCTAGTTTTGTACAAAAATAAAATAGAAATATCCCCAAATCCACATCCATGATACAAAATTATCCAATATGAGCCAAGAGGATCAATTTATTCATTTTTTATCTTTTATCCTGGACAGAGGTGTGGAAGCCATGTCCATATAGGCACTGAACCCTGTGTCCTTGGTAGCAGCGTGGGAGAAAGTGAAAAATTAATGTTGGTTGAAATATTGATTTTTCATAGCAACACGCTGGAAAAAGCTACAGGGCACAAGATTTGACTCAAGTTTGTGCTGAGCTATCTTGGTTTTTGTATAATCCAGTAAAGATTTATGAGTGCAGGCTGTGTGTGGCTCTCAACAGGGGTTGGTTTCAAGTTGCTATTTTTGCTGTTTGTTATTGTGCCCTTTTCTGTGTTACTGAATCACAACAACCAGAAGAAGTCACATAATTCAGAAAACATGTCATTACAACCCAGCAAGGTGCATTAACTGCTCACTGAGAAGCACTAATGGAACTTAATATCCCTTTTCAAAGACTGAAACTTTGTAAAACTGATATACTGTAAAGTATAGACAAGGTTATCAAGGAATCAGGTAATCCTGGCACTTGTGATGAGAGAAAGTACTGTAAGTAACATCTGTTGTACATTCATTAAATCCCAGGCCCATGAGCAGTTTGAGGAACCCAAGCTTGAGGCTGTGAGGGAGAACAACGTGGAGCTGGTCCAGGACATCCTCAAGGAGCTCAGCCCGTTAGCACACATGAGTCAGGCAGCCGACGAGCTGGTCCGCATCCTGAAGGAGCCTCACTTTCAGGTGTGGAGGGGCAGGGCTTACATCTCACAGCAGGCTGTAGCTTTAATTAACAGGCACTCAGGCTAAATCTTTGATTACTTTTCAAAGTGATAGTTGTGCTTAATGATGCGTGATGTGCTAGTATGGATTAAATTGATTTGGCGCTACAGTAGATTATGTGTTTCATTCCATGTAGTGTCTGACAATAGCTCTGCAGCATATCATGATTCTATTACCATCTTTTCTGCAGTTCCTGTAGTGGAAAAAAATTACTATTCGTCACTGCCATCATCAGTTGTTGTGTCACCTGCTGTTCTGCTCACAGTCCCTCCTGGAGACCCATGATTCTGTGGCGTCCAAAAACTACGAGACCCCTCCCCCCAGCCCCTGTTCCTTCATGGACGCAGCCCTCAACAACCAGCCTGTTCCCCCAGATGCAGTCAGGATGGTGGGCATCCGTAAGGTGTCCGGCGAGCACCTGGTAAGTCTGCCCAGCTAAGGAGCAAACCACTAAAATCGCTGAGGCAGGATAAATGATTTCTGTTTCATTAGCAGCTCATGCACTCATTATAATGAGCGTTTTTGTTGCATTGTTAAAAAGAGAAACAAGTCAGATTTATTATGCTTTCCAGCACAGCAATAGTTGAGATGTTGATTTATACAAAGGACTGATATTTTTGCCAGGTGCTCTATTATCTCACCCTCATACTCTGCCGTCTTAAGGGTTATTTGACACCTTACTTTAGGTTTGCTGCCACCATGTAGGAAGTTACTTGTCAACTTGCCACAAGTTGAGTAAGCGTAAGTGGAGTCTAAATAGGACACATAGGAAGCAAAAACATCAGCTGACCATGTATACCTATCAAACAAGCAAACACACCCTGAAATATGTCTGTACTTAAGCCTAAATATCTTCTTAATGGAACAGTGGGTTATTTTTTTGCAGCCAGTGTCTTGTGGCCATTACAGTAATTGCAGTTTAAGTACATAACACTCCACATCACTCCCATGGACTTGCCTTTTGAACGGCAGAGCAATGGAGGACATTGTAAGGCTGTTCTATCTAGTTTTTGGTCTTTTGGTTTGTGTGAAATGGAATCTGTGTTGTTGAATGAGTCTAGTTAGCCCACTTAATAATTGATTATTACATTTTGACTGTACCTGTGTGTGTGTGTGTGTGTGTGTGTAGGGAGTGACGTTTCGAGTGGAGAGTGGCGAGCTGGTGATTGCCAGGATCCTCCATGGCGGTATGATTGACCAGCAAGGTCTGCTCCATGTGGGTGATATCATCAAGGAGGTGAACGGCAAAGAGGTGGGCAATGACCCGAAAGTGCTCCAGGAGATGCTAAAGGAGGCGAGCGGCAGTGTGGTACTGAAGATCCTGCCCAGCTACCAGGAGCCACACACACCAAGACAGGTCAGCAGGGGGTGGATAAACAAATTAAATACATACCTTTCAACCAGTCATGATTCTTGCATGTTATTTATTGGCCGATAGCCCGCCGCCATTTTGATGTTTTGCAACCAGCGGCACCGGATGTGACCATATTTGGATGAGACGGTGGAGCTAACGGCCGTGTGTGGAGCCAGCTAGCTTGCTTAGCTAGGTGCATCTGTAATTCACATTAACTGTCATTTTAACAGGGCTGACAATTTTTTCTAGTGAGCAACCGGCTTAAAACTAAATGTACTCACCAGAGAAAGTGAACATCCAACTCCTAATAAGCTTTTTCAACGGCACTGGTTAAATTTACACACTGCCATGGGAATGAGTCACTCTAGCCTGATTAACAGGTCGCCATGGTAACGACTTGTCAATTATAGATAATCTGAAGCATACTCTGCTTTATGGTCTATTTTCATCCAAAGAATTTTCTACATGAACGTCATGTTGTATTGAAGAAGACATGAAACTAGCTATTGAGATCATTAAGTCATCAGGAAAGTGTTTACTGAGGTAATTATTCAGCTGAGAAGTAGGGTAATTTTACCATTATTTCTAATGGAGCCAGACTTCTTTTTGCAACCAGAAAAGTCGCCCTCTGCTGGCCGTTCGATAGAATGCAGGTTTAAGGGACTTTGCCGTTCACATCAGTTTGTTCACATCAGTTTGCTGACCGGAAGCTTCCTGCTTGATACCACACTGTAAAAATGCTCCAATGTCCTTCATTCAAAACCTTACTTAGATGTTTTTTTTTTTATTAATATTACTGTTGCATTAATGTATATGTTGCATTTTACTGCTTTAGATGTGTGCTAATTTTACCTAATGAAGTGGATTAAGTATTTGCCTATGTAGATTTATAAAGTTGCATAAAATAGACATATAAGTAAAAGTAAAGTACATAAAATTTGTATTTAAGTATAGTACTTAAGTAAATGTACTTAGTTCCACCACTTCTTCTTGAATCTCTTTAACATAAACATAATACATTTTTAATCACCCATCCTGAAATAGATATTGTACAAAAAGTTCTGAGTAGTTTGACAGGATACTGTCATTCTCATCAATCAAGTAAGTACCACTTACTGTCCTCCCTTGCATCCTCCCTGTTGTCTGTAACGTTGTATGCTGTGCCAAGAATCATATATCTGATTCTACAGTGGGGCTTTGTAGATGACATTGGCTATTTGGCTATTATACCTGCATTACAGTTGTGTCACTTATCCAGATGCAGCATAATTCTCAGCTTATACATAATAGATCAATAACTGAAGTCTTCATGAACAAGATAAAGAGTGATCCTGCAGACAGTTCATGACACTGGAGTGCTTGTCTTTTTGAGTTTGTCTTTTTCTCCTGTGGTGGTAAAATTCACATCAGACACATTATATAAGTTTGTTGGATATCAAATATTTGTAGGAAATTACTCAAGACAGCAGTGTTTTCTAATAGCTAAAAAATGATTGCCGCAATCGTGGCTCTCATTGGGTTGTTCTAGGAAATGAACATTAAGAGCCAGAGGAGGCTAGTCACACTGACAATCTGACCCAGTTTAGAGTGAAGAAAATAGAAGGGTTATCTTGCCTGGTTATATATTGCCAGTAGGATGGGAAGACAGAGCACATCAGAGGATGCAGTGTGTACAGCTCAAGATGTGTTGGGGACAAGGCTCTGTGACTGATTGGTCTCAGTGGTAGAGAGGAGAAACACTAGAGCTTGAAGAAGCCGTGTCAAATGAATTCCCTACTCTAGACCAAAATATACAAGAACATAATCTACAAGAAAATTATTTAGAGACTGTTTTTGTGCTAGGATTATTAGCAAAGACATGCATCAATTTCAAGCATATTGTTGCTTTTTAGTGAAAATATCTCAGCAACTGAAATGTTAATTTTCAGCTGGATGAAAGTTAAGTCAGTTGGTCAATCCAGCACTTTGTCCAAACTGAAATATCTTGACAACTGTAGGATGGATTACCGTGACATTTTGTAGAGATATCCATAGTGCCCAGAGGAGGTCTCCCACTGACTTTTCTTCTAGCAGCAGCTGGGCTGACATTTGTGGTTTTGTGAGAAAATGTCTTAACAGTTATTGGATGGAGCAACAGGAAATTGGTAGGGGTCATTCCTATGTTCCCAGGGCCCTATGTTCCCCAGATTAATATGGCACATAATGGGAACATGCGAAAAGGGTCATATGTTCCCCAGTTCTAGGGTTAAGATTATGGGGTTAGGGAGTAAGGGAATTTAGGACCCTGGGAACATTGATCTGCTCCCGACAGTCATGTCCTCCACAGGTTAAATTGTAATAACTTAAGTTAGATTTTTTGTTAACTTAGCCTTTTCTCTGGCACCATCATCAGTTACAATTAATAAAAAAATAACTTGTCCAGTTGTTTGGTTTATAACAAACTACTCCCATCAGCCTTAGCTGTGCTTTGTATCAATTGCTTATTAGCAAAGGTAATGATACTAACATGCTAAGCTAAGATGGGGAGCATTGTAATCATTATAAAAGGTAAACATCATCAGCATGTTAGTGTTGTTATTGTGTGCATGTTGCCATACTAGCATTAGCATTCAATTCAAAGCACTCGCAGAGATGCTAACATGGCTGTTGACTCTTAGCCCTGGTAGATTATTCTTTTGGCTTTGAATTAGCCAAAGAGATCAGAGAAATCCTGAAAAGACTTGTAGAGGAACTGGGTAATCTGTGAAATGAAATGAAAATGTGCAAACTACCTAAACTCGAATGGGCTTATTTACACATGACAACAGTTATACAGTATCTTACAAAAGTACACCCCTGACATTTTTGTAAATATTTGATTATATCTTTGACAACAACAGAAATTACATTTTGCTACAATGTAAAGTAGTGAGTGTACAGCTTGTATAACAGTGTTTGCTGTCCCCTCAAAATAACACATCACACAGCCATTAATGTCTAAAGCGCTGGCAACAAAAGTGAATACACTGCTAATTAAAATTTCCAAAATGGGCCCATTATTTTTCAGCACTGCCTTAACCCTCTTGGGCATGGAGTTCACCAGTCCTCTTCCATTCCTCCATGACGACATCACAGAGCATCCGTTTGAGGATGCCCCACAGATGCTCAATAGGGTTTAGGTCTGGAGACATGCTTGGCCAGTCCATCACCTTTACACTAAGCTTCTTTAGCAAGGCAGTGGTTGTCTTGGAGGTGTGTTTGGGTTTGTTATCATGTTGGAATATTGCCCTGCGGCCCAGTCTCCAAAGAGAGGGGATCATGCTCTTCTTCAGTACATGTTGGCATTCATGGTTCCCTCAATGAACTATAGCTCCCCAGTGCAGACAGCCCCAGACCATGACTCTCCCACCACCATGCTTGACTATAGGCAAGACAGACTTGTCTTTGTACTCATCACCTGGTTGCCGCCACACACGCTTGAAACCATCTGAATCAAATAAGTTTATCTTGGTCTCATCACACCACAGGACAAGGATCCAGTAATCCATGTCCTTAGTCTGCTTGTCTTCAGCAAACTGTTTGCGGGCATCATCTGTAGAAAAAGCTTTCTTCTGGGACGACCGCCATGCAGACCAATTTGAAGCAGCGTGCGGCATATGGTCTGAGCACTGCAGGCTGACCCCCCACACCTTCAACCTCTGCAGTAATGCTGCAGTACTCGTATGTCTATTTCCCAAAGACAACCTCTGGATATGACACTGAGCACGTGCACTCAACTTCTTTGGTCGACCATGACGAGGCCTGTTCTGAGTGGAACCTGTCTGAGAATGAACCGCTGTATGGTCTTGGCCACCGTGCTGTCAGTTTCAGGGTCTTGGCAATCTTCTTATAGCCTAGGCCATCTTTATGTAGAGTAAAAATTCTATTTTTTCAGATCCCCTGAGAGTTCTTTGGCATGAGGTGCCATGTTAAACTTCCAGTGACCAGTATGAGGGAGTGTGAGAGCGATAACACCAAATTTAACACACCTGCTCCCCATTCACTCCTGAGACCTTGTAACACTAACAAGTCACATGACACCAGGGAGGGAAAATGGCTAATTGGGCCCAATTTTGACATTTTCACTTAGGGGTGTACTCACATTTGTTGCCAGCGCTTTAGACATTAATGGCTGTGTGATGTGTTACTTTGAGGGGACAGCAAATTTACACAAGTTATACAAGCTGTACACTCACTACTTTACATTGTAGCGTAGTGTCATTTCTTCAGTGCTGTCACATGACAAGATATAATCAAATATTCACAAAAATGTGACGAGTGTACTCAGTTTTGTGAGATACTGTACAGTAGTAAAAGAAGAAAAATTAATAATCCCATTTCCAGGGATTCCAGTGTTTTTCCCCACTGTTCTGGTAAGACCTGTGGAAACTGAGGGCAGCAGCCAATCCGGCAGAAATGGTATTAAATTGCTGTCTTGTACGAAAACTCAATGCCCTCCCATTTCTGAAGGTTATTTATTGAAAAGGTGTGCTCTGAGTCGTGGCTCTTTCATACATTTCAAAAGGTGCAGATATTTCTGTAAGAAAACATTTCTACAGTAGATCATGACATCACTTTGTGAGACCAGAGTGTGCAACTGTTTAGTTTTGCTTTTTTGTGGTATCAGCTCCAGATTTTAAAGTGCATACTTGAAAAACTTAATAGTGGCTGTCTGTCAGAGATGTTAAAGAGTGATTTGGCGGTGCTCACAGTGTAAAGGGCATTGTAGGTGGATGCTGTACTGTGTGAGTAGTTGCGACGATTAGAATTGCTCCCAAAAAAGTTCCCTCTGAATGTAATCCAGCTGTCTTGTGCCTCACGCCTGGAGCTGGGTCATCGCATGGTGACTAAACTCAACTGACAGCTGCCTTTGGCCAGTTGAGACTGTGTGTGTGTGTGTGTGTGTGTGTATGTCCATTGTGTCATTACAGTGGAATGAGACACACACACCATCAGTAAGGGCTGGCAGCCTTTTTTTATGTTCATGCATCAGTTCAGTACGAGGAAAGGCGTCAAGTGCAGAGGGGATGGAGGGGATGGTTGCCATGGCTACAGATTTTGTCTCTCTCTCTCTCTCTCTCTCTCTCTGTGTGTCTGTCTCTCAGACTCCTTTTCCTGTCAGTGGGGGTTGGGATACAGGATTTAGTTTATGAGCTGAATCCTGTTGCCTTGAGATGTTGGGAAAGTGAGCTGAGAGATGGAGTAAGATTTAAGTGTGCAAGGCTGTTTCATAGTGATGGACGCTTACTCAACCAATCCATCTACCGCAGATCATGTACTGTTCATACACCACACCAGAGGCAGCATAGGTATACATTTGCAGCCTGTTTATTCAATCACTCACAAATCAATGTTTATTTTTTCAATCTGACCTGTCTGTTTTGATATCCATTACAGCAGTTTTACTGAAACACTCCTTCTTTTCAACCTCTTTATCCTTTTAGGCCTTTGTAAAGTGTCACTTTGACTACGATCCATCCCATGATAACCTGATTCCCTGTAAGGAAGCAGGGCTTAGCTTCAGCAGTGGAGACATTTTGCAGATTTTCAACCAGGAGGACCTCAACTGGTGGCAGGTCAGTTTCCACCTCATAAAAAGGTAGTCTTTTGTGCATCAATTGCTTGAGCTAAGACTGAAGAGTTTTATTCACCTTGTTCGCTTGTTTACCAATTCTTTGTGTGCACATGTGTGTTTTCCCTCGCAGGCCTGTCACATAGAGGGAGGCAGTGCAGGTCTCATTCCGAGTCAGCTGCTTGAGGAGAAGAGGAAAGCGTTTGTAAAGAGAGACCTTGAGCTCGCTACCACAGGTACGCATCTCAGCAGCACTAAGCAGAGCAGAGACACGCTTCTCATTATGCAGATTCGACACAGACTCCTTGCTGCACAAACACACGGGCAAGACAACATCTGGTCCTCTCCATATCATACAAGCATTTCATCTGGCGCCGGGGCCGCTCATCCTCCTCTCACCTGTTTGTTGCTCTTGTCAGTGAGAACTGGAGAACTGGTAATGAGCATTGCGTGACTCAGGCGGCCTGATCCAATCTGCTGGTTATTAAGCAGCGGGGTCTGACATTCATTAACACCCCCCCCCCCCCCCCTCCCCCGGTGAATGGAGCATTGAGAGAGGAGCGTTGATAAGACCCCGTAAATACAAACTTAATCAATAATCATCTCCTCTGAAAAGAAGCTTTGTTCCTTTAGATTAATCTGCTCCGTATAGAGTCCTCAGCAGCAACAAAACAGGTGGTGAGTCACAGCCCGCTGCATGCCCTTCACTTGTGGAGGAGAGGAAGATGACAGCCCAACTGTACTGCCCTTGGAGCCTGGGAAGGACACATCTGTCTGCTAGCACGCTTTCCACACATTATACCAACTGAGAGCATGGTTTGAATAAAACATTTTATCAGGTTATTTTTGGATGTTGAGGTCTGACATTATTGATCAAATCTCCAAATTATCCAATCTATAAATTAAGATTCATAATAAGCCCTCTGGCTCACAATATTTGTTGTCACAGCTTGATGAGTTGCATTCTGTCATGGATGTGAACAACTGAGCTCATGTTTGCTTCCATGTATGTATCAGTTCATAAGACATTCTCCCCATGGCTAAATAATCTGCTATATTGAACAGACCGCCTAGTCACAGGTGTTCTCTTGGCAGCAGACTGGTTGCATCGACTCATCAATATTGGTGCACAGTGCCACCTAGTGGTATTGTCTCCCTGTAACCTTCAAAGACTTTGGATTTATGACCCAGCAGAGCTTTCAAAGACATTTCATCTTGATAGTACATCATTTTAACAGGGACTTTGTTGAAGTGGCTGGCAGAGACAAGCATTTCTTTAATTGTGTTTTGTGCATTGCTGTCTGTCTCAGGTCCTCTATGTGCTGGGATGGGTGGCAAGAAGAAAAAAAAGATGATGTATTTGACTACCAAGAATGCAGGTACTTCATACTCACCACACAAAGCGTAGAATCACAGTCTCTTGTTTTGCGTGAGCTGGACAACATGTTAAGTTAAGGTTTGTTATGATTAGAATTCGATCGCCATGAGCTGCGGATATATGAAGAGGTTGCCAAGGTCCCGCCCTTCAGGAGGAAGACGCTGGTTCTGATCGGTGCGCAGGGGGTCGGCCGTCGCAGTCTGAAAAACAAGCTGCTGGTGTCGGATCCCCAGCGGTACGGCACCACAATCCCCTGTGAGTGCACCAATTCATCATCAGACTAATCCACAAATCCACACGTCATTTGGTACCTTTGATGTGTTTCTGTTATTGTTACAGTGTTTGTTGTATTTGTTGCGTACTGTGTTGATATTGTCATTTTGTGTGTTAGTATATTCCCCTTCTTTTTTGAGATTTTATCCTTGCATTTTACCAGTTAGTGTTCACACTGTGCAAAATATCTATTTCTCCCTCTATTTATAATTTCAGTCACCTCCAGAAAACCAAAGGTGGATGAGAGGGACGGCCAGCTGTACTCATTCATGACCCGCAGCGAAATGGAGTGCGACATCAAAAATGGTCGTTTCTTGGAGCACGGCGAGTACGACGGGAACCTTTACGGCACTAAGATCAACTCTATACATGAGGTGATAGAAACAGGAAAGATCTGCATACTGGACGTCAACCCACAGGTAGACGAAGCTCACATGTGTATGCTTACCTTCTTTCATTTCCTCTCTGCCTTCATTCCTTGCTTCTGTTCCTCTCCCATCTAAACCTTTATCCATTATTCATCATATTTTCCAGTATAAATGATTTTAGTATAAAATTCTAGATTCAAACCAATTATGCACAGCTTGTGCTATTAAAGTATTTTCAGGCTAAGCACATCATCAATATTTATCAAAAAGGATATCTTAATGATCAGCATTATTTGGCTTACTAACACACATTAACTTGATAAATGTGTTAGATGAAGACGCTGCAGTTGCATTTGAATCAGTTCTTATAACCTGGTGTGTGTTTTAACTTTTCCCATCGCTTGCTGTGCAGCGATGCAGTGATTGTAAAAATGTCTCATATACATTTGTTTTTCTCTGAAGGCTCTCAAAGTCCTGCGGACGTCAGAGTTCCTACCCTATGTTGTGTTCATTGAAGCTCCAGATTTTGAGGTTCTCAAAGCTATGAATAGGTCAGCAATTGAGTCTGGAGTGGTCACAAAACAGATGGCGGTGAGTGTGTGTTCTCTTAAAGGCCCAGAAAACCTATTCTTTCATTCTTTACTATGACAAATGGGACTGTACATGTAGCTGTCAGTAGCTGCACACACACAGTTTTGGTTATTTCACATTAGACATTGCTGTCTCTGCTGTTTGGTCTGTGCTTTTGCACTGTTTTGGACAGGGCTTTGATATTAAAGGGCAATGTCAGGTACTTTTGTACACCAATCAAGATTTGGCAACATTTGGATCAAAATGTCATGATAGTTTGTGGGTTTTTTGCTTATGTTTCTTGTTTTGATTAAATGTGATCAAACCACACACACACACACAAACACACACACACACACACACACACACACACACACACACAGTAGTGATGAAGCAGATTAGCTGAGTTTCTTAATAAATTATATCTAAGGATGTTTTTTTGAGAAATTTAACTTTGATCGTTACTTATTTTGTCATAAATATTTAATGTTACTGGGAAAAACTTCAGATTTAAACGTTTGCAGGGGTTTTAAAAGTCAGTGGCCTTACCTGAAATATCTGAAATAGTTAGATTAAAACGCAAGAAAGTTCATTGTTTTAGTAATTGGAATACCTAATGTGTTCACTCAGCATAGAGGAATACTAACAAGAAAGTTGCATTCCTACCATTTAAAAATTAACAAATTTACCTTCAGTTGTGCACCACTTTCACAGTTTACTCTGTTCTTCCATCCAAGTAATTGCCTGCTCATTGCATTTATTTCCACTCAGTTGTCTCACTATCCCGTGCTGCTCCCTACAGGACTCTGAATTAAAGAGGACGGTGGATGAGAGTGAACGCATTAAGCGGGCCTATGGACATTACTTCGACGTCTGCATCATAAATGATGGCCTGGAAGCGGCTTTCCGAAGTCTACGGTCGGCACTGGAGAAACTGTCAACGGAGCAGCAGTGGGTGCCTGTCAGCTGGGTCTTCTAAAAGTCACCAAGAGCTCACCAGCAAGGTGCCGGGGCCTCAGGTCGAGGGTCGGGTGACGATCTCACATTGGTAGCTCCAGAGGGCCTGTCTCCATGCAGTCATTGGTGGTGGAGGTTTGTAATGAAGGGCCAAGTGTCAAGACTCCGTGCAAATGACCAGCCTCATGTAGAGCGTTTTTGTACAAACTTCGTGTTACTCTGTTGAGCCTAATGTCAAGTTGTATTTTATTTGTCAGAACTGGAATAATTTTATTGATATTTGTTGAGAAGGATTTAGAGCTGATTATGAGGTCTAGTGCAATAGTGTGAGTGAGTGTGCGTATGTTATCATAAACGTGGAAATAGACTTAGAGTAAAGAATATGTTTTGCAGATAACACTGCTCTATCGAAGGTTTTCGTTGAAGGATATTAAACTTTTTAGCCTTTCCAAATCTTAAATACTTTATGTAGTGAAATGTTTACATTGGATTGGTAGGACTGATTGGTTAAGGAAAGATACCAAATGTCATATTTGTATTAAATTCTCTATATTTTACCATTGTATCATACAGTATGATTGTATGTGTTCAGAAATGTGCTTTATCTTGTATGTCTCCACTAATTTGAAAAATGAACAGCAATAGTAATATTTTGAATAATAACATATACATGAAATGCGTCTCCTCACACACACAAATGAACACACACACACACACACACACACTGATACATACATAAACACTATGAGAGAAGTGGAAAAGTGTCTTCTGTTGAGACATTTTGCGTTAATCTTGCGGTCAATCAATTTGTTTTGTTTTGTTTTTAATGTTGATTACATTGTAATTAGTTTTCCCATGCTGGTAAAGCATCTGCTTTGTCTGACAGTGAGAAGATCCAGCGAATGGATCACAGTGTCAGACTACTGCCTGCTTGATTCTGTTGGAGTTGTATTTGTAGCACTTGGAACATTAAATGAAAAAAAATGAAGAAAAACTCTGAAGACGTAGCCTACAATATGCACTGATTGTATAATGAAGGCAAACATATTAATTAACTTTACAGGTTGGACAATTGATGGAAGTTGTCACATTTCATTTTTTTTATTATTGACTGATGTACAAACAGTACAATATTTATCAGTGGCTTTGAATTTATACTTACTTTTGCCTTAATATGTTTCAAAAGCCAAGGAAACACTATCACTGTTCCTTCTTAGAAAGTAGAAAAAAATAATACTGGCAACTTATTTAATATTTATTTTCCCTGAAACTTGTAAGTACTGTATTGTAATAAAGAGTATATAGTATAACATGGAGAAACACTTGGAGCTTTGATGATTCTGCTGGTGTGTAGATTCAGTTGCACAACTACACTGTAGTTTTGATGTTCATACATTTTAAATGTTGAGAATATTACTTCACTGTTCACTACAGTTAATATTAATGCAAATTAGTTAAAATCACAATATTCTATAAAATAAATGACAATACTATTTTTCAAAATACACAGACACGGCAAAAGGTGCATAATCAGTGTTGGTTGTCAGTTAAAATGAAGTTTAGCCGGTGGATGCCTCTATGGCTGCGGGTGGTTATGGGTGGGTGCTGGGTGAGGATGGTGGGGTTGGATGCAGAGGTCCTGTGGGTGTGATCTCGTCATCACTGGTGCCAGAGGCAGTGTTATCGGATACATCTCATGGGCAGGTGGCGGGCCCCCCGGCAAAACGCTTGTCAGCTTGGGGTCAAACTGCATGAAAGTGAAGTTCAAAGTACTTAGCCTGAAGTAACCCAATGTTTTATACTTGATAATTCAAATCATATAATAATACAGCAACTGCATATGAGCCTAATCTTAGAAACTATGGTAAATACTGCTAGCAACTGGTTATCTTAGCTTAGCACAAAGACTGGAAACAGCTAACCTAGTCATCACCGTGGCGACGACAAGACTCCAGGAAGTGACTGTGCCCGGCCAGTAAGTAGTCTGGCACATAATCAACAACATGCAGCCTAATTAACAAATATGGTAAACAATATTTTTCATAAAACATATTTCCTGTGGTATTGGAAAATGTTCCTGTGGTGTTCAAATGGTACAATCCTATAGTACCGGTTCAGGTAAAGCAAATACTGTGGTACTGTACCATATATGTACTATATTTCATTAATATCATCAGTTACATTATTAAATTTACTGTATTTTGTTCAAACGAAATATAGTGTTGGTGAGCTTTAGTGGCCAGATTTTGTTACCTTGCTAGCCTAGTTGTTTGGAACCATTTCCAGTCTTAATGCTAAGCTAACTTCTAGCTATACAACTTCACATTTAGGGTGCAGACATGAGAGTGGCATCAATCTTATTATTTAACTCAAGGCAAGAAAAAGAATAAGCGTGTTCCCCAATATGTCTACTATTCATTTAATGACTGTTGATTTTTCAGACACATTTAACTATTTAGGATTTAAAGTGATTTTGTGATTCTCAAAATACTAAAATAAATTTTGGTAAAAGATAATTCATATTTGCTAGTCAGTTGACTAACAAGTTTACTTTAAATCTGTGTATAGATCAGTGCGCGGTGATCTTGTGACAGAGTGACAGAGGTCCACTGTAGTGAGCAAGGCCACACGCACCAGTGAGTATGGTGGTGGGCGATCCACAGTGCTGTACCGAGGAGGGACTCTGTCGTAATGTCTGCCCTCTTGTGCCTGGTCCTCAGACAAAGAAATTGTGTGGAGCACTGAAGATCTGTTGCCATCTTGCATTGTAGTTGTGGTGACATATGATGCTCTTTTCTTTTTTGTGTGAAGATAGAAGCAGAAGAGTACCACAGCTATGGACACCACCAAGACTGGCAATCTAGGAACACACGCCCATCATTTCAAGACTTGATTATTGTGTGTCTTAGGTCAACAATTCCCTTCCTTTATGGAGAGATTTATTCTTTCTTATTTATTTGACTACTTACATATACTGAAAGGTATTCACTACTGCAGTCATGGCTGGAATTATGTCAACCTGCTGAGAATACTGTGAGGGTAAAAATACATTTAGACATTATGCCATCCTGCTTGAAATCAATAACAATACAATTATGTGAAATATGGACTTCCATTGACAGTGTGGTAAATCTTTGAAATGAGAATACCACATAGGTAATCTGTATTCTGTTCTGAAATAAAATGTAAGTTTAAATTAGTATGAAGTTAGTTTTGTAGTAATGGACAAGCTAGCAAAACACCTACAGAATCTGATTTAATACAGTATATACAGAAAAATACAAACACAACTAGGCAGTCTTTACTTATTAGTGTAACTGATCCTGTGTGTGAGCTGACATCACAGGATATGATAACGTGCCAGCTTTTACATCTTAGTTTATGAGAGCCCACTGGAAAAATTATGTGAGAATGCAAGTGCTAACTGTCCAATCACAGAGCTGTGACCTATAGTGACCTCTTAAAAACAAGAATGCCATTTTAAAAGACCTTTGAAAATGGCTCAGCAGTGTACAACTGGAGAGGTTAAATCAAGAAGCTAGGAGCTCATGAAGCAGTAGGAATGCTGTTTGACTTTATACTGTCTGAGTTTAACAGACAGTGGACCATCATCCTACAAATCTATAGCATTACAACTATAAGTCAAGAT
This sequence comes from Micropterus salmoides, assembly GCF_014851395.1. Classification (NCBI taxonomy): domain Eukaryota; kingdom Metazoa; phylum Chordata; class Actinopteri; order Centrarchiformes; family Centrarchidae; genus Micropterus; species Micropterus salmoides. The sequence goes on along the minus strand of NW_024041262.1, from coordinate 10,945,738 downwards.
AATTTGAATCCAGATCATTCTAACATACGTAACCTTAATGACAAAGAATTAAATAAATGGATATATTATCATTAACAGTGGGATCAGTACTTACCTTGTTTAACAATCCAAAACATACAGAAACCGTCCTGACCTGTGGGTTGTCATCAAAGCATAATGTGCCACTCGGGGAAGTACACAACGTGAACAGCTTTTACAGCATTAATGTCTTTTTTAAAGACACAGGACATAGATGTGTGCTCTCCGTCTTGCATATTTCCTGTGTATGTTGAACAAAATCTTTCATAAATCTATTTAACTCTCTATTTACTGTAGCAAATCACCACAATGGCATTCCTCAGAGGTCGATTATTAGACCACTCTTGTTCTGTTTCTACTTATGGTCCACAAATTTCTATCACAATAGCCAACAAATAACAATTTTGTGGTTCTATATTTATACAGTTATATAAATTTTTTGTGGCCAAAAAACTTTCTACTTTGCTTTTTGGAAAACAAAACTGAACTCATTTTATGCATGAATATAAATTACTTTATTTTGTAAAGCGCATACACTAAAAACTAACTACAGTTTTATTAAAAGATGTAAACAATAAGTGCTATAACTCCAATAGTTAAACTGTCAAAACATACATAATGTACATATTACCGTGTAGTGAGGTTTGAACTGAGTTGTCTTTGAAACTTCAGCAGTTCTATCCATGAAATAAAGATTCTCCTTTCCACATAGTGGATTGTTTACACACATATGTCCCAAATGAAACACATAGATGCGCTAAAGGTTATTGTAACCTGTATGGGCTCAAGGGTCAAAAAGATTTAGTTAATAAATATATATATATAGTGAATAATATTCAGAGAAAAACTTTCATAAACCTGTGCTGAAACTCACAAGAAGTTAAAAAAGAGACCTGTTGAGAGGTATCAGCTGTAAGGTCATGCCAAGGTATTTTGAAAATATGGGTACATATTCTAAGCAGAAAGTACATTTACAAAAGTTTATTTAATAGAGCAAATCCTGTCCCTGATTTCAAATGTAAAAGCTGGACTATCCAACTTGTAACCTCCGTGTGTTCATTTATTTTGTGTCAAACAGAGTGTGGAAACTTCACAATGTTCTGCTTTGAATTTGCACTCAGATGTTCACAAAAGCAGTTTCTTGTCATTGTGTAACCGCACATTGATATTTCTATTCACCAGACAGGTTTACCGTAGACTGATGCACAAGCAGGTGTTTTGAACTCATTTCTGAGCATCACCTCGCAATGTGAAAATCTTGTTGACACCTTATTTGATTCCATAGATCTGTTATAAAACATACAGTGTGTTGAGGCTAGAGGGTGTTTGAAGAAGATGAGGATGTTCAGGGTTGCTCTGAGTAAGCTGGGGGGTCAGTGTGTAATAATTGCGGGTCTGGATAGCATGTTGGTTCCAGATTGAAAAGAAAAAAGGAGACGTGTAATGACAGAGAAGATATTTGGTTGCAGATGATGAAATATCTAACGCTCTGAGGAATATTTTCAAGATAATCTTTAACAAAAACCCCCCACTCAAACCAACTTTGTATCTAAAATACATAATGCAATATGATAAATGAATGTGAACAACACAACACTTTACCTGGTATGGAGGAGGTGGACTGGCAGCAGTACATGGGAGGCTCTCTGTAAGGTTTATAATATGCTTCATTTATATCCATTACTTCCTAGTCTTCCTCCTCCTCCCGCTCCTCCTCATATAAGGGGCTACCTTGGCCAGGTCTCTCGTAAAAGAGCTTTTTGATCTCAATGAGACTTCCTGGTAAAATAAAGGTAAAAAAAATGATGTACACAGATGGAGAGTTAGTGGGCCTCGGGGGCCAGCCCTCTCCCTCTCTGCGTTTCTTTGCAAAATGGCAGCAAAAAATCCACAGAATGATTCCACAACACAACTTGAGATTAAAGGACAGCTTAACTATGCGTGCAGCACGCATACAGATGAATGTTAACGTGCTGGGAACAGAGGACATACTTACTCAATAATAGGATAATAAATAAATGACCATGTCAGTTTTATTCTCTAAATCAGGTTTCACACCTGAAGAAAACGTGAAGTCATTGTCATTCAAAATGACAAATCTGGTTTTGAAGACTGCAACTCTGTGTTACTGTTTGTCATGCATTGTGACGTTGAGTTATGCAATACATTTATAGGTAGGGAGTTCAAAGGTAGCTCCTTATCTCTCCGTATCCTTAAATCACGCCGACACAAAAAAGTATGCCCTTAAGGCAGATATAATTAGGCTACTACTTTGTCGACACAACACTACAGTTAAAATAGCCTATTACACATAGGTTAGCGTTCATGGGATGTAGCAAAAGATTCTAGATTTGAATTTGGATCAATAAAAGTAGAATTAGGCCTTTAGACTGTTCCTCCACTTTCATCCCTTCCTTAATTGAGTCAAATTTAAAGCAGCACAGATTTTTGAAGTTTGGATAAGCTGTCTTATCTAAATTGATATTTTCTTTGATGAAAATAAAGCTTACCTTCAAGTACAAGCCATGTAGTGCAGTTTAAGTAGAGTGTTGACTTGCACCAGACATTTTATAGCCTCATCGACCTGTTTAAAGTAGCAGAACTTGCCAGTGACGTAAACAACTTATCATTACTGACACTGCTCTCACCACATGGCAGTGTTGGGCTAAAGGTCGCTGGCTGTTTGGTGTGTCTTACTGATTAAGATACATTGGAATAAACAACGCAAAGACGTACTGAGGAATGGAAATCACATTATGGAGAGAAAAAACAGAATAACAGGGACACACAAGATTTCCTGTTTCAACATGTTTCTTAGGAATGCAGTCAAGGTGTTGTTGAAACATGTTGGAGGTGTCTCTGCTGGAGCTCTCTGCCCAGCAGAATGTTTTACTTTGAAGCAGGATGTTCTGGCCCAAGAAAAAAAATAAAGTAAATTCAGGCTCACACTGTGCCATTCAACACAGATGAAACTGCTCAAGGTTAACCTACTGCACACACTTTTTCAACCTTTTATTCATGCTTAACTTCTCACAACATTCCCGAAAATATTTCCCATGCTGCAGACATCTTATACATCCACCTAATGGCAAAACCATTAGTTATACAAGTGATCTGAGCAACCTTAGAAAGAACGAAATCATCCAATAACATGAACTATAATGTTCGTTAGTGTAGAAGAGGGGGAGGTGGTGGTGGTGGAGGTGGACCAGCTCTTGATACTGGTGGTGGTGGAGGAGGAGGAGGAGGTGGAGGAAGAGGACCAGCTCCTGATGCTAGTGGTGGAGGAGGTGGAGGAGGACCAGCTCTTGATACTGGTGGTGGTGGTGGAGGAGGAGGAGGTGGAGGAGGAGGACCAGCTCCTGATGCTGGTGGTGGAGGAGGAGGACCAGCACCTGATGCTGGTGGTGGAGGAGGCCCAGCTCTTGATACTGGTGGTGGTGGTGGTGGAGGAGGTATAGGACTGGCTCCTGATACTGGTGGTGGAGGAGGAGGAGGAGGAGGACCAGCACCTGATACTGGAGGAGGTGGAGGAGGAAGAGGGGCATCTCCTGTTACAGGAGGAGGTGGAGGCGGGTACATGTCATTTGATGGAGAGATTGGCGGTGGAGGGGGCGGAGGGGGTAGGCCAGTGTCCATAGAGAAGGAGGGAGGTGGTGGAGGAGGAGGAGGAGCAATCATATCAGGGTCCACATAGGCAGGAGGAGGAGGAGGCAGGTTGTTGTTGGTGGGGTTGGAGGCGGTTTGAAAGGTGGGGACTGACGGTGGAGGCACAGCAATGCCAAGACTGGATCTGCATACAAGAAGAAAATAGTTGGACATTTTGGGAAACATGTCATTCACTTTCTTACCAAGAGTTAAATGACAAGATTTATACCCCTCATATGTACTGCACATTAAATATGAAGCTACAGCCATCAGCCAGTTAGCTTCGCCTCACATTATACTACATAAAGAAACAGAGGAAAACAGCTACAGTATAGCCTGGCTCTGTCCAAAGGCAACAAAATACACCTACCCGCACCTCTAAACTCACAACATTAACAGGTTATGTCTTGCTTGTGTAATTTAATTGTGCGTCTGACTGTTTTTTTGTCCATAGCCGCCACTACCTAGTATCTCTGCTTATTTTCTAGTAACTGGTCTGATCCAAGAAATAGTAAGAATTAGAGGTGCTGGCAGGCTGATTTTGTTACATTTAACCAGAGTCTGGCTAGCTGTTTCCCCTTGTTTCCAGTCTTTATGCTAAGCTAAGCTAACTCGCTGGTTGGCTGTAGCCTAACATTTAAAGGGCAGACATGAGAGTGGTGTTGAGCTTTTCTTGGCAGAAAAGTGAAAAGTGAATGAGCACATTTCCCAATACTGTTTCTTCAGTCCACGAAGCAGAAACCTTTCCGACAGGATCATAAATTGTGCCGGTAATTTACAAGATATTATGCCCATAATGTAATAATCAGTAGAAGTGTAGTGTTTAATTATAATAGCATTGCTGTAAAAATGACAAAGGAAGACTTTGTCTACATACACAGGGTGGTCTGCTGTTCTCTTTATGCTGTCTGTGGTCCCTGCTCTCACTGTGGGCTGCTGCTCAGCAACCTGTTGAGAGAATATGAATGAAAGTTAAAAAAACAAAAAATATGGCATGGCAGCTCTACACACAGTCAGCCATACTGTACACCCTAGACATCACAGTAGGACTACAGTATGGAAAAGAACGGTGAACGCTGTGTGGACTCTCAATTTAGTCTTTCAATTCAGAATCCAGTTTACCTCAAAACTGTGTCCAATGGAGTCCAAGATGGAATATGATATTGGCTCTCTTGAGTAGCTTTGCTCTGGCTCCTTGCCCGAAGCCGGTGGGGTCATTAGATTGGAACGACTCCTGCTTTTTGGAGTAGTAGAAACACCAATCTGTCTCCTGGCTATCTTGTCGAAGTGAATAGCTGCAGCCTGGAGTGGAACACAGTGTTAACAGCCCCCATCAACAAAACACAAAAACTCAATTTTCACATTGAGAAAGAGAGAGAAAGAGAGAGAGAGAGAGAGAATCTCTCATAAACATGCTGCAACAATAAAACAAATGGAGCATAGCAATCAAAGTGACCACAGATCAACAGATGACCTGCAAGTGTAACAAATACAGCAACTTGGTTCCAAAATATACAACCAAGATTGTACTGGGGAAATGAAATAGTGATACTTTTTTATATTCTTATTTGAATGTAGTGAATTACTCCTGAAGGTCACACATTCCATGCAAAGGAAAATGCACTTTACTAATTTCTGAAAACGAAAATGTCATAAAAGATGGCTAGGATTAGGAAACCTATCATTCACATTAAACAAGTCTGTACAGTGAATACAGATTTTTAATGACAAATAACTTTCTACAAATGCGCTGTAGTTGCTTACAGCAGTGACTTTAATGAAATCAGAAACAAAGGAAACTGTATTTCTTGGTTTGTTCATTATTCTGTTATTTCATCAAACACAAAGAAAAATGGTGCGACAATGCTTCAGATATTTTTTGCCAGCTACGCAGAGGTCACATCCCTTTCTGGGGCAGAGCTCAGGTGTATGTTAGGTAAAACCTGTTCCTCACCAGTGACAGCAAGTTGACTGAGGACTCCATTTCTTTGATGTGCATGGCCTGCGAGTCCAGCAGCCTCAGCAGGGTGCTGGCCAGATTGTGGATCTGGTAGGACACGCTGGCCAGCGCCTGCGCAGCCAAAGCCTTGGTCTCTTCAATAGCCTTGGCTGAATCCTCTCCCTGCAGGAATTTTTATTGTATTTTACCAGGATAGGTTATAATGTACATACAGGATGGATGAAGTATTGAGATATTTTACCCAAGTACCACAGAATAAAAATACTCTATCACAAATAAAAGTCATGCATTCAAAATCTTACTCAAGTAAAAAAAAAAGTATTAGCATCAAAATGCACTTAAAGCATAAATTTAATAAAAATAAAAGTACTCCTATGCAAAATGCTCAGAATGTTATATATAGAATGTTTACTGGATTATTATTGATACATTGATGTAAGCAGTGTATTAATGTTGTCATGGAGCTAATTTTAACTAGCCTACTTAATATAGGCTACTGTGGTTTACTGTATAAGAATTGTATAAGAATCTTTGTTAAACCGATCATGTTTTACATGTAAAAACCTCATCTGAAAAGTAAGTCCAGCTGTCAGATAAATGTGGTGAAGTAAAACGTAGGCTACAATATTACAGTATATCTAATAGTAGTAGATACAAGTATAAAATAGCAGAAAAGTGAAATACTAAAGAAATACAAAGTATAGAACTTGAGTAAATGTAGCCACTTAAAGTTTCATTCCACCACTGGTAAAATGATTCAGATCCTTTTTTTTGTAATTTTTCCGAACAGAGCTAAAACTATGGCAAACTTATGCTTTTAGAGTTGTTGTGCCTTTTTTCTATGAGTAATTACTCACCTTAAGGAAATTGCTATCGCAGTAATCTGCGACTCGGAGGAGGTTGCTGTGGTTGTCAACGAGAGCCCTCCTGGCGGCTGGCGCCTCTTGTAATATTTGAGTTATAACTTCAGAAAAGTTCTTTCGCTCCGTCATTTCTTTCAGTTGGCGCTGCTGACAAAAAACCCTTTAAAGATTTAACTCACGGTGCTTGAAGAGGATGCAGGAGTCAGTCGAGGCAGGAAGGGGTTTGGTCGGTGGTGAACGCGGAACCACCTGAGGGTAAAGATTTTCACCGTCTCAGCGCAGATGGTTCTAGGGAAGGGCGAGCTGCACCTGGTAGACATCCACTGAAACATCTGTAAAAACATCGGTCTCATAAGGAGATATGATGTACCCTATATATTGTTATAGGCTACCGTTTCACATAGACAGTAACAAGTTACAAATGATAAAATACATAAAATACACAAAATGATACCAGTGTATATCACGATCACGCCTCATGACAGCCACTTGTATTATTTATAAAATTCCACTAGAGGTCAGTGCAGTGTAGAGAAAGGATCCTCTCTCAAGGTCTATTGACCAGATGATGCCTGTTGTAGTCCACATTGTAGATGATGATGATGATGGTGATGATGGTGATGATGATGATGACAGACTCAGTACCACAGTCAGTATAACCCAAGCAGTGAAAAGCTCACTTAGTTTGACAGAGCATCAGCTGGACTGGATGTTCCAATTTGAAATGGAACATTGTTACATAATCACAAAATGCTCCGCCAAGGCAAAATACTATGGGGTTCCATTTGTGCCTAAAATAAGTCGGCATGCTTACTGTCTATGTCGATGGTTCACATAACTGTCAACTCAACTTGCTTTTGTCGTCTGTTGCCCTCCTTGTCATTTGACTGATGTCTTGCCCTGTCTTTGCTAACTGGTCCCTGGCACCTATTTCCAGGAAAAACGCCTAAAATAACATAGCCAAAATAAATTAGTAATATCTCTTCAACCATTAGGCCTAGATGCATAATTCTGGTCTCCTTTGAAAGGTCAGAAGCTAAGGAATATAAATCCATTGTACATTAACATATTTATTTTACCATTACGGACTACATGGAGATGAAATACAGAAAAATTATGATATTTTCATCCTCGCCTGGTAAAAAAAAGCTATATTTTAATGCAATAAACCATCAAAACCATCATAAGGTAGATTATAATACACCTGAATATCTTCTAATACACCTGGAATACAACTGTAACTGTAAATTTGATGAAAAGAAACTAATATACAACAGTTATTACACAATCTTTAAAAAAAACAACAGGTGAATGTCCATGTTTTGGCCATATTTACTGTTTATATTTTCACTTTTATTGGGAGTTATCTTCAAAATATTATTTCTCTCCATACAACCACGTTCCAAATAACATAAAGCTTCCAAAACATTGAAATATTGATAAAAACAGTCAGCATATATGACCAAAAGCACTCCCGTGCTTTACAGGCCACAGCTTGAGAACACAACATCCTACAGGGCTGAAGAGTGGGCTCTTTCTCTTCGTATTGACGAGAAGAATCGATTCATATCCTGGATAGCTCCTACGGGTCGCCAGCAGAGGCCGATAAATACCGCCTCCGCCAAAGCAAACTCTTCTTCTCTACTTCAGTCTGAGGACAGAAACAAAACTTAGCGACAAAGCCGACCTCACCAAGATGGCGGCCCGGCAGATGGTCTCTGTTGACACAAAGGGACGGAAAACAGCTAGAACAGCGAAAAACAATCGGGTCAGTCCGTTTCCAAGTGACCATGTGTCATGACCTTTTTATATACAGTCTATGGTCATGACTGTGTTGTCACCCTCTGTCATCGATGTATGGGGTTCCGTTTGTGCCAAAAATAAATCGGCATGCTTACCATCTATGTCAATGGTTCACATGACTGTGTCAACTCAACTTGCTTCTGTCGTCTGCTGCTGTGTAATGACCATGCGTCGTTAGTATGTGTTGTCTCCCTCTGTCGTTGCTATGTGTCCTTTCATTCTGTCGATGTGATGCATCATTTGACTGCGCTATGGTTGTCCTCCTGATGTGTGGACTTACTGTGTTATAAAGTTGACCAAATTTCCCAGCTAAATAAGTGGCACACACCCTGGCCTTGCTGCGGTGGCAAAAGGGGCTGCCAGTATGGTCCCATCTAAGGCAGTTATTGAAGATTACACCTTGCCACATTAACGCGAGCAATCACAATATCAGACAAATAGCAATAACGAAAAAGAAATGTCAACAGTAAAGATTGGCTAAAGTCAGCAATATGTTTTAATGGGCTCCATTAAATGCTAATGATAAAGTATTAGTAATAACATTATTATGAATTAATCTTACAGTGTATTAGTTATTCATTTTCACAAAATACAAGATGAATACGAGGTCAACAATGTTCATCATCCATTGTAACAATACCAATAGCTCCACAAAGTAGAAATTAGTTAATAGGCGCTTTTCGACCAAAAGTACCAGGGACTTTTAAGTCCCCAGGTCTATTTTCAAGGAACTAAAAGGTCTCTATAGCCCACTGTTGTGTGCTTTTCCACCGTCGTCTAAAGACCTGCGAAGATTAGGCAAATTAACCAGCTGACGTAAGCTGTAGGCCTGGCTGTACACAGCAATGCACAGGCATCATTATTTGTAACCACTATCCATGAGCAACATTTATAAATGAACATCAGATTTGACTGGAATATAATGACAAACCATAGGCTATGCTTGACCATTAAAGGAGCTTTTTTGTGTTATAGCTATAATGAGGAGACACGCGATAAAGTTCGTTACACATTTAATAACAAACTGGATAAAGCCATAAAGTTCTTAAAATAACTCCAGCATAGAGAAAGCAGCACAAAAATAAAATCGTGACATTTTGGAAGGTTATTACAACATTTCCAGCCAACAAGAGCTGTAATCAGCTGTTCAGCTGGTTTTAAAGAGGAGGAGACCGACTTCAGCTCTGTGTAGAAACTTCCTGACTGATGAAAATTTAAAAACAACAACAACTCTGGACCCAGTAGTAACTCCATCAGCTGTTCCCTGTAAACACACCCAGACTGGCTGCTATTTACATTTAATGCTGACAATTGATCTCAGGCGGACAGCGGCGAGACATGCTTTTTGTGCTATTTGACTGCTGATTTATTGGTTTGCAAACAACGGTGGAAAAGAGACGAGCAGTTGCAGACAAACACCCGACATTCTCCAGTTAAAGCCAGTAACCACTACTCGCCCATTCAGAAATTCACTGCAAGGCAAGCCCCACCCCCCCAAAGTACCCGGTACATTTGTGGCTAGACTTTATTCTATTCCCAAAAGATCTGGTCTCTGTTTTGAAACATTCTCATTACAGTAAACAAAAAACTGGGGTTGTGCTACAAAGATGGACAGTAGATATCAGCAGAGGACACATACAGGTAAAACTCAAAAAATTAGCATATCGTGCAAAAGTTCATTTATTTCAGTAATTCAACTGATTAGAGTGTGACACTTTGAGCCTACAATACTGAACCTTTTCACAATATTCTAATTTTCTGAGATTTTGAATTTGGGGTTTTCATAAGCTGTAAGCCATAATCATCGAAATTATATCAAATAAAGGCTTGAAATATATCACTTTGCATGTAATGAGTCTATATAATATATTAGTTTCACCTTTTAAGTTGAATTACTGAAATAAATGAACTTTTGCACGATATGCTAATTTTTCGAGTTTCACCTGTAGTTACAGACCGGTTGTATTTGAGTCACTGAAATGGAAGACCCACTTTGCCAGAAAGTAAATAAGGATCTCACACACTGAAAACTCTGCTTTATGAAAAAACAATTCTCTTTGGTTCCTTTTCATGGGCTGAACTGACAAGCAATTAACATTAGTGTTATGAGTTGTAGTTTTTTATTTCCATTGTTTCATATGTCTATTTATTTGCCTGTTTCTCTCCTTCCTTGTCCTTGAGATGCGCAGTCTGTTTTTGGACTTTGTGTTTTCCTTTGCCCTTGTGGACTTTACTTTGGATTCAGCCACTACTTGTAAGTGTGCTCGCCTCTTGTTAAATAAACTGAACTATACCTGCCAGTTGTTCGTCCTGCGTTTGGGTCCTACCTGCTTCACCACACACGAATCTTAACAATCAGTTTTTAGGGACAAATAACATATTTTCACATAGAGGTTCATGATCACTACCTTTGACCAAAGACAGAAAAAATTGACTATTTTCTGAGTGTTTATTTGGGTCATATTAACAAAGCACAATGGTTAGACTATTTTTGTATCACTCTTGGCATTGCTGAAGCTAGAGCTGAAGATCAAAGAAGACACTACTGAACAGCCAGTCGGCACCAAAGGATCCAAACTAGTGGAAGTCCACCAGCAGTGTGCACGCCGTCAAATGGCAAAGCTGTGGTTTTATTCCATCTTGGGCTTGTGCCAGAACCCATCAGGATCGTCTCGCAGAGCGGTGCAGAGCACAGCCCCAGGCAGCTGGTTTGCCTTCTTCATGAGATCACACGATAGATAAATACTTCAAGATGCACACCAAAGTCTATGTTGGCCAGTTCAACATCATCCTACTTTCATTTGGATATTTTTGTGCTTCTGCCATGGGCGAATAGGCTACAAAGTTAAAGGGAGTCTCTTTTAATTGTGTTTGTCTTACTTTATGCCCTGTAACCTGCAAAAGTTAATACATTTCAAGTCTGATCCATGTTGTTTATAATTAAAGATTTATTGCTGTGTTTTAGTTAATGTTGATAGTGATGTGATTTACAATTTGGAGTCTGCAGTAGTTCCTTTTGAAATCTAAAGGATGTGCTGTGCCTGTTCTGTGTGTGAGTTCCTGGACCGCTAAATCTGCCCTGTGCTGGACAACTCTTCCATAAAAAATAGACTTGGTTCAGCAGAGCAGAGCGGAGAGCTAATGCTAGAGTGGGGAAAAATGACTGCTATGAATATTTGTACAAATATCTATATGCTTCTTCAAACAAGGCTCAACAGGCTAGCGCAGTGAGAGGGTCTCAATCTGCAGCTGCAACAACAAGGAAACATTTTAATCAACCTGGTTATCAAACTATATAATCCAGTGAGACAAAAATAAAGTGTACATGTAAAAAAGGCATAATAATAAGCAACCATCCTATGATGAGCTTTAGTGATGTCACCGCTGCAGTGTAAGGCGGGAGTCTCACACCCTAGGGCTAGTTTAGTCTATACCCTGAACTGTGTGGCCCAATTAATCGTTGGGGACTTATTTGTGTTCACGTGCTTCCATGTTCAAGTAAGTGCTGGATAATTGTCACCTTCATGGACCCTTGGTAAAGGAGTGACATTGTAATACAGTACTGATTTCGTGTTCAGGTGCTAAATTGTGTTACTTTTTGTAATTGCCAACCCATGTCACTGTGTGGAGATAAATTTTATGTTACTAGTTTCAACATGTTTGGTAGTATTCACCTTTGCTAGTTAGCTCTGCTGTTAGAGTCTTTGGTATTTGGACGGTAATATAGACACGCAGCATTTTATGTCCCTGTTTCACAACTAGGTGGGGCTCTTTGTTTTCTGATGTGAAGCATTATTTCTCTGTATGTACAAGAGATCATATCTTACTGCCTATCGTCGACAAGTGTTCTTAAATATTAATGGTGTTTGTTTACTGTAGTAGCATTTCTAAAGATACAACCCTTTGATTAGATGTTAATTAGTAAATCACCTACTTTGTCCTATTAAGAGTACATGAACCTGAGGAAAGCCATGTACAGAATGGGGAATATTCTGTTATAATACAAGTTTACCAAGCTAAATTAAACTGTTTAAATGTCCTGTGCTCTGCTGTGCCTCCAATCCAATTAATAAAGTGCAGAGAATGAATACTGAATCCATTTTAGTACACATCATATCAGTATACTCTTTCGTGTTCCGTTTTCCCACACCAGTAACTAGTAAGGTCTGACTATGATAGCCCACTGCTTAATATGAATGGTTTTGTTTACATCCCTGTGACATCCATCCAAACCCACACAATTTAGTATTTACCTATCAAAATCTTTTGCAGAGCTGTTGGTTGAAACGCTGGAGCTGTGACCCTTTGTGTTGAACTGTGACAGCAGATCAGCCTGATAGAAGAGCAAATGAGGTGATCTTACAAGGTGTAAATCAGTATATCAGAGGTCATCATGATTGTAAAGAGCTGGGGTGGGATGAGATAGGGGGGAAAAGACACCTGCCTTTCTGGTTGGTTCGTCCTGCTCCAGGCAATCAGCCTCGCCCTCAAACTCTCCAAATACTGCTTCTCTCGGCCAGTCACAGACCTGTGGAAGGAGACAAGGAAAATTCATGAGCACTTTTGGAGGTAAAGACATTCAGTCCCAAATAAGGTGACAGATAATAAATACCAGCATACATAAAAATCAATGTGTACTCATATGCTGAGGATGCTGAATGATATCTGTTTGTGTGAATGTGGTGCTACAGTGTATCACAGCACAAACAGCAGCAGGTAACCGGGCAATGGGCTCAACACAGTAACTAGTGGCCAGGTTCAAAGAGTGTGTTTGCAGCGCGACATGTCTACTCATAAAGTGCAAAGTTTAATGTTTCCCTCTGCTTCCAACAACTACATAGAAATGCAATCAAAACAGTTAGACTCTTTTAAAATGTATCTATTTTTCTCATACTGCACATTTCTGCAGCTCCTCTTTTCATCCCATGTGTTGTACGCTCCGCTCTTGAGCTACAGAGTGATGCATCTTACTTGTACAAAATCTTTGTTGGGAGTTGCACATGCGCAGTTCCCAGGTAAGGACTACTAGCCAATCAGAAGCAGAGAAGGGCGGGTCGTAAGAAACAAGGTAGTGTGATCCAAATCAAAGCCGCCTCAGACTGCAACCTTAATGTAGCAGATGGTATAAGATACTCACTCAAGTCCACAACCACACAACATCCCTCTTCCACATCTTACCATTAGGACTAAACGTTGAACTGTTGCCGGTATTCTGTCGATCTATGCTGCCTTGCTGAAAAAAACTACAATAGCGCAAATCGATAGACTCGACTCTACTCGGCCCTGCTCCGTTTTCCGTTGCAGATAGTACCAGAGATAGTATGTAGCTGGTCGTCATAGTGACGCCAAACACAACTGCCGCGACGTAATGTTCAATCTGACATACACACCAGCGATCCACACAGCTTTCTCTTTTTTAAGTTAAAATGTTTCAGCATTCCTCAGAATGTAAAGACAGATAAGCGGTATGAAAACCTTCCAGCTGTGTTTTCCTCTGCCGTTGTTGCTGCAGCGGTCTGTGTGACGGCGGGAGCAGAGGGCTCTGTGAGCGGGCGGCTGGCCGGCCTCACACGCTCCTCCCGCGGGTTGGCACAGGCTTCCCCCGCAGCCACTTGCGGAGCTCCTCAACTCCGACAATATTCAACCACATTTTTGTTTCGCCATCACTTCTCGTAAAACTGACAATATTCGAAATCTACACAGCTGATTTCTCACCTCAAAACTTCTCAGAAGTGGATTTAGTGATGAAATTCCATATGAAAACTGTAAAATATAAAACTTTCTGTTGCTGGCCTCTGTCTGGTGCAGCAATGATGATGCAGTGAATAGTGAATATTCTCTCTGACCAATCAGCAGTCTGCTGTGTTTTCACGTTACATTTTAGTGTCCCTCAGCTCGCTTGGAACCTCACGCAGGTGAGGTGATATGAAAAAAAGTACCTGGAAGCAGGTACAACATTTCTACAATGAAAACCCAAATAAAGGAGAGTGGAGCCAAAAGGCTTCCGCTCAGACTAGCTTGGTTTGAGGGCGTGCCTGACCCCGCTAGCCGCTTGGCAAGCTTTATGAAGCGTTTTCATTGTGACGTCACAAGTAAAGGAAGTGAAGGGCTGGACTACAAACGAGCTGTTTTCAAGCGGTTCAGAGCAGAGCTTTCTGTGGGAGATGGGAACTCCCTTTGGGCTGGACTTTGGGCTTTTTCACTTTGCAAACCTGTTACATGCACAAAAAGAGATATAACTCAATAAAGGAGAGGGGAAAAGCCAAAAAGCATAATACCACCTCTTTAATGTATATTGTCTGCTATGTAGCAGAAGGAAGTTACAAAACTCAATTTCATTAAATAACTTGTTATATTGTGACAATAAACCTACCTACCTAGCCACTTTAACGTAAAGTTCAACACACCGACCTGCAAAATAAATACTGAATGAACAACAAAATGGCGAAACTTGCAGTTTCCGAGTTATAAAACTGATCAACGACTTGCACAGCTTTTAAATAAATCTTACTTTGTAACATTAACGACACATGGTCATTACACAGTTAGCAAAGACAGAGCAAGACAACACAATCAAATGACAAGGAAGGCAGCAGACGACAGAAGCAAGTTGAGTTGACACAGTCATGTGAACCATCAACATAGACAGTAAGCATGCTGACTTATTTTTGGCACAAACGGAACCCCATAATATACATTGTATTGTTCTGGATGGCCTGGGAAACAGCTTGAATTCCACAACTTCCTTGATTGTGTTTGTGTGTGTGCAACCATTCACTGTAGCCTGACTCCAGAGGTTTCTGTTGGCTTACAGTCTCAAAGCAAATGATTCAGTCCAATACTGTAGACTACATATGATTAGTGCACATGTTTTGCCATGTGTCAGTTTATCTGGACATTTTTCACAGTCTGCCACTCACTGCACTGAGCCACATAGCAGGACAGTTAAATATAACAACTGTGCATTTTGCAATAAGCAACCCATTGGCATCTGATTTAATCAGCTTGAACAAACGTTGGCAATCATGAAGAGTCATAAAATCAGTTTTCTGCAACATTCAGGAATATTTAGCAAAATTAAGAAATGGTTGGCATGACCCTCAGGGGCACAAAATGCACAATTCTTATGAAAGATTCAACCTAGCTGCCCCACAAACCACAAAAACGTTATTTGGATATAGTCCAGCGTTGATACTTGACTTTCAGGTAATAAAAGAAGATGCATTTTACCATCATTATATTTTTATTTTTTTACGAGGGGCGAAAGATGATATTGATAATTGATATGATTATATTTTCCCCAAAACTGCAGCAGGTTACAGGACCTTCTCTCACTCAAACACATCTCAAAATAAGCCAACAAATAAAATCCAACTGAGAATACATTGCAGTAAGTACCTTATATGAGTCATATGGCGCTGCATATGTGTTTCCCAGAGAAAGGACAGTGCAACTGTGGTGGGGACATGGGGGGGCATAGTAGGCCATTTGTAGACTATAATTTAGTTTTAAATATTTGAAAGAATACATTACCCTATTTCTAGTACGTTATTTCTTAGGCTATCACCATTTTAATTCTACTTAATTATGCATTAAAAAATTAGGAGTAGGCATGGGCCTAAATTCCTACTCTCATTCGCAAGCTTAGTGTTTAATCAAGGAAAATATGGACTTTTCTTGTTCATCTGTTTATTATTGTTTGCTGTTTTTCTTCCTTTTTACATGTTGTCTGCTCTGTTGACTTTATTCCTCAGGAGTATGTTTTATAAAGTCGCCCAAAAAAAGACACCTCGCGTTTTGTTTTGTTTTTCCAACCTGCATTTCCGTTTTCACAGTAAGCCAGGTTTGGAAGAGGCTTGTGGTTGATTACCGATTGAGACCAACGGGGTGGGATCCTGAATGACATCGGCACCAACAGGTGTGTGTTCACTGTTGTTTTACCTGGTTCGTGCTTGTTAAACATCCACTGTACTCATGTTCTAAGTAATACAAGATTACGTCTCTCTTTGTGTGTTGAAAAATGCTAAAATGTGTTCTGTGGCGACCATTAATATACCTGGGCAGTCCGCGCAAGTCTGTCTATGGGGAAACACTGCACTTTGGCTCATTAATTGCGAGCGTTGTATCTTCTTCCCTCGCGGTGAAAACCTCCACACCTGACGTGTTTTAGAGTCTGTGTGTGTTTGCCTGACCGTCTGTTGCTGTCTGTGCCGCTGTGCACATGACGTGAAACACTATACAGCGCATCATGTATCCATGTAAATGTGACGCTGAACCCCCTGGTCACCGTCATGGCTGATAAAGCTGAAAGTCTGCAATTTTGTGTTTTCTTTGATGCAAAGTTTCACACGGCACCACCCCCCCAAAATCTAAACACTTTTCATCAACACATCTTTCTAGTAAACACTACTTTTTTGGTTTTATCTATTGAAAATTTGAATCCCCACAACAATTTCATATGCCTTTTCCAAGTCAAAGAAAACTACCATTTCCTGACACATAACATCATAGATGCTAAAACACTGAAATGCTATAACATTACAACATATTTCATCATTCCCAAGAGATGTTTATCCTGATCTTACTATTGCCCTCTTAATTTCTTCCATAGTACTTTTATTTATTGTACTGTTAATATTGTCCCTTCTCTCAACAATTCCAGGATGAGTGTACCATTACCCTTATTCTCTTGCCTCCTCAGTCAAGTAATATGGATATAAGTAAGTACCTTCTCCATCATCTCTGCCCTATCTTCATCAGACACTGCTGCTTCCTCATCTTCGGTACTGGATACTGAAATTCCCTTCCTACTCCCCCCACGGGTGCTGATCTACCAATTTTTTTCAAAATGCCTGCCAGCTTTGCCTTTTTGCTTTAACCTTTCCAACATTTGCTTGTGCTTGCTTATATTTAATTAAATTCTGAAAATTATGAGTTATCCTTAACATCCTGAGAGCTTTATTCCTTTCTTTCACACATTCATCCGTCCACCAGTGAACAGCCTTTTTCATAATTTTTCCTTTAATCTAGAAATTGACTGATTGTACCTACTAGTTTTTCTTCTGATACATTCCACTCACATATCCTTGCTATGTTTCTAGATACCAGGGTTAAATCTAGTTCTGAAGTGTTCCCTGTGTGCACATCTGATCTTGTCCCTTGCCCGTCATTTAAACAAACCATGCTCTTTTCTTCTAGCAGTTATTTTTTACCTCACCATCTGTTCTCATTCCTCCCCATACATACCAACATCCTATTACAACCCAGCCTGTTAATTTGTGTTAAGCTACTTAAATCTGGTTTCCTACTGGGATTGTAATAATTACAAACTCTCCCTCACCTGCCTCTGTCTCTCGACAGTTACATATTCTTGCTCCCATCACATCTAACAGAACTATTCTGAAATCCAAATTTGGTCTCAACCAAGTTTCCTTTATGCCATCCGGTTTATTTTAGTTACATCATTTCTAAATTCCTGTCCATTGGCCAATAAACTTCTAGCATTCCACTGTTGCAGGAGAACCATTATTGGTCCTATCCAACCCATGATTGCTCCTGTAATGCTTCAAAACTGAGATCATTCATCACCTCCTCGCATATCAGCCTGCTGATATCTAGATGATGGGCTGCAGCCTTTACAATTATTTGTATTCTCTGTTTTGGATTGAAATTTAATATAAAATCACTTTGTTCTCATTTGCCTGGTCTGATTCTTTTGTGGGTTATTGTCCTGCTCCTCTTCTTTCTTTCATTCCTCCTCTCTGATTCACCATCTTCACAGCCTCTGCATATGTGATCTTATTCCAAGCTCTTACTGTACTTCCATTTCCCTTTTCCTCAAATAAGCCACCATGGGACTGCCACTACAGTTACATTTTGGTTGTTCATGATTACATTGCCCGTACTTCTCCACATCTGGCACATCTTCTGCCTTTACATGTCTTGGCTGTATGACCAAATCTTGTTGTAACACCTTATTGGCTTTGGGATGTACTCTCTGTAACTCAAGATGTCTAGAGTCACATTCTTTGCAAGCACTTCCTCTTCAAAATCAAGCACAACATACTCACTGTCTTGCCTCACTCCCTCTTTGGTTTCCTGCAACTGCTGAGCACCTTTCCTCCACTGTGACTCCGCCTGCCATCCCCCAAATCACTCCCTTACAGCCCTTACTTCCTCTTTCAACATAGCTTGCACTTAACCGCTTTGAACCTCACCAATCCTTTCATCCTGCCAGACCATTCTCTCTGTTCTTCAATTCTGCAAAACATTCAACAAATATCCGTCTTTCAAAACCATTGCCATGTGTATTTCTATGTTTCTCAAAAAGGTTGAGAAATTCCTCTACCCTCGCCAAATCTCAATATGATCTTATAAAAAAAAATTTCCTGGGCTCTCTTCTCTATTCCTGCCCCATTACCTTCACTGCTCTTTGCACTAGTCTCGGCAAAATTATTTCCTATTTTCTCCCTCATTTTCTCAGTACCTTGGCTTCTCATATTAGTTAGTTTTGCTTTGTATTTAGTTGTAGTTGGTGTTCATCTTGTTTACCCCTTGTGTGTTATTTGGTTTGGTCAAACCATTATATAGGTTCCCTTGTGTGTCATTGTGTCAGTCTGTTCAGTTAACACATTGTTTAGTTGATTTTATATTGATTATTGCTAGATTTTGTTGATCTCTTTTATAAGGCCACAGAATTAAATTCTTGATTTCTTGGTACCTAACAGCTTTGAGGAAAGTAATAAATAAACTTAATAAACTAGTGTGTTTCTATGTTACAATAATCCGATAATTGTTCCCTTGAGCCTCAGTCCTCCTTTGAAAGTAATCCAAATTGTTGTCTGGTTTGATTGATAGTGTAGGAGTGAATTTCTCCAACAATATGTGCTGTTATCGGTTTGTTGTCGCTTTTTATTACAGAATCATCAGGATCCTTGTCTGCTGATAAAACATTATGGAGGACTTTATTTCTTTATTGAAAATTCCTTTTCAAATCATGTTAATATACGAATAATTTAGCTACCATGTATTTTTTATGTATGTAAAGACTGTATTGGTTGGAAATTGAAATTTACAAAGATGATAACACTGATTACTGTTATAATTAAGGCAATCCCTACATTTATTGAATATTGATTATTATAAATTTATTGACTCTGATTTTATTTGCATGCATACTTTCTCATTGTTTGGCATTGACAAATAACTGTAATTCTGTCTCCTGCTTTTGTTGTTGTGCACGATTTAATACAGCTGGTAATGTATACTTGGACAGAGAAACGCACTGTACCCTGACATTGTGTTGGCCATGGCCTAATGATGTAATATACTGGAGACACCTACTCTAGCTGAAGAGAGGGAGAACATTATACCTTTCTGCCCTCTCACTGACTTCAGACATCATGTCATTTTCTTTCTGAGCCTCAAATGCCCACAAGGATTTGCAACCCTCAATTACCCTTTCAGTCGTAGTTTCACACACTCATTGCTTTTGTTGTGATGCTCGTTTTATCCTCTGGAATCTCAGTATTAGAGAAGTCACATTTGTGAAAAGACTTCATTAATAAACGCTTTCATAATCTTTAACCCCTATCATTTGAAAAGAAATATATATCACTGGGCCCCCTTCCTGTGACAGATTTCCAAAACCAATGTGCATATCATGGTGCTGGCTGTGAAACGTGACTTTACCCTCATTAAAGTTATTATTTAGTCGAGGGTGTGGAAGAAATAAGTCATTTTCACTCACATGAAATATCAAACAGGCAGGGTTGTTTCTCAGTAACAGTAAAGACAAACATTGTCTTTGCTGTCTAATTTGACAGCTGAAATATCTCAGATTTCAAAAATCACAGGCTTCATTATTCAATGCCAAAATCATGACATTAACTTCCTGAGATTTCTCCAATATTAATATAGCCTGGAGGAGGCAAAGCAGCTTCACAGCTTTTATCTTAACATAGAAATCCAAGGTCCGACCTGCACAGTTATTCTTGCTAATTTGACCTCAGATCAAATGGATGTTGGGTGGAGCTCTGCTGGGAATTATACAAGTTCACCAAAATTCACTTAATTCAAAGAATCACAAAGGTTTGAGTTGTAACAGGCGCAACTTTCTTCTTTTCCCTGCCTCTGTTGGCTGTTTGCTGAGTATATTATCGGCATCTAGAGGTTAGTGTAACTGTGTGAACCATGTTCACATGTTTGCAATGTGTGCCATGTCACGTGTGTGTGCACATGGCAAACAAAGACAAGACAAACAAATCATGGACCCACTTATAAGAAAACTAATCCATAGTGATATATATGAAGTCCACAGGGTTGAACCAGAATCTGCTTTAATATTTTTGGGAATCTCGTTATTCATTTGAAATATTAGGAAGCACAACAACAACTGCTCTTTAATACCTTCATGATTGCAAAAAAGGGAGCTTCTCACAGTCAACTTATGGCTTAATGATTTAAGCCTGTACACACAGTTAGGTTCCTGTTAAAGGACAGATGTGTACAGTTGGAATAAATATGTCAGCCTCTTATCTGCTACCTTGATTTAACATCGAACCTCAGTACTCACTGACTGTGAATTATGATTTTACTTTTTGATTTATTAGCAGACCTTACAAGGTGGGAATTGAGAATGTTTTCAAACATTTAAATCTCCCATTTGTATTAATTTGGCACTCCATTATATCCTCAAAATTCATTGGTCTTTCTATAGAGGCGACTACAGAGGCATAACTGATGACTCTATTTAAAGGATTTTGCAAAACAGGACACATCCAAGATGTATTATGAATGTAGATTAATCTAAACTGGAGTAATAGTTGCTGTGTGCATGGAGTTATAGGTTATTCAAAATGTTTGTGAAGAAACTGCACACTGCAACAGAGTTAACATGTCATCCCACACAAACACATACTGCACCGCAGCATCCATGTCCAATGGTGTGCAACATATGCCTGTGGAGATTGGATATTTCGGGCCATCACAGCCTCTCCACACCTCACAGACTTCCATTAAAAGAAAAGCAAAATTCAATTACTGTGCCAGAGACTGCAGGAAAACTACCCTTTCAGGACACACACAGACACACACACACACACACAATAAGGCAGCAGTTAACACTTTTGTGGGTGGTTTTATTGTGAACTCAATTCCAATTAGTCTTCAGGCACCTGCCACCCTTTTCTCAAACCTTTTGGCAGTTCTTAAGCTGCTGGCTTTGAAAGAAAGAATATAAATCATACATAATATAAATATATAAATGTTTTCTCCTGTAAATTTAGAACTTAATTCCTTCACAGAAGATATTGTCATTTGCGCTTTGCTTGGATTGTCATTGTCTGGCTTGACACAATCAAGACCAGGCATCATCAGCTACACGTGCCAGGCACATCTGAGCAACTTTGATTTATCGCAGCCTGATCCAACAGGGTTGTCCAACCATTTCTATCAGCCCAGCTGTGGCTAAGATGTACTCTATCAATATGTAGCCAGTCCACTTCAGGCAGTTCACGTGTTGGACATGTGCCTCATGTTTCCAAAGATGTCAGCAAGGCTGTGTACAGGAACATTGCAGATATTTTTTGAGATATCTGTTATCTCTTTTGAAGATAAATGCTTTATGGCTTCATGGATATCTAAGCTGACTTCTCTGGGGCTGACTGTGGCAGATCTCAGCACCTTCTGCTGGACAGTGGGTTATGATCAAAAGATGAACTCATTGTGACCCTGAATTACTCATGTAATAGCTATCCCTGTCTCACTGTGAGGTGATAATGACTCCCTCAGCCTTGACCTGACAAACACCACCCAGGGTTCAGCTTCAATCAGTGGTTTTTAATGAGATCACAGCGTTAATTCACTTATTTCACTGGCTAGTGTGTGTCAAGGAATCCTAATAGGCTCAACCTTGTGTAGGTTAGACTTAAGTTCTTGGGAGATCACTTAGCTTAAAAGTAAAATGTCAGCATCATTAAAATGTCTTTATCTGTTCCAGAGGGAAACACCATATCAGCAGTAACACTATTTATTCCAGCATCAAAGACATTCAGTTTTTACATTAGATTAAATTTAGAGGCCTTTATTGGATGATAAGGATTATAGAACATAATAAAGTCATAAGTATTAATTTACTGTGGTCATGTGATTATCAAGGTTAATAGATACTTTGATTGCCTCATGGCTAACCAATAATTAGACATGTCATATTAAATGTTTGATAGCTGTTTGATTGTTGGAAAAGATAAATATGATCCATCCAACCTGCTTGTGAAAAAGTAAGACAAACTCTTAAGAATACTGTTTTTCTGCTATTGAAGTCTTTAAGATGTATGATCCCCAGCTTGTGCTCTATAAGATCACTCATTTGAACATTATTGTGTTTTATGGCCTCATTCAGTCACTGCTTCGTTCTGAGTGGCCTCACTGAGTAGCTTAAAGACACACTCCCTAGTTTAGTTACAGTGCTCATAAATCTTACAATTTCTTCTTTGGTAATTGTCAATGTTTTCAAACTCAACACAGCTAGAAGGACTATTTGGGTATGTTTCTGGCTGTGACAAAACCTGAGAGCATATTCTTTAGTATGGTAGCAACAGAGGCAGCTACTAGATTTTAACTTAGCTAGTGACATCTGGGAATAGTCTCTCTCTCTCTCTCTCTCTCTCTCTCTCTCTCTCTCTCTCTCTCTCTCTCTCTCTCTCTCTCTCTCTCTCTCTCTCTCTCTCTCTCTCTCTCTCTCTCTCTCTCTCTCTCTCTGCAGTATGTCATAATAAATGACACAGTAGCATTGGTGCAATTACCCATATCCCATCGTCACGCACTGCTCTTTCGCTCTGCAGAGTTGTTGAGACATCTGTTGTACAGAAACCTTTGACACAATGTCTGCCTGATACTACTGTATATTGAAGAACAATACAATTTTACAGAGAGGAAATTACTGTAAGTAAATAAACTGAATGGCAATTGAGGGAAAGAAAATACAGACCATAAATTGTGTCAAAAATGGGATTTGATATCATAATCATTAATTGTTTTCAAAATCTTAAAGATACCTCCAAAGTCTCATAATACATCAATTTTGCATTTACAGTTTGTTCCCACTGCCCTGAAAAATTTATTAATGCTGGTTTAAGTATGCCAAAGAGCCAAAACGTACTTTGTGTTTTGCTCTAGGCATACAATGTGCTTTCTAAATAGTCCACCATGTACAATTTGGGATTAAGAGCTACTCAGTGAATTTGGTTTGTTTACTCAATAATTATGGCATATTTCTTATTCCCTCAAGGGGAGGAAACAAACAGCTCAGTGGAATATTTCCCCCCTTATTTGATGAATATTCTAGCTCTAATCAGAATGTGCAATATGCTGTCATGTTTTATTTGCACAAGCCAATGAAAAAGGGCTTATTACTTGCTGGAGAACAGTGGGACTATACACTTTGGATTTTTACTATAATTGTGTTGTGTTCATAAATGTCTGTGAATCAAAATATTGACCAATCTCTCCATGAGTAGTTCATAATCATCAGGTGAGTGTTACCATAAATTTATCAGTAATCACTGGTAGCCTACTCTGTAAATTTAATGTGAGAATCAGTCAAGTGCATGAGAAAATGCACTCTACATTTGTAATGATTTGATATACATTTT
Organism: Micropterus salmoides; assembly: GCF_014851395.1. Lineage (NCBI taxonomy): Eukaryota > Metazoa > Chordata > Actinopteri > Centrarchiformes > Centrarchidae > Micropterus > Micropterus salmoides. The sequence continues at coordinate 10,921,793 of NW_024041262.1, read as the reverse complement.
ATTTCCTCAGATGAGTGAGAGAGAGAAAGCTGTGCTGTACAAAAGTCACTGTATAAAAGACTGAATTTAAGGTGAGCCCCTTTCACCACTTTGTGCCTCTATCTCACTTTTTCTGCTAATCCCTTACAGCCTTTTCCACCCTCAGCCTTCAATCCTGTCACCCCCCTCCCATTTCATTCCCCTATGCCCTCTCTCCTTTATTTCCCCTGTCTTTATAGCCCCCCCCCCCCTTGTCACTAAGCTGAAGGAGGGAACTGAGAGCAAAGTATGTGGAGTCCCTCTCAGACAATCCAGTGCTGGTTATTGAGGATCTGCAACTCTACAGGCAGGAGGAGGCAGGCAGGCACACTGGTGTGTCATATCTTATCTCTCCTCTCTTACAGTTATAGAAACTTGGATCTGATCAAAGATACTGCCAGCCATCTAAATTCTGGCAGGCTGGAAAACAATATAAGAGGGGAGGGAGAGAAGATAATAGCAAAGAAGGGAACTAGGGGTAAAGTGGTTATAGGGGAGGCTGCAGAGAAGTGTGGGCTGGGTTAAACTGGCACTTAAAAAGAAGCTCGCTTTGGCTTTTGAGCATTTCACCAGCAGGGAGGCTAAGAGGGGTGCAGTGAAGGAGTGGATGAGACAACAGCTCCAGGGGAAAGGTGTACTCTCACTTCATTGGACTGGTATTTTTAGCTCCCAGCTCTTTCACTTTACAGTTTTTCTCTTCCACTCTTGGTGGAGGCTAGCCATGGGCACTGGTGTGGATAGGTTTCTGTGGACAGTGCTGCTGCTGCTGCCAGTCTTTGGAATCTCAGTGGCTCTGCCAGATAGCTGGCTGCCTGGGGAATATGCAAACAACATGACTGATGCGTTAAGGTTCCTCAGCAACTACAACAGCACTGCTGAGGAGGTGTTATCCTTCAGCGTCTCTGCCAGCTGGAACTACAACACCAACATAACGGACCACAACTCCGAGCTTCAGGTAGGACAACTCCAGGAGTCTTAAGCTTAGAGGGTGACGTGTTAGCTGAACCTTCATCTCACATTGCTATTTAAATTGGCCAAGTCAGATCTTGCCAGTACTGGCACCTAGTCACCAAAAATGCATGCATGGTCAAGGGTTTCTGTGGAGCTGAGCCCTGCTTGACTTGGAGATCACCCCTATTCATCTCTCTCCAGAATTACAGGCTGAGTTTCCTTCCAACGCAGCCAACTCTGCTTGTGTGTTACAGGAAATATAAAACAGATTTGACTGCCTGCAGTGTGAACGTCTTCAAGTTTTGAATGAATTTCCAGGGGGTCTTGTGTGCCTTTATGATGGCTATTTATTTGTTTAACTGTGATTTATGATATTTTCTGCTTGTTCAGTTTCTTCAGATAGTTGCACCCACTACAGGATGCAGTTATACACACAAACAGTCTTCATGTTCTAATGTGGCAATATTTGCAGCTGACCTCACCTTTTGAATAAATTTCAGAATGTTTTTTTTTTAGAGATTAGCTATGCGACATTACAGTAATAGCAGATTACAATGGTTTTACAGTTTTATCTCACCATATGCCTGAGAAGCGTTTGCATAAACACTGAAGATAAGGGAGAAAGTATGCTGGCAATGAAGCTGGAGAAAAGTACAGACAGGCGGGAGGCGGCAGGGGCCAGTGAAACTATAGAGGTGTGAAAGAGTATTGACTCGCCTTTGGACGCAAGCGTCAACACACACATATTCATGGATGCGTGTAAACAATACAAGCTTACTCAAACTTATTAAAGCAAATTGTCCAACAGACACACTCAGGGCAAAGCCTTTGGTTTTTTATTCTGTATGTGTTTGGACAGCTGTCACAACAAGATTTCCGTACACTGTCCAGGCTCTGAACGCTGGTCACATCGAACAGGTGTAGATGTGGCCCCCACCACACCAGTGTCAACAGGGTCAGGCTGCATAATGTGTTCTGCTCTCCAGAATGTGTCTGGGATGTAAGGTGAAAGATGAGCAGGCTTGTGAGAGCAGGATTTCTTTTTTTTCTGGATAGTTCAAAGATGGGATCAAAGTGGATCAGAGCGCTGAGTTCCACCTGATCTGGCAGTCCGGGGCGAGCACAGCAAATCAGCCAGACGCGAATGTTCTAATGTTGGCATTCCACGTATGCTGCAGTCCATTACATTCAAATTATTATCAATAAACTGGCAGATTAAATTACAACAATTACACTCTGCTCATGCCCACAAAATCAACATGCAAATGCACACACATACACATATATGCACACACACATTTTTCTTAGCCCATGCAACTGACGTTGCCGCAATTGAGGCTCAGTCAAGGATGCCAGTGACTGATGTCCTTTGAACCCCAAGTGTCACAATCAGAAATCTGTTTTAAGAAACAGTTTGTCACCTTTGTCACTATTTTTTCTTTTAAATTCAACTATCTTAGATATAGATATCTTTAAATATGTATATTTATAATTTTTAGGTAAATGCTAAAATTAATGTATTTACCTTTAAAAGTTAACAATCAAAGACAATGTGGTATCTCATTTTGGAAAGAAACTCTTACAGTATTGTTGGATTTAAGTCCAGTAATTCTTTGTACACACATATAACACATAAAGTGTTCAAAGGATTAACGTGTATGAAGAATGAAGATTTGTTAATGGAAAAGTCACTCCACAAAAATGTTGTTTCCTCAAAATATTAACAGCACTGATTGTTGATAACAGAAAGACCGTGAAGGAAATAATATCAGCAAACTTTGTGTTTTTTGGTCCGTTGGAGATTATCTGGTTGGATGGATGGGTGTAGGCAGGCTAGAAATAATTCTTGAGAAAAGACTCTGGTTCAGAGGAAGAGCACAAAGGTCAGAGTTAATACTTCACCTCACTATGACCAGTTTTCCCTCCTGCAGCCTATTATTTTAGTGAAGGCTGTGACAGACAGATAAAGAAGGCTTTAATGAAAACATTACAGGAATAGAGCTACTGTTCTGTCTGTTTTTATCATGAACAGTGCTGAGCAAGCTGTGAGCACTCATTGCTCTGTGGTTACATCAACATTAGTGTGTATGCAGATATTTTCCATTAAGTGTGAGTAAGCCTGCTCACAGTGTGATCTGCATTTGTTAACTTTCACATGACACAAAGGACACCATTTTTTTTCTCAGGCAAATGAAAAGTCAAAGGTGCGGTATATGAGATATATATTTTGCGGTAACAACACAGCAGAACTTAATCATTTTGTATAGGGGGAAATCAATGTGAAACGGGAATACTATCCATGCAATGTTCCACTGCAGTTATGACTCCATCCATTCTTCTGGCATTGTCATACTGAGAACTCCTACAGTTTGTCCATGACCTTCCAGAGTGCCGTAAAGAAAAGCTCCTGCCACTCATTGAGGCCATATATGAGCCCATGTTAGATGGCCTTTAAAAAAATATTATCTTCGAGCTAGAGTTATTTTGCTGTTCTGTCCTCGCTCCAAATAGATGGAGCACTTTATCGATCCCAGGGGGAAGATGTGTTGGTACAGCTGTCAAGCAAGATATCAAGTTGTAGGTATAGGAGTTGAATAACAAGCGTGTACAGACATGTGAGTGGCTCTGTGAGGCCATATGAGTCATTTTTAAGAAAACTATTAGATAGGTAAACCAAAGTATTGGATGAATTAAAGTACATTTCATCACACATAAAAGTTATTCTAATGTAAATGTTCAACTTGAAGAGAAGAATCTGATACTGATATGAAAAATCAGAGTAAGACTGGACCCAAAGACAGAGCTTTTTGCTTTATGCTCTGATGTGACTGCCCCAGAACACTGCCAAGAAAAGGGTGGCATGTGCACAATAATGAGAAACCAAATATACTATACTATATATACTGTATATATGTAAGAACCTGAGCTTCCTTAAAAAGTAGATTCAGCTACTATTGTTGTTCCCTCTCCATGAGGTCCTGCAAATGATCAAACCCACCCTTGTTTCGGTGTCTTTCAGTCCCTTCATGTCCACCATGAGTTCGTCCTTCATCTTGGCCACACTCAGCCAAGATAAAAACACACTTTAAGACAAAATTAAGCTTAATGTATAATGCTATGCATTTACTACCTCCTCTTGGCAGGCCTTTAAACATTAGATAGTTTCTGAATAATTCCAGAAATTAAGTGATTCAGTATTTCATTATCATTTAGATTTAGGATTTGGATATTTTATAATGCTCTATGCTTATTGTTTGTTTTGATGTTTTTATGTATGGATTGCCAAAAGTCTCCTGTCTGCACAAAATTTTACCCTCGGGTACTAATAAAGACACCTTGACCTTGACCTTTACTCTCTCCTCTCGTCTTTAGGTAAATGCATCCCTTGAAGAGCAGGCCTTCTCTGCAGCATGGGGGTCAAAGGCCAAGCAGGTCTTCTCTCTTGAGATTCTTGACTCTCTCCCTGACCCTAAAGACAAGAAACTCATGAACAAGATCATGATACTGGGAGCTGCCAACCTACCCCAGAAAGAAAGAGAGGAGGTTTGTTTCTGTTTCATATTTTCTAATTGGGAACTTTACTGTGAGTCCTTGTGATCATGTTTTTGTCACTGCATCAATGCTGGCCACTTGAAATTTCCCTTTTCTTGTCTCCAGTACAACAAAATTCTCAGCACCATGGACAACATTTATTCAACATCCAAAGTTAGTCCACAGCCAAACATAAGCTGGAGCCTGGAACCTCGTGAGTAAACAGACTTACGGCTCAGTTTGGCCCTCAAAATGTGTTATGTATACGATACAGATGTTTTGGAGTTATTTGAAAGAAACGGGAACGAAGCAATGTTGAGGAATACAAAACAATGTGGAGGGGAACGACTGGAAAGAAAAACAGTAGTTAGTAGTTAAGATCTTATCTGCTCTTGGAAAAGTAACAGGATGGGCAAATTACTGAAGAGAGGTCTCCAAAGGAAGTGTTAGGGATGTGCCTGTGACTGTTGAGTAAAAAGCTATAAAGGCTTTTGATGCTGCTGGCAAGTATTGTGAACAATGGCTCTTTGTTTTCTCAGCAACAACTGCCTTTTTCCTGCTGAGCGATCATGGAGTCATCTAAACACCAAGACATCTTGATTGTTTTAGGAAAAGCTTTTAAATTATATTTGTTGTTTTGTGCACCATGTAGGGTCTGCTTCTCTTTACATTCCATCCTTTTCTTCATGACTGAGGGTGTGTTGGATTTTTTAAAATCATTTTGCAGATCTCACAGACATCATGGCCAACTCCAGCAGCTACAAGAGGCTGCTGTACGTGTGGGAGGCCTGGCACAATGAATCAGGTGTACCTCTCAAGGAGTACTACCCCAGGTTTGTGGAGCTCAGCAACAAAGCCTCTCGAGCTGATGGTAAGAACGTCCGCTTGACCTGTGACATTGAGAGCACACGATTCATAATACTACAAATAAGTTATCCATTTAATGAGAATGATGTAAAGAAAGAAGAAGATTGAAGGAGTAGAAATGATTGATCACTGACTGAAGACCAAAGAAAGAACACAAACATTTTGTCCTATTCAGGATTTGCGGACACTGGTGCTTACTGGCGCTCTTGGTATGAGACTGAGACCTTTGAGCAGGATGTAGAGGATCTCTACAGGACCATTGAACCCCTCTATAAGAACCTGCATGCTTTTGTGCGCCGCCAGCTCTACAACCAGTACGGTCCCAAATATATCAACCTCAAAGGACCCATTCCTGCCCACCTGCTAGGTACAACATACCATTTCTTTAGGGAAGGGAAGGTGATGATTAGGGCGGAGGTGAGGTCAGAATTTTAGTTTTTGATAAAGGGACGGTAGTCGTATTTTCACTGTAACTAACTTCGGAGATGCTGCTGTGAAGTCAGAGAGTGAGAAGAGAGAAGTCAGAGACAATAAGCCTAGAGTATTAAGATGCAGACAGTAAATCAAGTAAATGTGTGTGCTTATCACATTACTGTGAATTTCCTACAGTGCCTCTGAGTGGAGTATACTAGAACTAGTTAGAATTGTTGCTCAAGTGTGTTTTTTCCCCTCACCCTCAGGAAATATGTGGGCCCAGACATGGAACAATATTTATGGTATGATGATCCCATTTCCTGACAAACCCAACATGGATGTGACTGATGAAATGGTCAAACAAGTATGTATGGGGGAAAAAATGTTTTGCCACTGGGATGGGTTGTACGGGGAAAAATTATAATTCTGTAGGTCTTGACAGTGACTTCACAAGCAGAAAAATGCCACCACAAACATTCAGATTTTAGGTGCTTGTAGGTTTTTTCTCACTGGCCTAAATTGTGACTTGTGTGATTGTTTCCGCTTCACAGGGCTATAACGCCACGCACATGTTTCGTGTGGCCGAGGAGTTCTTCACGTCTCTGGGTTTAGAGGAGATGCCTGAGGAGTTCTGGAATGGATCCATGCTGGTGAAGCCTGATGGTCGAGAGGTGGTGTGCCATGCGTCTGCCTGGGACTTTTACAATCGCAAAGACTTCAGGTAAAATTATTCATTTAGTTACAACTGAGCTTTTAAGTGAGTTACACTTAATTAATTGCTAATGTACAAGCTGAAAAACATAAACTTTATATTGTGATTATTGTGCATATATGTTTTCTTTCATGGGGTTTTGAAAAGTCTATGGGATGTGTTTTAAATAATTATTTCAAAACAGTTCTAATACTTCGGGACTGCACTCTCAATATTTAAAGAATCCTTCAGTGATTACTGTACATTACATTCATTTAGCTCACGCTTTTATCGAAACCGACTTACAATTGCTTTATATGTCAGAGGTCGCACACCTCTGGAGTGACTAGGGGTTAAGCGTCTTGCTCGGGGACACATCGGTGGATGTGTCGCAGTGGGATTTGAACCCCGGTCTCCCACACCAACACACTGTACAACTGTACTTGTTGATAACCATGATAAAAAATTATATTCATGTTTCATCTTCTTTAGGATCAAGCAGTGCACGACAGTAAATATGGAGCAGCTCTTTACTGTACACCATGAGATGGGGCACATTCAGTATTACCTGCAGTACAAAGACCAGCCTGTGGGCTTCCGTCGCGGAGCCAACCCCGGTTTCCACGAGGCGATTGGCGATGTTTTGTCTCTCTCCGTTTCCACACCAAAACATCTAAAAACCATAAATCTGCTGGAAACTGTGACCTCTGACATTGGTAAAGAGACTTAGATAGAAATAACCTCTCAATAAACAGATGTGGATGAAATGTCAACATTAGGCAATTAGGTGAATTCTTAAATATCTTATTCATCATCAAATGTTTGAAAAAACCTAAAATGCTGCATTGTGTTTCTCCAGAAACTGACACCAACTACCTGTTGAAGATGGCTCTGGAGAAGATAGCCTTCCTTCCCTTTGGCTACCTCATCGATCAGTGGAGATGGGGTGTGTTCAATGGACACACACCTCCAGAGCGCTACAACTCTGACTGGTGGTACCTCAGGTAGGCTTTTTTACACTACACAAAAATAGGCTTAATATACTGTACTTACAAGATATTATACGTTTAAAGAATAGTTTGATGTTTTTGGGAAATAAACATATTCACTGTGGTGATGAAATACACACATTCACTGTGATGATCTTGTTGTGAATATGTGAATATTCACGACAAGGTCACCACCACTGTCATGTCTTCACAGTAAATATGAAGCTACTGCTAGTCTCTGGTTAGCTTAACGTTGTGCAAAGACTGGAAACAGGGGCAAACAGCTTGCCAGGCTCTGTCCAAAGGTAACAAAATCCACCAACCAACACCTCTAAAGCTCAATAATTAACAAAAAAAAACCCAACAAGCTGTGGTCTTACAGGGAGTTAAGTGCCAGACTAGTTCTTGGCTGGGAGCAGAATCTTCCTGGAGCCTTGTCGTCACTGTGAGGTTGCAAGACAAGCAGTGGAGACCAGGAAGTTACTGCCTTTGGACAGAGCCAGCTGTTTTCCACCGTGAATTAGACTGTGGTTGTACTGGCTGGCAATTACACTTAAATGTGTTTGTGTGTCTTAGTGATGTGAGGTCTGTTTTAAAAAAGAGCACACATGCACACTGGATACATAAAACTCAACAAATAGGAAAGAGAAACCCAGTCTGTATCAGTAGGCTGAATAACTTTCTAAAATGTATGTATGTAATGTTTTGTAACTCATGCCAGTGTTTTCTAAATCCATCTCTCCTTCATCTCTTATTTTATTTTAAAGAACAAAGTATCAAGGCATCTGCCCACCCACCAGGCGTACAGAGGAGCACTTTGATCCTGGGGCAAAATACCACATCCCTGGAAACACGCCATACATCAGGTAGCATCCTGTTCCAGTCCCAGTTAACTTAAAACTTAGGCTACTGATATTTCCATGACTTCACACAAATTCTTCACAAAATGCTTAAAGGAAAGAAGTTTACCCTACAATGGGGCCAGCGCCTTTTATTGCAAAATTATAATGAGTTTGTGTGTGTTCATGCCTGCGCATACATATGAAGGCACCAATGAACATGCAAGAATGTCTGGTGAGCTGGGAATTGGGTATTGTGTGCTGTGATCTGGACTCAATTACTGGCACTTGAGTGTGGTTTTAAACAATACAATAACCCTACAATAGCAGGAAGCTTGTTGCCTCTATATGAAAAGCCTCTGACCCCAGCTGGTTTCTTTAACAATGTGGGGAGTGACGGTCAAATACACACTTAAACAGACAAACACGTTTTGTGTAGTGGTTTGCCAAAACACACACTTGCATCATTCTTATCATCTAAATTTAGGGGAAATGTTTTAAAGTTTTGTTGTATTCTAGTCAGAGTATTAAAGTATGAATGATTTTATTAGTCTTTCCAAAAAATAGGGAATACCTGCTTTTAAAGTTTTTGTATAACTCATTATGATTTCTTTTTTCTTTATAATGAAATGGTTTTGGAGTATAAATCTAGTGCAGAGATGAGATGACAAAGCTATTCTTTCCCCTGCAGATATTTTGTCAGCTTCATCCTGCAATTCCAGCTTCATGAAAAACTGTGTGAGGCGGCCAACCACACGGGTCCCTTGCACACATGTGACATCTACCGCTCCCCAAAAGCAGGGGCCATTTTAAAGTATGTGATCTGATTGGGGCCTCTGTTCATTACATAGAGCATGAATAATGGGTTATGGAAGCAGTGATGGTGTGATACAATTTTATTTGACCTCCTCCAGGAATATTCTTCAGGCTGGCTCTTCCAAACCGTGGCCTGAGGTGCTCCAGGAAGCTATAGGCACCAATAAGTTGGATGCCAACTCACTGATGAAATATTTTGACCCCATTATTAAATGGCTGGAAAAGCAAAATGTGAATGAGACCCTAGGATGGCCTGACTTCAGCTGGGTCCCACCAATCCCTGAGGGCTACCCTGAGGATATTGGTAAGAGAGGGAAAATACTATATAAAAGGTATAGCTGCGTTCAAAATAAATGAATGTAATGTAAGACAGTGAAGAGGGCTGAACATTGCAGTTTTTTTCTGAGATCTTAAAAAGAAATGGTGCAGAGAGGATTAGATGTGGTGCGAAGTGTTTCTTTTGCCTTATGTCTCGCAGCCTGTGCCAAGATTTTCTCTGCATGCATGCAAACAGAAAAGTACATTTTTCTTTTCCATTTGAAGCAAATGCCTAAAAAAACTAAAAGCCTGTGGCATGTGAATCATTCTAATCATGATTTTCCTCAATATGTGATAGTATTTTTCAGACCTAATCACATGGATCTGTATTTGTAATCCTGCATTTCAGCTGACTTTTCCTTCTCCTTGTCTACCCAGACAAGATTACAGATGAGCTTGATGCAAAGAAATTTCTGGATGAGTACAACAGTACAGCTGAGGGGGTGTGGAACGCCTACACGGAGGCCTCCTGGAAGTACAACACCGACATCAATGAAGCCAATAAGAAGGCGATGGTGAGACCCTCTGACTGACTGACCACTGAGATCACCCTTACATTGTTCAAGCATCCCCTGTGATCAATCAAGACTGTAAAGGACTGTTGCATATTATGCTGATGTTCAGGAATCAATAAAATGATTTCTTAATCAAACATGTCTCTGAATCAATAATTGATTGAATCAGCGACTAATCAACCCATGTATGCATATTGCTATCTATCAAAGTAATTGGTACATATCTGTGCATTTTGAAACCTCTATCCTTCCATCCATCCATCCAATCACCCTGCTTCCACTGACACATAATGTACAAGTAACATTTAAGAGTATTCATTATTCCTCTCTAGCTTGAGAAGAACCTGGAGATGTCAGCCCACACCCTGAAGTATGGACAGAAGGCCCGTCAGTACGACACCACTGACTTCCAGGACGGCTCGGTCAAACGAATCATCAAAAAACTCAGCGACATTGAGAGGGCTGCACTGCCCGCGGTGCAACTGGAAGAGGTGTGGAGGAGAAAAAGTTTTAGTTTTACAAATATTTATTCATGACAGAGCTGCTCCCACGGCAGGAATTGATTTATTGGTTGAATTAAATCACAGTGGGGAAAGCTCAGTTGTTCTTTCAAGGCAACAATAGACCTGACAGAGAAAACCAAGATGTGTTTCACATAGCAAACCGTTGTCAATGCAAAAGAAAACACTATCACAATGAGCATATATTTAGGGGTATTTATCCAACATTGCTGGAGACCAGTAAAATAAAAAATAGAATTAAAGGCAAATTTGTTTTTGGCCCTTGCTAATGCTGACAATTAAGTCATCTCTAGCTAGCAAACATTATCTAGCTAAAGAGAGAATTTGCAGCTAGTAGTACTGGGGATGTTAATCCATAGCACATGGTTACAGTAGATCTTACAGGTTGTGAAAGTCCATATGAACGCCCCTCATCTTGTGGTATTCACAACCTTGAATGTGGAAATTTTTTGGAAGCTCTGAGTTTATGAGTTGTGATTTGGAAGTTCATTTTTCAGTGGATCTTATAATATTGTAATTTTAGTTGTATAGCATTTTATTGCTCACAGCTTCATGGCTTGTCACTGACTACTGACTTGTCCCCAGCAAAATTTTAATCCAAACAATAAGATACAGCCTAAATGTTGTCTGTCAGTAGGTCTCTAGTATTTGCTACACAAATGGTTAACAGTCCGCCACCAACTAGCGAGAGAATAACATGACACACCTGACTGGGCCACAGAAACCTGTCGCTCTCTTAGCTGTCTCTGTCCTCCTCGCTCAGAGACACTTTGTTCTGTTTGACTGTCTCTCTGATGCCCTCTGAAGTGGCTGTGAGCTGCACTTTATCAGAGATGCTGAAGTTAACATTTGTGTGGATTTGTATTGAGATTTATGTCTGATCACAAGTGTTCAGTTTCGGTTTTCTACCTCTGAGGAAGAGCATTGCGCTCGTTTCATCAAGTACAGTCCCAGACAGCCTCTGTGTCTGTCAGATGGTCTAAAGCGGGTAGCCTACTATACCTTATACAGAACAATAACGCTAATGCACAGCAGAGGGACAGGTAGATTTTGTTAAAATATTATGACTTCATTCTCATTAGATTGCAATTTTATTCTCGTAATATTACGACTTTTGTCTCAAAATATTATTCTGCAAATGTCAGAGAACACATATGGAGAGATTGTTAATGTTCTGAACATGAGCAGGAAACCTGCTAAAACACAGAAGAAGTCCCGGAGTTTCTAACTGAATTAAAATGAATTAATTTATCGCTACATGCACATTTGAAGACTTTAGGCTACTTCAGTCATACCTGCATGTATGTAGACTCAGCAGGGATGCAATTAAATGAGAAAAGTTGATATAGAGGAGAAACATGTCTGACAGCAATACAGAATGCCTGAGGGCCTTACTGCATTAAATTACACCATTCTATTTTATATTTTGAATTGTCACCTGAATTTTGTGTGAATAAATTGGTGCAGAAAAATCCCCCAGAATGCAGGAAATTAAGTGTCCGTCCATCCATCCATTGTGGATCCATCCATTGGGGGGGGCCGGAGCCAATCCCAGCTGACATTGGGCGCAAGGCGGGGTACACCCTCGCCAATCCATCGCAGGGCCACACATAGACGAACAACCACTCATGCTCACACTCACACCTAAGGACAATTTAGGGTCGCCAATTAACCTAGACTGCATGTCTTTGGATGGTGGGAGGAAGCCGGAGTACCCGGAGAGAACCCATGCAGACACGGGGAGAACATGCAAACTCCACACAGAAAGGCTGGGGCAACCAGGGTTTGAACCCACGACCTTCTTGCTGTGAAGGTCCGCACCACTGTGCCGCCCGAAATTAAGTGTTTAAAGCCCAATTTATTCAGGGGGTGGTGCCCCCCCAAATTAATATATAAATTTAGTAATTTAATAATATCTAAAGTAGGTTAATTTTGACAAATGGCACAAGGTAGCAACAGAAAATAAGACAGTTGATAGAGTTGCTGTGTGTTTTTTTTTTTGTGGGTCTAAGTAGAGGAAATTTACTGCTGCTTTAGACTTATTGTGGGTGGGGTGGGGTGGGGTGGGGTGGGGTGGGGTGGGTGGGTAGGATTTCTAGGCTGGGCTAAGCCCCCAGTGTTTCAAGAACCTGGAAACGCCCCTGCCACGATGCATGACTGTAGCTACACACAAACAACTTTGTAGCATGTTTCACTGCCCGTAAGACTTCTCTCTGAAGTTGTTTGCTGTGTGTTATGCTTTTTGCTAAATGTAGTGTTGCAGCGAAGGGGAAACAATTAACCAACAGCAGGCTGAGGCACTCAAAAACAATTATTACCTGTAGCTATTGTCAATATGTAAATTAAGAAAGATGGGACATTTATTTACCAAAACCAGGGAATTGCTGATGGTTTCAGTGAAATCTAATGCTTTTACCTTTTCAGTACAACACTCTCCTATCCAACATGGAGACCAAGTACAGTGTGGCTGAGGTCTGCAGAGATAATGGGACATGCCATCCCCTGGATCCAGGTAGGACTTTAGAATATATTCCTAATGTAAGAGAGTTTGACCCCAAAAAATATAGATAAAATGAATAATTAAGCAATTGAAGCATATGAGCAAACAGTACAGTAACTGCTTAATGGCAAATTACTGTTTAATTACAGGTAATTACATAGAACTACTATGAAATAATGCAATATCTGTTGTACTGCAACGTGCAATAATTATCACCTTGCAGTACTAAGATAAGATAAAACTAGAAATCTAATGAAAGACATCACAAATACTCATACATTATACAGTAGGTAAACTTAGTGTAATAAAATAATGTGTTTTATTTCAGATCTCCAGAAGATCATTGCAGAGTCCAGGGATTATGACGAATTGTTGTTTGCCTGGAAAGGATGGAGAGATGCTGCCGGCAAAGTACTTCGCAAGGATTACACTAGATATGTTGAACTGGCCAACAAAGCCGCCACACTCAATGGTACGACCTTGGACAGTAATTTTACATCTACCTTGAGATTCTCCCCGATCTCTCTTTGCTTGAGAAATACAAGAAGGTGGGCCCTGGAGAGCACGAGAGAGCCTTTTGAGAATAAAAATTTTCCAAGCTTTCTTTCTGAGAGTTAGATGAGAAGATTGATACTATTTTCATGTCTGTATAGTAAATATGACACTACTGTGAGAAGACTGGAGACAAAGGGAAATAGCTAGCTTGGCTCTGTTCGGCAACAACATTTGCCTATCATCTCTATATCAAGTTGTATCTTGAACAAAAACTGAGTCTAAAAATATATGTTCTTGGTTGGGACCAGCAACTTCCTGGAGTCTCCGCTGTTTGCCTGGTCCCAGCCAAGTAATAGTCTGGCTCGTGTTGGTAGTATTTGGTCAGCTTTGGACAGAGCAAGGGTAGTTGTTCCCCCCCCATCTCCAGTCTTTGTGCTAAGCTGAGCTAACAAGTTGCTAGTGGTTGCTGTATTTTCTTTGCCAATGTTAGATTTTGGCGATGAGTCCACCTTCCCACTGGCAAAATACAAACAACAAAATATAGCTTCTTGGCTTCCCCTTTTAATGTTAAACTTACCATTTATATATTTATATTTTTGCTTCAGAAGCAGCTTTGCTCAAAAGACATGTTTGCACAAAACTCAGTCTCCATTGCCTACATTACAGACTTATTATCCCTTGTGCTGCTGTCTGTAGGTCACTCTGACAATGGGGCTTTCTGGCGCTCCCTGTACGAAACCCCCACCTTTGAGGAAGACCTGGAGGCTCTGTGGAAGGAGCTGGAGCCACTCTATCAGAATGTGCATGCCTATGTTCGCAGAGCTCTATACAAAAAGTACGGCTCCAAGTACATCAACCTGAAGGGACCCATTCCTGCACATTTGCTGGGTGAGTAAGCTACAGTGTGTGTAAGTACAATAATTGGGGCTTTATACTGCCTTCAGAAATGTTGTTTTGATTATACCAGGCTTTCAGGAGTCAAGGCTAAGGTCAAAGGCCAAAACCACACTTGAGGCAGTATTTCTCTATGGAATTTAAAGGATTCTAACAATTTAGCCCAAAGTCGCCTTTTATGTGGAAGCATACCCCATTGATATTCAGTTGCTGGCTGAAGATGCACTTGGATTTAGGCGGGATTTAATTTGCTTTCAGAGGCGTCAAGCGTGTGATTGCGTGTGACAGTTCCACACGGTTAGGGATTGGACTCAGAGTCACAAATCCCACTTGGTTTAACACTGGCAGAGCAGAGGGCAACTTTCCCCCGTAAATTTTTAGATCGAGATATGTAATGCTGTCTTCTGTCCTTTCAGGCAACATGTGGGCACAGACGTGGTCTGGCATAATGGATCTGGTCATGCCCTACCCAGATGCCACGCAGGTTGATGCCACTCCAGCTATGGTGGCACAGGTGAATGCACACATGAACCAGCTGTTCCATAATGATCACCACTGCACACATAAATGCACAAGGACACGCACAAAGAGCATACCCTCAAACGCACTCTTCCACCACTTGCCAAGCAGCTTTAGAGGTCAGGGATCAGTTTGTTTCAGTGAAAATAAGACTTGGTGTGGTCCAAAGTGGAGCAGAATAATGATAAATACAGTGGATTTAAATTGCACTGAATAAAAGTAGCAAAAAGCACCAGTCATCTGTAACTGACATGAAGTGTACTTAATACATGAATATAATGTATACAAATTATAAGGGAAACAAATATGTCACCTCATATTCTTTTAGAACCATAATTTGTTTACACTTTGTGCAGTCATCTATTTTTCTAAACAAAGCTGTTGTCCAAATGTTGAATATCTCATTTCCTGTTTATACAGTATATACACATGCATCTACATCATCACTGATTCTTTTCCCCGTTCAGGGCTGGAACGCAACCAGAATGTTCCAGGAATCCGACAGGTTTTTCTCTTCACTGGGTCTGCTGCCAATGCCAAAAGAGTTCTGGGACAAATCCATGCTGGAGAAGCCGTCTGACGGACGCCAGGTGGTGTGCCACGCCTCTGCATGGGACTTCTATAACCGAAAAGACTTCAGGTAACACTAAAATTTCAACTGATGGTAGGCTGTCATCACTGCTTTAGACAGACAATAATACACACTCAAAACTTGCAAACTTCACACCTGAGTACACAGATTAGACTTTAAACATACACACACGCAACCTCATACATATATCACAGACATCTAAAAAAAAAAAATCAAAAATTAAATGTTCAAATTTTGCCAATGAGATGAGACATTCAAGTTTTATTTGTCACATTCACGTGTTATTTGCTGTACTTAAGGCCTTGTTTGTGTCTCCAGGATCAAACAGTGCACTGTTGTGACTATGGATGACCTGATCACGGCGCACCATGAGATGGGCCACGTCCAGTACTTCCTGCAGTACAAAGACCAGCCTGTATCCTTCCGCGATGGAGCCAACCCTGGCTTCCATGAGGCCATCGGCGATGTGCTAGCCCTTTCAGTGTCCACGCCCAAACATCTGCAGAGCATCGGTCTCCTGGACAAAGTTGTTGACGACCATAGTAAGTGGCCATGACCATGAATATTATGCTGTAAAAGCATTTGATGTTATAACACAGTGTTCAGCTTAAGATTTTGTTCTTTTCTTTCCCTTGCTATAGATGGTGATATCAACTTCCTGATGAGCATGGCACTTGATAAGATTGCTTTCCTACCATTCGGCTACCTGATGGATCAGTGGAGATGGAAAGTATTTGACGGACGCATCCCACCAACTGAGTACAATAAAGAATGGTGGAACCTCAGGTAAAGATCACCGGCACTTACACAACAATTACAAAGTGCAATGTTTATCATCTAGAAACACAAATTATAAGTTAATCAATAAGTTGTAGATTGATTGTGTAACAAATGATTGCATTTGTAAATGATTTACTTAAATTAAAACTACATTAAACTTTATTGCCTTACAGATTGAAGTACCAGGGACTGTGTCCACCTGTAGCCCGTACTGAGGATGACTTTGACCCAGGTGCAAAGTTTCACATCCCTGCTAACGTGCCCTATGTGAGGTAAATATTCCTAACTCGGCAGAACAAACAGAGCACCTGATAATTCAGCACAGATAGATTGATAACACTTCAACACTTTATGTGACAATGCAGGTTTGTTTTGTGCTTTGCTGTGTTTTTCTGGTTTCTGCTGACATTAAAAGATGACAGAACATGTTTAATGATCTTGAATCAGGTACTTCGTTAGCTTCATCATCCAGTTTCAGTTCCACAAGGCTCTGTGTGATGCTGCCAAGCATGTTGGGCCTCTACATACCTGCGATATCTACAAATCGGAAGAAGCTGGGAAACTGCTGGGGTTAGTACACACACCCAGAATGATATGCAACCAGTAATACTGTTTCCACAAAAAATATCCTTTATGTATCATCCATGTCCCGGGTGCATTTGTGACATGAAAAACCTCAATGTTGTTAGAAATTAATTGAAATCTCAGCTCTCGTCACCATTAGAAAATGGATTTCACAGATGGTTGTAGATACTAGAAATTACTAAAAACAATGTATATTATATTTATTTTCTTCCATTTTGTTACATGAGTGTAGCACTGACATTGGCACTGACATTGTTAAAGATTTTAATATTTGTCAGTGCAGGCAGCTGGTGAAAACATGCTTCACACCATGTGTGTGGAATTATCTCTAGAACACACTCTTGCTACTGATCCTTGTCTCCTCTGACCCTCCTCTCTGACCTGTCTTAATGTTTGCAGTGATGTGATGAAGCTTGGCTTCAGTAAGCCCTGGCCCGAGGCTATGGCCATGATCACAGGCCAGCCCAAAATGAGTGCCCAGCCACTCATGCAGTATTTCCAACCTCTCATTCAATGGCTGGATGCAGAGAACAAGAAGAACAATGATATTCTCGGGTGGCCCGAGTATGACTGGAAACCTTACACTTCAAGTATGTCCATCACATTCGTGCATCCACGTACATTCATACTTAATCAGAAACATAAATAAAAGCACAAAGCCTTTTGTAAGTGTTGCAGTCTCCAAGCCGTATGTTTTTGAACTCCTTCCCAGAAAAAATGTCTTCACACAGAGACATTCATTATGGTTTTCTCCTCTGCTGAGGCTTATAATGAAATCAATCTCCCGCTCCCCTTGTTTTACTGATGAGATCCTGCTGAAAGTATGTGTACAGATTAGATTGATGAGATTCTTAGCAACAGGGTGAAAGAGAGCTAGGAAGAGATAGAGGGAAAAAGAGAACACAGCTGTTGTCGCCCAGATGAAGAGAGAAATGCAGAATTTGGATGCCAGAAGAAATAACTGATTGAAAAGAATATAAAAGGAGGTAAAAGAAAGTGACTGTTTCTTCAGACTGCACTGTGTCAAAAGAGAATAAGTTACACCTTTTTGATTATTATTATGTGGCATTAACATCAGCACAGACATTTGGAGATGTTGGGTTTTGGTCAACAACAACAGTGTCATTGATACAAACCACCAAATAGCATTTATTTCTATTTCTGTTGGTTATTTGACTGGGACAAATGCGTGATACATTGCTTTATACAAGCAAGTATACAAACAGGTTTCTAGCCATGACTAATTTGCAACCCCTGTCACTGGTTAGGCTTTTAAAGTTAAAACAGAAAGTATTGAGTTTAACATTTTTAAACCATTAAAATACATAAAAATATCATCAATATCACCAAATATCAGAACTATCATGTAGATACAAAGCTGCACCAGCTGCACTTTCAGACCTGTCCAGAATCGAATTGCGCAACCAATCTAATAACGGCAGCAGTTTAGAGCTTTAGGCATATTGATGTCCACCATCTGTAGGTAGGAAGAGTACTATCTTTTTTTCTACTTTTGGCAGGCAGTAAGTATCGCAGTTTCACTTTAATTGTCGAACTGTTTTTTATTTGTCTGGGGTTTTAGACTTTAAAGCTACAGCTTGTTAAATATGTTAAATGTGAACGAGTGAGTGTGTGAGTGAGTGAAATCACCAGCATTATACTTACTTGGTATTTTATGTGTGTCCAACAGGTGAAATTAAGCCTAGTAAAGTGGACTTCCTGGGTATAAGCGTGGATGACTCAGCTGCCATAGCTGGCCAGTGGGTTCTGTTGGTCGTGGGTCTGGTCCTCTTGGTGGCCACCATCCTATTGGCCTACAAGTATAGGAGGTCAAAAAAGCCTGAAAAGTCCTTATCCACGATGGAACTCAAGCAAAAGGACTAGATATCTGTGACGGCTAAAGGGCTGAAGTGAGGCCTGACTTACTGTAGCTAGCAGAGTGCCAACCTCAATGTGAACATCTGTGTTTTTATGTACTGTTCAGTACATCTGATGAAATTTGCTTTTCTTTTTGGTCTGCCTCCTTATCTAGTCTTGTATATTTGTATACATTTTTAGTCAAATTATTTTTTGCCTATGCAAAAGGACACTTTTGTAATTTATTTGCAATATTTGAATGTTTAGGGAGGGAAATGTTTTAAATGAATGTTTGTAATGTCTTTAATTGTGTTAGAATTTTTGAATATTTGATTTTAATTATTATTACTTTTTAATTCTCTGCATTTCTACAATAAAGACATTACATATTTATTCTG
This sequence comes from Micropterus salmoides, assembly GCF_014851395.1. Lineage (NCBI taxonomy): Eukaryota > Metazoa > Chordata > Actinopteri > Centrarchiformes > Centrarchidae > Micropterus > Micropterus salmoides. Next base: position 10,902,703 of record NW_024041262.1, on the reverse strand, counting down.
CCTTTGTGTTCATACAAGACATTGCGGATAATCGAATGATGAGGGTAGCAATAAAACTGCAACGGTTGTTAAAAACAATTTAATTACATTGAAACTGCACAGTACAGCAAAACACCAACACAGAGAACAGAGTTTGTGCATTGAATTCAGCCCTTCCCTCTTTACTCACAGAGTCAATGGAGCCTCTGTAGCATCCACAGTCACAGACTGTGGGCTCTCAGGTAACACGGACTAGAGTGGTAATGCAACACTTAGTCCCATCAGAGACTGTCTTCTCCTGGTCCAGTCTACTTTCAGCGCTGCAGGTTGACCTCAATGGGGCCTGAATGGCTTGGAAACAATCCAAGTGTCAATTTACTGTCTCGTACAAAAATACAAAGCTTTGGGACAGTGAAACAAAGGCCAGTGACATAAGCATTCAAATAGTCAATTCAACATAACTTGTCACTATGTACAATTTATAACGTAACTATCTATGCCAGAGCTTACAGTCTTCAGACATATACAGTATATTACATCATTTATTATTTGATCCAGTGTCACGACTCCCTGTTAAGCTTTCCAGATTGGTTCTTTACCGTGATAACACAAGACAGTGTAATAAATAATAATCAAGTGTACTCCCATCATCTGATCAACACATATTAACTCAGTCTACATACAGACAAGATGCTATTGCTTTTTAATGAAATGTGGGCAATAAAAACATGTCTAGCTGGGCTATAAAATGAATTATTCACCAATGAGTACCATTTTTCTCTGAACCTCTCTGTATTTATTCCCTGAAATCAGGAAAATCATTTTTCTACATAGCCTGAAAAAATACAGTCACTTTTTCCATATGAGGTCTGTGCCACAACTATAAACTGCATTTGAGATGCAAGTCTGCGTAATGCTTGCCAAACACTGACATGGACATTCACATAAAGATGCTTGTTCGCTCATAGCAGAATGGAGGCTGGTCAGCATATTCTGAGAGCAGTTTGAAAATGATCTCCTAAATGACTTACATAGCCTACAACCACTGACCACAAAGTGATGCATGGGGACAGAGCACGAAAGACATACACAATTCACAGAGAAAATCAATAGACTCATTCCTCTGATTAGAGAGGAAAACAGACATGGTGGAAATAAACATGATGAATGACCAGCAACTGCTAAGAGGATAAAAAAAAAAAATGAAATGAAAACATACACACAAACACTAAGTTCAATACATAAAAAAACAGCAACGTAATCAAATTTACAATTTACTCTTGAATTCAACCCCGATTCCAATGTACAAAACTGCATTCAAACTTAACAAATTACAATCTCTGAAACAGAATGTTCAGTATATTGCACTGAAAAAGCTGATGAATCTGCTAAAGTTAAAATAAATTGAATCCACAATTGGTCCATGCGCTGTAAAGTCCTTGTGGGTCGACTGAGCCCAATGTTCTTTGTTTGGCCTGTTTCAAACCAGTGTGATGGTAAGTGGTTCAGGTTCCAAAGTAAATGCCTCAGTAGTAGTAATGCTGCATCTCTGTCCAGTTGGTGATCCAATACTTTTTCTGTGGCTCCTCAGGCTGAAATCCCAGATTGAACTGATAGCGCTCAGCCTTACGAATTTTCACCCCCTGGTGCTTTGGCATTATCCGGTAGTAAATGGCTCGCTTGAAGAATCCAAGCTGGTGGGGAAAGAGAGAGAGAGAAGGAGGTGACATTAAAGAGGATACACTTAAACAGCGGGAGAGCTGGGATTAATGATGGGTTGAGATGAAGATTTAGGCTGAGGAAAATCAAGTTAGGTAAAAGATAAACCCATGCTAAGTAAATTGGTCAAGACAGATTAAATAGTGAAGACAAACATGATATAAAATGATCAGCAGGGCAATGCGCAGCATTATTCTGAAAGGGAAGTAGAAGTAATGTTAGGTAGATACAAATAGCTGACAAAGAAAAGAAAGAGAAAGTTAAGTGGTAAGCATCCCAAGCTTAGTGCTGTAATTAAAAGTATCGAAAGAAAATCCATTTGTAGGGGTGTTACCCAAAAGCCCCACTCGTGTGTGCTGTTGGGGGACCCTTGTGGACATCAGTAGTCCTCAGTCAGCCTCTCTGTCTCAGAGGGCTGGATCTTCATCTCAGCCTTCTGGGCCTTGGCCTCATACATCTCTCTCCTGCTGGCCCTCTGAAAGAATCCACACTGGGGGTGGAGGGTGCATGGAAGGGGGTGAGGGTAAGTCAAAGGTTAGACTAATGCCTCAATATGGAGGCTAGAGTTCAGTCAGATGAATGGGTCAACAGCTATCACGTAATCCAGAGAAGATTGTTGGTGTGAGTAACATAAAAAGTACATGTGGAGAGATTTAGGGCTATTCAAAGTGCCATGTAGCGTGTATCATGTAATGATTGGTAGTCTCACCTTCCACAGAATAACAATGATTATTCCCAGTAGTAGAATTCCCGCTATAGCTGCAGAGATGATAATCCATAGTGGGAGCTCATAGGGTATCTCCACCCCCTCCACCGGTTCTATTTCTACTTTGAACTACAAGAAAGATGGAAAGAGGCAATTAAAACATCCTTGTCATCACCACCATCATCATCATCATCATCATCATCATCATCATCATCATCACGCACCATGATGGTCTGACTTTCCATCTTGATGGTTTGTTTATCTGTTATGAGCTTCAGTGTGGCTTGACCTCTGACAGTAACTTCCAGAGCTTTGGAGTATTCCTGCAGGAACACACACACACACACACACACACAGTGTCAAAACATTTTCAAAAAGAACGTTGTAAAAGCCCAGAACCCAGGTATACTCCTTCTATGTCCTTGGAAAAACATGTGTTTGCCTTCTAGTCTTGTATTACAAGTCGCCACTGCAGAAAACTCACTGATGTTACTGCTAAGTATAAGGATTATTAGGAACATTTAGTACATGACTCAAATCTTGCCAAGATAGAACAATATACTTCAAGAATATTTGTTTTGGATGGTATATTTTTACTTTAGGACCTTTAAAATAGCAAAAATGCTTGGAAAGGAAAGCGCAACTCATTAATGTTGTTCCTGAGCTGAAGCAGGAGGAAGTCATGGACAATTTTATTAAATTATTAATATTTTGTGTGTGTGTGTGTGTGTGTGTGTGTGTGCCTCTTGCTGGTGAGCTGACCTCTAGCATTGTGCTGTTCCACAAACGGGACCGGACATAAATCTTGGCTGAGTCAGTCATGTTGCGCAGTGGACAGGTAAATGTCACGCATTGTGCTGTCCCCTTGGAGCATTCCTTTAACATATGATAAGAAAGAAACAGCTTTTAAACAACTAAACAAACACAGACAAATACAGTTAAAGTCAGGTATACAGTTAAAGGAGTTCACAGTTTGAGGAGACTGCCAGTGTGGTGGAAGATTCCCTCCTACATTCAGTGATAATGTTCTATACTACAGTATTTGGTGAAATTAGTTCGTTGCTAGTGGTATGTAGCCGCACTAGTGCCTATTTATTTTATTTATTTAACCTTTATTTTACCAGGAAAGAAATCCATTGAGATTTTTAATCTCTTGTACAAGGATGTCCTGGCGAGGGATGGCAGTTTTGGTCTGTTGGTCAGTCAGTCTTTCTACCAGACTCAAATATCTCAGCAACTTTTATAAGTTGCCATGACATTTGGTACTTACATCATCCACAGAAAATGAATCCTACTGATATTGGTGATCCTCTGACTTTTTTTCTGGCCCCACCTACACATTCGTGATTCAGAGTAAAACATACTGCTGGATGTACAGTATGTTTGCCTGTATGTGAAATATTACTTATATGTTTTCTTTGGTTTGTACTAGCTACATTTCTGTCTGTCTGTCGAACAGGAGAGATGGAATGGGGTGACCTCACCATGGCGATAAATTATAATTGATGTATATTCCAAATGACACATGACCTGTTCATGGGAACGCTTGATAAGGCGGATCCATGTCTTACCAACATGTAGGTCTCTTTGCGAGGAGTGAGCAGTGTGATGGCGGCCTGTGGCTTGGTCATTTTATCATCCACCACAATCTGACGTTTAGTGCGCTTTGGTCCACTCCCTGACAACTGGAAGACAAGACAATGAGAAGGGAAAATGAAAGAAGGAAGCACATGAGACAGAGACATGACATCAGAGGGCTCGTGGTAATTACTGGTTTTGATAAAGACATTACCAAATTCTTCTCAGAATAGCACTGTCATTTCAACTGTCTATATATGGGCTGCACACATTATGACTTTCTATTTGGGGCTCTGTGAGGTTTGTATGTGGCGACACAGATGTTTTTTTCCTAAATGTATTCCTGAACAGCTGTGGTTTGGCTTGGAGACCATTTTCACACCACTTTTCTCCCACTGACATTTACTCATACTACTCAGACTGCTTCAGTACAGTACAGTACATGTAACACGTCTGTGAACAGCACAATACACTCAACAGCAGCAACATTACAGTGAATTTAGTCTTGCTTAATATTAGTTTAGAAAGAGTTCACGGATTAGGTCAGTTAGGTCGAAAACGTTATTTGTCAGATGCCTGCAAACATGATCCACCATCAGCCTCAGCTTTGTGTTTAGTGCTAAACCCAGATGGTGAACATGGTAAACGGTATACCTTCCAAATATCAGCCTGTCTGCACTGTCATTGCGGGTATGTTTGCATGCTGGCGCTGCATTAGTATTTTAGCTCAAAGCACCACTGTGCCTCTGTCAAGCCTCACAACAGCTGCTAGCATGCTGTAGTCTCTTTGGTCTTGTTTTTTTGTTCCTGTCCTATCATCTCAACCAGTACCTCTGTATTTTTATGCAACCTTGTGGCTTTTCAGTAATGGGATATTTTGGGATGTTTGTATGTCATTGGTGTGGGCAGTAGTAAGCTGAAAAAAAATCTAAGAACAGAAAAGCTTTTGCATAGTTTATAGTACACAGAGATAAAGAATAGAAAGGATTTAACAAAGGTTCTATAGGTTGTATTTCACCCCGGGATGTTTTAGCTGCTGAATCACAGGTATTGTTGTATTTTTTTGTAATTTTCAGTATATGTGTCAGATTTAGACGTTACCTCAACCTCAATCTGGACAGTGTTTCATTGTATCCAAGATACTTGGGCATTCACTTGACCAAGTGAAGGACTGAGGGTAATACAATGTACTTCACTGGCTCCTGAGGAAAACCATCATATTGTGTCTCTAAACCAAAGCCTAGGAAAAGAGCCTTACTTTTAGTTTTAGCGGGTTGACAACATCTCCAGGAGGGTTACATTCCACCTCTGATTCCCCTTTTACAACAATTTTCGTCAGGTACAGCAGCCACTTGCCATTGGCTACCTCAAAGGGCCACTCAAACTCCACAGCGAGGGTCCCCATGTCTCCCAGGGGCTGTCCACTCATGTCCACCTAGTCAGCAGCACAAAAAAGGAAACTTCAGTAGAAATCAAACAGATGGTGTGAAATAACAGACAGGGCTTGACTGTGACTTTGTTACTCTAAAATAGTATCCACCCCTGGCCTTGCTTGCACCACAAACCATAGCTCTCACATAACAACACGCAATATTAAACTTCTAAGGAATGAAAGTTTTGCCTTCAAAGACAGGGTGGGGATGCGGGAAATGTGGGTTGCACACATATTGTAGATTCAATATACTGTCCTGGAGGTCTAATATATAGTCTGGGTGGTGGAGGTGACTCACATTGAAGGTGAACTCCACCAGACTGCCCACGTCACTGGTGTTGACCATGGCTGACTCGCCCATCACTTCCCCACCAAATGTTGTGTGCACCATGTTGTTCACTCTGGACAGGGTGACAGTTAGAAATTATTATGCACTGTGCAATTAGAAACTGATCAGGAAGATGATGTGATGTGACATTGAGTACTTTATTATCCATGGCATATCTGTGCTCTTTGCTGTATGTACAGTACGTCATGAGTTGTTAGGGAATGGGACTCACATGGAGAAGGAGGGGAAGATGGTGTTTTCAATCAGCAGGGCCACAGGCACAGGCGTCAGGTCACTCTGCTCACTAAGACTGAAGAAACAACATCTTATTACATTATATTGTGTTCCTGTGTAATATTTAGTGATTGTCACAATAACAGACCCACTGACAATGCAACCAACTTGAACAAAAATCTGATTAGGAACAGCTACTGTGGAATCAAAACTGGGAAAGACATATGAATACATGTGGACCTGAATTATAACTAGCTTCTAATATGCAACTGCTGCCACCCTTATCGACACTTGGTCATATTCCTTTTTAACCTTAGATATAAATGAAATACAATCACGCATCAATGTTAAGCACTTACGTGGACAGAAGCAGCTGGGACTCAATCTCTTGTGTGTATAGATTGATCCCTGATGTCTCAAACATAAGGGAAAGTGATGCCTGATATTGAAAGCAAGAGAATGAGACGTTTCAAATCCAGCTCAGCAGATGAAAAAAGTCAAAATCAATGACAATTATTCAAACTTACCTTTCCATTGCCTTTAAATGGATTCCCCAGCTCACAAATCACTGTGACGTCCAAACTGCATTGCACATCGTGGTCCTGAGCACACAGTCAGCACATTAAGAAAGTGAACAAAAGTATTATATTAAGCAATTCAAGTGCCTGGAGATGCATGTGCCAGAAAGACAATTGAAGTAAAGCTACATTTACATATTGATGACAAAAAAAGAAAAATGGATATGTTGAATTTCACATATGGCATGAGGAAATAACTCATAATAGACATTTCTCAGTCATCTGCTGCCCTCCAGTGGACTTACCTCCGACCTGACGCCAGAGTATCTCAGTGCGTCAGGGATGGTGATGTTGAGCATCGCCTGGTGGGCATCTTCACCCTGGTCGTTGGTCACCTCTACCATCAGCCTTATTATCTTCATAGTGCTGCGGAACTCAAGTACCTGGAATTTGCCCTGCCTGGCCACAGGGACGCATGGACAACATGTATTATTTACTCAATTATTTTTCAATCATTATCTTTGGCTAATTAATACATTCACAATTTATATTCAGACATTCCATTCTAATCTTTTGCACTGGTTTTAATAAAAAGTTTAGTGATGGTTACAGATTAGAAATGGCAAATTTAATAGAGGCCACTCTGCATTAGCATTCAGTTTGACATTTTGGGATTCACACATTTTAATTGTCTTGCAGAGAGTTAGATGAGAAGCTCAGTACCATTCTCATGTCTGTATTCTAAATATGAGACTACAGCCAGGACAGTAGCTTAGCTTATTAGCACAAAGCCTGGAAACTGCTAGCCTGTGTCTGTCCCAAGGTAATTGTACGGCTTAAGCAAACAAGATATGACATGTTATATCTCTCTTTCCAGTCTTTATTCTAAGCTAAGACAACAAGCTGCTGCTGGTAGCTTCATATTTACCCTACACACATGAGAATGCTAACAATCTTCTCATCTAACTCTGGAAAGAAAGTAGTGTATTGTCAAACTATTCTTTCAAATGTTAGCTATTCGTGACTTTCGTCTAAAAATATGGTTTCTGTAGAAGCTTTCAAACCCCTTCTCATTCAATGAGGGCTTCAATATTCAGATTTTAGTTTCACCTGCGGTAAGGGTTTTTCTGTTCGTCAACAAACTGGGCTGTCACCTGCAGGTTACTGTTACATTTGTTGTCTATGCCACACTCCTTCTGAAAGTTAATCTGCAGGAAATGGAACAAATAATTTCACATTATACCTTACAGGGAGGCTGTCACATATACACATGCTTCACAATATACAGTTATTTAAAATGTGGCCTATAAATATGGTGTATGCCCCACTCCATACCTCAGTTCTTTCAGTGAGTTTCTGCTCCTGGCTGAGAACTGGGAAGTCGTCCAGGTTCTGCAGGGCACGTCCGGTTTTAAGTTTTTGTTCCTCTAAGGACATGTTGAGGGAAAAGACCACCGGTTTCAGTTTGTCCCTCACAGTCGCCTGAAGAATCATCCAAGAATCTTATATTAGTCTTAAATGTCCACAGCGTTAAATAAAACACACATTTACAAATATGAGAACACACATATCAATTACTACACACACATACACACACACACACACACACACACACAATACCATGTATTTGTACTGAGACCTTACCAATGCAGTCAGTTTCAGAGTTTCACACTTGGATACGGAAGACAGCAGGCTCAGTAAGCCGGTATATGTGTCAGTGTTACGGTCATCAAAACGAACACGGGGGCTTCTTTTCCTCTCTATGTCAGCCTCCACTGTATACTTTACCGCTTTACAAAGTAGAGACACATACAGTACATTTTAAAACCCTGCGTGTTTAATAAATAATACAACAATATAAACATAATAATGTAACAAACAAATCACATTAGGACAGACTAGCAAGCAAGCCAGTATCTCCACAGTTTATAGATTTACAGCAGATTGAATATTGCAGCCTTAATTTCATTCAGTCTGTGATTGAAAGAAATCACAAATTTAAGAAAGACTGCTTACTGATGTTTTTTTTGAAGTTATTGTTTCCAGTGCTTAGAGTGAAGGACATGCACACAGTCGCTGTAATGCTGTAAAACACAAAGAAAAATCACAATCTATTTTCAAACAAAATTGAATAAGCCTGTTTCAGAATGAAATATTCTGAGCAGACATCTCACCATGGTATATTTACAGCACACTGATTAGGGTCCACAATCTTTGGCCCGACGGTGAAGTTCTTAGTTAAGTGGATGACTGGTCGAGCTCTGAAAACAAATTAAAAAAAAGAGGAATCAAATTGTAACCAAGTTATATTATCATATAAAAACAGTACACACATTTTACCTATTTACAACTGAGGCATCCACCATTTACTGCAACAAAAGTTGTTGTTATCTTCCATGTAATGTCTCTCCTTGAAAACTATGTCCTTCCACAATGCCATATTTTCATGATCTAAGTTTAAAATAACTGCATTAGGCAAATATACTTTTCTTGTTTGACCAAAACGTCCAAAAGGTTTTCAAAAAAGGCTACAGGACTATCTCAACACATAAAAATGTTTTATTTTAAGTAAAATCATGACAAACAAAGAAACCGGGTTTAACTCAATAATGCCATGTTTCTGTATAGCCTCTCCCTTATTTCTACCTGAGCAGGGCCATGCGGTCATCCAGAGAGCCAACTAAGATGTCAGGGTAACTGTTGTCATCCATGTCCATTCCTCCGTTGATGGAGTAGCCGAAAGTCTTGAATCCTCCATTTTCCACTGATTTACCCTCAATCACCTACAGAGGACAACAATGACACATGGGAGATCAACACAATAAATTTTGACCCTTTCAGATTAAGTGCATCAATGGCTTAAAGACAGATGTTACCTGACTGTGCTCCTGTGAGATTCCCTTTTTACTTCCCATCCATATGTAGACCCTTCCTGTGTCATGGAATGGAGCTCCCACTGCAAAGTCTGCACACATTGACAATAGAGTGAAATACTGACAGGAACCATGCATACGCAGGCTGCTGAAAATAATCTAAGGGAGGCTGTGCATGGGACATATTAGCTCCCTAGGTGGCAGTAAAGCACTAATGAATGATTAGTAAAATGGCAGCAGTACCAATTTTATTATCTTATTATCTTTTGGTTTTCAAGTAGTCTCAAATACAACACAGTACATTATATTTCCCTGTTTAGATACCCACTTAGCAACAGTGCATAAAAACAACAACTCTAACCCATGCTTCCTCTCTTCACACTTTTTCACAGCAGAACAGTGTACCAACTCTTAATATAGAGTAGTATACACAGGGGTGGACAAAATAATGAAAACCCTTCTTAAAATGGACTTTAACTTAAAGTACCTGCATTAGTACCATTTCACAAGTACATCACCTTGTTTTATCAATGAACCTGCAGTTGGGGTGCAATTATTTTGCCTTTTTGGAGTTTTGAAGCCGTGTTTTCAACTGCTTTTCCATTTTATTACTATTTAGTACTATTAGTATTTACTTTATTTTTTGTTCGTCCCTGTCAGTGCAAAACAAATGTTGTGTTCAGAGTCATACCTTGGAATCCATCTTGGTTGACGTCACCAATGGCAGCCACTGCAAAGCCGAATCCCGAGGCCGATGGACCCTTGAGCACCATGGTGGCGTTGTTCTGGAAAGATCCATTCTCATTCATGAAGATATACACTGCTCCTCCCTCATCCTTCATACGGTCAAAGTAAAATGGGGCGCCCACAATCAGGTCATTCCAGCTGTAACAGTCAAAAAAGATATCCAAAAATATACTTATATGCACACACACCCCCCAGAAGATGGCATTCTAAATATGACCGAGCATTATTCATAATTATATGCCTTGCATCACACATTTTCTTTATTTTCCCATTTGAGAATTTAGAGTTACAAGCAGATCGTGCTTGAAATTCTGAACTAATTAACGTGCTGTCATCCACAATTTGTTTTGGGCCACACTGATTATTGTTAATTTTGAGGACACTGTTGAATTTTAATTAAAAATCACTTCTAAGTTGGGTTTGTTCTCAAACACCATGATATATAACAACATGATCTACAGAGAATAGATAGATTCCCAGCATGGTATCCTTGTCCTTACAATTCCCAGCAGTAGTCTAATCGAGTGCATTGTGAAGGAGCCTTATATTTAAAATATAAAATGAAAAGTCTAAAGATAGTATAAATTTTCAGTGTGGTGTGCAGAAACACACTCGTCATTGTTGAGGTCGGTGACAGCCAGGCTGTTCCCAAAGTACGAGCCCACTTGTTCCCCTGGGATGATGAGCACCGGCTTGATGTTTTTGTCAGTCTTTGTCCCGAACACCACAGAGCCCTTGGAGTCGTCCCTGGGAGACCCTGTCACCACTGTGTAATCGTCATGATGCAGCAGCCTTTTCTCCTCAACAACTGAATAACCTGCAGAAGAAAACATTTGAGATTCAATGCTAAACTGGCATTACAGGCCTTTTTGAATCCCACATATAAAAAACATGACACTTTTCTGAAATGAATACATACATAACATCATCTTGCTTTTTCTGCTATTTTGCAAATTATACTGACAGATAGATACACATCTGAGTGTGGGAGGTTTAAACAGTTTTAAATGAATGAACTTTTTTCCTCCAATGATTTTACAATTTATATGGTGAAAAATCATACTGTATATTTACCCATATAACTGTTTCGTCTTTTTAGCTGGCCAAAGTCTTTGTCTATAGAGTCCCAGGCATTCGCAGGATCTGGATCTCTCCATATTACGTGAACATTTCCTGTAAAACAGAGCAGAATTAGACAACAATGTAATGTCTGCTTCATGCACAATGGACAGGTTTCCCAGACAGAGGATAATGTCAGCGTTAGACTAACACTGAAATTTAGCAGCCTTGCACACAGTCTAATGTGTGTCCATGAAACCAGCTATAGCTATATAAAACTATTATTTAAATTTTAAGTAACAAAACACTCTCTTTTTGACATTAACTCTTCAGTGCCCACCTTGCCACACGTAGCTGCCTGTTGCGCCGATGTAGACATCATTGTCAGTCATGCCGCCTGAGATGCCCATGTTGCACATGCCCTCAAGTTCCATGTCAAAGCTGGGGTTGCAGACCTCGTACGTATAAGTCTGCCATTCATCAGTGGGGTCATATGTCAGGTCGTTACTCCTGACAAAGCACTTTCCTGTCATACGCCGCTGCTCCTCTGAGCTGCCTTGGATGATCTTCACATAGCGATGCCCACATGCCTGGACACCAGAGTGTGTATTCTGGGATGTTATGGACTGTACAATTGCCTCTTTTTTGCATCACAAATATTTTTGTATGAAAGTAATGTTCCTTGTGGACAGTAGGATGAGGTAGTCTTTCCCTATACATCAATATAACTCAAACAATATAACAAGTTAGAAAAATGCTCTTATACATTAGGATAGAAAACTCCTGGTTAAATAATGGTTATAATTGTAATATAAACAAATTCAAATATATATATATATATATATATATATATATATAACATATGTCTGTGTCTATAAAAATTAAAAAATTAAAACATCCCCCTGGCCCATGGTCCCCCTGTTAGGGGTTTGGTTTTGTGCTCTGTGCTACAATCTTGCTTGGGCCTGTTATGATGTGTTTTATTGTCATTTTGCCATTTCCACGTGTTTGCTAGTTGTTGATTCACTCCCTGCCCCTGTGTTCTAGTTCTGTGTCCTTGTTTTGATTTTGTCTGTTAGGTTTAATGTCATCTGTCCTGATCTAGGCCTATCAGTCAGTAAAAGACTTCCACTAAGGAAGCACTGGTGTATCCTCGCTCATAGGTCCTCAGAGATCACGCCTTGATCCTCGTTCCTCGCTCCTCACAGCGCAAATAAGAGCTTTGGGATGGTCTGCAAGATGACGGAGGGGAACAACTTCCAGTTCAAGCGAGGAGCGAGGAGAGAGGAAACGACAAATAAGACACTTGAGAAGCACCCTCACCTGTTTGCTCCTTCCCTGCTCATTTGCCCCTGTATTTAATGTGCTCAGTTCTGTTCAGTCCATGTCTTGTCCTCGTTACAAGTTGGGTGTCCTGTTTCAATGTTTTTTTGCCATGTTTTTGGATTATGCTGTTCTCTTTCAGATTTGTGTTACATTTTTGGACAATCATCTTTGCCTGCATTACTTCATGTAAACTCTGAGTTTTTTGTTGTGTTTAAATAAATCCTGATTTACTAGATCTACTCCGTCAAGTGTCTGCATTTGGGCCCACACCTCAGTTTACCTGCCTCTGCACTCGACCAACCCTGACACCCCCTTGCAATTTTCAGCAACAATAGAAGTGTCAGGTGTGCTATTACAATTTAAAATCAATCAAATGGAAATTATATGATAGTTGATTATACAGCCAATGTGTTTACATGTGTACAGTATATTCATAGTCAAACATATTTCCTCAATAAAAGAAAACATATTTCCTCTATGAATCATATAAAAAGGAAAGGAACAATATAATATTTTACTTATTACCATGATAAGTATCACTCTCCATGCCATTTCGTACCTGCATGTGTCATTCTGTCTTGGGTGTGTGTGTGTTGACTGTAGCCTCCGTTTGCTGTATGCTTCAGTAAATATTGCAGCAAGCGCACTGTGTCATCTGTGACACTACATATTGAAATACATAGGGTTTTATCTCACCCTGCATCCCCTCAGTGCAAGAGTAAATGTTACAGTGTACCGTGTAATATGCCACCTGTGACACATGACTAATCGAGTAAAACAGGATGTCATCTCACCAGCACGCGTCCCGCCTGCTGGTCTCTCTGACTGGCCACTGTCACACCCAGCCACATGCCTTCCACCATCTCAGATGGATTTGCTGTGGATGGGTCAGATGTGGGAATAACATTAAAAGTGCAAAAGGGTACTGTCAATGTGGATATAAAATGCAGATTATTGAAATGCTTTTACTTAACAGGTTAAGGTAAAAACCTTAACCTGTTATTTTAACCTAAGAAACCAGCATAAAGTCCGTAGTCAGCCTAGATATGTAGAAATATTATGTAGAAAAAAACATTTAACATGATTATAATGATATTAGTCACAGGAAAACCAACCCTAACAGTAAAGCTTCATTTGGCCTGGATCATGCCCTGACAGGTATTAACCACAAAAATGTGCTGTGACTGCAGCAACAGTCACTCTAACCTCAACATCAAAAGTGACAAGGAATCCTTTTATTATGGTTCTTACATTTAGCCTGCGGGGGGCCTGTTCACCTCCAGCTAGTAGAGCGGTAAGTCTATCAGTTAATAACTGCACTTTCAGAGTTTCATATCCTGGAGCTCATCGTGAAAGTGCAAATGATGCTATATGACACGCTGGGGGATAAGACTCTGAGATTATTTGACACTACTAGGCCTGTCCTTAGTGAATAAAGAGGAAGCTAACTGATTATCATTTGCAGGTTATTATTTACAGTTCCTCACTTAACAGTCAGGGAAATCCTCTACAATAAACTGTACTTTAAAGGGAAACTCCAGTGATTTTACACATAAAAGGTCTGTTTATTCGTCATGGGGAGTACAACTCAGCCTGTGAAACCCCTTGTATGTTCATCTAGTGCCGAAAATCAGATCACAATTTTAATATGTCCAGTACTTCAAAACAAACGACATCTCCTTTAGCCTCAATTGTAGTTGGCAAGTGTTAGCATTCTAACACGTTAGAGAATGGTTTAACAGGGTAAGCATTATACATACACAACATAACATTAACATGTTAGCATTGCCATTGTGAGCATGTAGCATGCTGATGTTCGCATTTAGCTCAAAGCATTGCCTTGCCTAAGTACAGGCTCACATAGCTGCTAGCATAGCTGTAGACTGGCCATAGTCTTGGTTTCACATCAATGCTCATTTCTCTCCCACTCCGCCTCATCTTGTAGTCTGCTCAGGTGCAGACTGCAGTCAACTACCATCACTGTGTGCATCAGGCTCACTCAAATCACTATCTAGCCTTGCATAGAAACTCTTTTATAATACTACAACTCTGCATTCTCCTGTTAAATACCAAAACGCCTCATCATTTTTGAGAGCTCTGCATCATGCTTACTTGTGCTGACCAGGTCCATTCTGGAGCAGTCAGTGGTGTCTGTTGTAATGGGACAGGAGTAGACAGCGCCCGTTTCACTGACATTTTTTAGGGATTCGGCTTTCTCTTTGGGTGCTCCTGCAAGAATCCTGGATACACACAGACAGAGAGGCAGAGATAAAGATTATCAGATTATATAAGAGCTTTGTGGTGTTAGACAATACAACAAAGAGACAGTAGCAGCAACGTAAAAAGCTAGATGAGTTCAGATAATAAAAATTCTAGTCTAAACACAGAAAAGCCTATCCTACAGGTTTAAAGTTACATTTGAATATGAGAATCTTGCTTCCAACTTCAGCAGCATTTAACAGTAGTATAACTTGCCCTTATAAAGTACATGAATCATTAAGGGTGACACCTTGGACACTTGTCCACACTTGTTGAGTATGTACTGTATTTGGTTACACACACACACACACACACACACACACACACACACACACACACACACACACACACACACACACACACACACACACACACACACACACACACACACACACACACACACACAAAGAATGAGCCAGTTCATCTGTAAATTAAAAGCGGAAGGAGTGGAGCAGTCAGAGCATGACCCGTGACAAGTCTGGGCACTACACACACACACAAAGACACACAAACTAGCTTCTTGGTGATGGACCTGATCTTTTTGTCCACTCACCCTGACATTCCCTGCATCAGCACCTTTTAACACACCACAGAACTTTGAAGTAGAGGGATTACTCCCTCTACGAGGCTCTGTGCTGGGACACACTATTTACTGTCAGCACAAGATTTATTAGCTCCACTTTGAGGGCGGAAGGTGCCGAGAGTCTTGTTTACAGTGTGCGTATGGACTGCTGTACTACGTGGGAAACAAAAGCATAGTGCCCAATAGGTTCATTCACGCTTTCTATCACGCATTGCTGGTTGGACGCTGGCATGTTACTCGCAGTGGTGAATGGGGGAAAGTGGAAAATGGTGAGTCAAGTTGTTAGTCAAGCTTGTGGGCATATTACGTGACTTTACAGCAGCTGCCTCCCTTACACGCACTGATAAGTAAGAACAAACACACATAATGGGTTTAGATTTGAAAATACACCTTTAGATTAAGGTCATTGTGAACTACTTTGACCACATCTGGGGATTAACATAAATAAATATTTCATAGATTTTGTAAAATATTGTTGCCTGGTCACACATTACTCATAGGTTATGTGGTGGGTCTTCATGCTACACAAACTGTGAAACTGTGTACCAGGCTCTACTGCTCCACCACAGCCTTCTGTATTTATACACACCCGTACATAGACAAAATACCCCCATACTTACTTGCAATCTAATCCTGAAGAGCCCAGACAATAATATTTTCTCTTTGATGTGTCACTCAGAAAGTCTGTCTTTGCCTGAAAGTCAGTCATGTGAGTTTTCTACTGCCGCTGACGAATTACCCTGTTACCGATTTGAAACTATCTTGGTGATAACATTTTTAGGTGTGGCATATGTTTTATTCTTATCTAGTCTCATTACAACCAGGCTGAAAAATCTGGTCAAGAACTATGACCACATTGCCTCTTTAAGGGTACAATATAACAACCCCAAGCTTTACATTGAATATTTTCCACTGATGCACGAAAAACAGACATCCTCTAGCCATGTCTGCATCATTTGAAACAGAAAGTTACAATTAACTCTTCTTTCTGCTACCAGAATCAGCAATGAATCAACTTTCCTGTCGCAGTGATGACAACCAGAAAGAGCCAAGATGGCCTCTGATGGCCAGTATTTCCCAGTGGACTGGGAGGAAGAGACCTTGGTTCAGGTAATCATTCATTAATGTAGACAGCATCTGAGATTCCACAGAGGTTTGCAGTAGTTAGCGGGGCTGACAGATATGTGGAGAATCAGGGCCACAGAGTCCCACTGTCTCTACAGTAAGAGTGCGCACATGCATGTGCTCCCATAATACAGAGCATGCGCATGAGCAAGCAAGTGTGTATTTGCTAGTGACTTATGACTAGCATTTCTACTTCCATGGCTGTTAAGGCAGAAGTCATGGCCAGTGTCTCAGCATACTCACTTGCACGGTTAGCCATTCTTGTGGGTAAATCAAGCCGCATTTAGAAAGAACAAGAAAGAAAGGGCTCAACCCAGAGAATAAGCAAGACTGTTATAAAACACTTAGTGTGAACTTTGTTCACACAGTCCAGCGCTAACCACACATGCTTTAGATAGGCTTGGGTGACCTTGTCTGGCAGAGTGCTTGTTGCAGCAAACCGGAAGAAAAGACCTAGTCCAACTGAACCTCATGAACATAAACATCTGACTGTCTCATCAGAGCCAAGTGGGTCACCTGTGTTTGTTGTGGAAATTCAACACTGTTTATTGATGCTATCGCATTTGATATATAGTGAAGACACAGCTTAAAAACTAAAAAATTGTGTTTTCAGACTGACTGAAGCAGGTGTTATAATGTTATAAGTCATGTAGTAAAACTTTAATTAAAGGAATAGTTTGACTTTGGGAAATAGGCTTATTCATTTTCTTGCAGAGAGATGAGAATATTGATACCGCTCTCATAGTCTGTTCAAAGATAACAAAAACACCAGCACCTTTAAAACTCACTAATTAACGTGGTGTTAAATCAGCACAAAAAACTGTGTAATGTGTAAAATTCAATACAATAAGACAATTAGAAATTAGAAATTGTTGGGCATATAATCCTCTGTAAAACCACAATGTTGTTTTAACATTTCAGTTTACTACCAAATAAACA
This sequence comes from Micropterus salmoides, assembly GCF_014851395.1. Lineage (NCBI taxonomy): Eukaryota > Metazoa > Chordata > Actinopteri > Centrarchiformes > Centrarchidae > Micropterus > Micropterus salmoides. The sequence continues at coordinate 10,885,298 of NW_024041262.1, read as the reverse complement.
TTTAATAAGCTCACAAAAACATAGATCTAAGGTGTTAAACAGAGCTAAACTAGTTGTTGTTGTTTGCCCTTGTTTCCAGTCTTTATACGAATACGAAGCTAGAATCAGCACTAGCAAGCTGACGCAGGTTCATATTTCATGTACAGACATGAAGGTGGTATCTCATCTGACTCGTGGCAAGACAACAAATCAGTGTATTTCCCAAAATTTTGAAATGTCACTTTAAATAGGACCCTAACAATCTGTGCTACAGTAATGACTATGCTTTTCAAATACACAAAAGCAAGCCAGCTAGACCAAACATTGTTAGCCATAACCTGTCCATGATATCACTGTTATCAGGTAAAAACGTCTCTCCAAATGTCAACAAAAAAAGTTTATTTAAATTGATGATTGTCACTTTATTTGAGGGGATTTGAAGGGATTTCCTAAGTCTTCTCAACTCACATAAAAATCTCCAAAGCGTGAGTTATGAAGCGATGACTCAGCCATGACAACACACCTCATATCCTGTTCCAACTGAAACACTGTGTGTTCTCCTCCTATCTGCCTCCCTGCTCATCACCTCCTCATAAACAGGCTATCAAAGGCCCAGGGAAGGAGGGGGGGGGGGAGCCAGCAGCTGCATTCCTACTCTGAAGACATGTTGAAATTTGCCCCCTCTGCCTAACAAGTGATCCGAATGGCTGGCTAAACCAAACATTTACTGTGGCAAACACACCCAGTCAAGGTGAACGTGGCTGCATTTTTGACATCTGGGAGTGAAAAACTCTCAGTAGAAGGGAGTTTGATGAACTACTGTATATTCATATCAGTGGTGTTAAGTTAAACAAACAGAGGTCAAATTATCTGGTCATCTTAATCACCACAGCATCAGAAACACTCACACAAAGGTCCTGACAACAGCAAAAAAAGAGGAGAGGGAGGAGGTGTTGAAAAAGCGAGGGAGTGATGGAAGGGAGGAAGAGAGGCTAAGGAAAAGGGTGATCGCTCCTTGTCTCACAAGAGAGAAAAAAAGTGAAAACACTACATTGGTCACAGTTTGGTAAACAGACATCTGTCTATACACTCAGACTCTCGCTCCCACCTCCCCCCACCTGACTGCTCCTGACTCAATAAAATCAACAGCACAGGAAACCCAACTTAATTAAAGATGACTAAACCCCTTTTGGATGACATTTACTCTCCATCTCATTGGCTTTGGCAAGACCTACAAAAAGAGACAATGTGCAGGGTCAGTCAGTTGTGTTTACAGAAGAGCAAAATGTCATCTTTTATTAGTACATTCATCTTCATCTGGGCCCAGTCTGAACAGGAGAGTGATGAGACACATGATATATGTCTTTTGCTGGCACACAACTCTTCACCCTGAGAGGTATAAATATTTAAACATGGGGAAGTGAGAGAAAGGAGGTGACAAAGAGACCAAGATGGAAGAAAGAAATGAAAGTAAGAACAATAACGAAGCGGGAACTTCATGCTTCTAGCTCTCTGTGGACAGTGTGCGTCTTTTTTTTTCTTTTTTTTTTTAGAGTGCATGCTCAAAACTATAGTCGCTGCGAGTGAGTTTGAGCATGTCAGCCTTACACAACTCATGGATCACATCTCTAGATAAGGCTTAAGGCTACCTTTTTGTCACAGGGTGTGGCTGTGGCCCTCAGGGCGAAAAAAAAATAGAAAGAAAAACCTTCAGCTTCACATCAAGAACCTCAGGGCCTGTTTTATATTATTAGCCATGCAAGTCTTTGAAGAACCACTGATATACAACATGAACAAAGAAGTTGTGATTATTGTCACCTTTCTACAAGTTTCATTTCTTCTAGAGCACCGTGTGACAGTATACAAATCATATGCATGATAATTTAGTGAATCAAGGCACATCTGTGCGAGAATTGTGTGTGAATCTGTGTGTGAATTTTTTAAATAGCATCCAACAGCTATACCAGTTGTGATTCTGTTTTATACATCATGTAGAATGTGGTCTACCTCTTCTGAAATTAAAAATGTGATGCATCATGCTGCTGTTGTCAGACCCACTGGAAACAAGTAGACACGCAGATGTTGCCCCTGGTAACAAGTGGTTGTTGATAAGGATACAAAAGGAGGATTGTTGGAAATGAACAGTGCTGAGGAGGTTCAGTGGTGTGTAGAGGAAAGAGAAGTTTAAGAGAAGTGCATAGACTGTGTCTAAATGTGCCAATGATGTCTCCATCTCCAACACTCCAAAAATCACTTTTTGCACAAGAGAACGAAAGTTGGTTAGTTATTTTGCAACATTGTTGCTTGTGTGGGAATTATTTCAGGTAACTGGAGTGCATGTTCACACTGAGACTACACGTGCTGGAGAATTAAAGTGAAACAAACTAAATATGACAGATGTTTCTGTGATTTTGGCGAGGTCTTTGTAGGTGTGCCTCTTCCAGCACAAGATGGACAACACACCAACGTTGTATTGACACTCCCCGTTCTACACTGTAGTACACGGCAGGTCACCAAATTGCCAAACAACTGTGGGCACGGAACAGGCACAAAAAATGCTATTAATCCTCACCCTTAATCCTAAATCCATTTAACAGATACACACCAATACACTCTCTCTCTCACACACACATATACACTCCCCTATACTGTACCCTCAGTATTTTTCAGCACGGTACAAAGCTATTGCACTACATGCACCTCATATTGATTCCAGGGAAACATTGCCACTTAGCAAATAAATGGAGATAATATTGAATGGAGCATCTCAATTTGCAGATTGAATTAAGCACAAGAGCAGACCAGGGCTGAGATCTTTTTATTCTCTTGTTATGATGTAATGACTCTACTTGAAAGATGAGAGGATGGTTGATATGATAGACATCGTGTGTTATAGTGTGTTCAGCTAATACTCCGCTGACTATCAGAGGGCACACAAAGTGACGTGATGAACGTGTGTGTGTGTTTTTTTCTTTCTCTAACTGCTATGCACCCAGTGTGGTTTTACTTGCATTACAATAGCACTCTGATAAATCCAGGTCTTTGTACTTTCAGGAAACACTCACATAAAATGGTAGTAGGTGGGGGTGAGCATGCACATTGCTTTCAGACTATTCACAGTGAGCACGCCCAGTTGTTAACACACTGACTATGTGTCTGCACGTACAGAACATGGCTAACAGATGAGTCCTCTCTGAACAAACAGTGATACATCAACCTGCTGCAAGTAGAAAAATGTTAGTCACACTGGCCTAAAGGCACCTTTAATTCTCCATCTCCTATATCTTTTAATTCTCAGGGCTGGGCAATATGGTGTTTATAAAGATGTTTATAAGGACATTTTCCAATATTGATTTATATCACAATATGGGACATGTCCAGTATGTAAGACCTTCAATAACTCATTTTGTAGGTTTTTAATTGTAGCATGCACAGAATGATGAATGTGGACAACTGAAAAGAGTAGTATAATTACATGATACACAAAAGTCAAATAAAACGTAGATAAACAACAACATGGAACTATGGCCCAGTCCAAACAACAACATTCAACCACAAAAACGTAACCCTTACAACCTTCTGCACACAAAATGATCTACATTCTAGAGTCCTATAGGAAATAATCTACAGTATACCTCTTATTAAGACAAGGGTGTCAATTATTAACAAAGCAAACATGCATAGATTAAAAGGAAGTTAGTGGTGAATTGTGCACACCTAGCAAAATCTACACACACTGCTGAGGGAAGATGTGATTAAAATGTTATTTCACAAAAAACACCCCCCAATACAACAGCCCGTCTGGTAGGATGCAGTCAGAAAACTGCTGCAGGGTTGTCTTTCTTTTTAAAGCGTTTGTTTTTAATTTCTCTGAGCTCACTGACTGTCACTGAGCTGCGCTCTCATCTCTAGTAACAAGGCTTCATAAGTCAGCCTTGTAAGACTCTTACAGTGTGGCTGTTGATGGTGACGTTAGAGAAACAAAGACTGTGTATGCATGAAAATGTGAAATAGAGAATATGAAACGCTGGCATCGTTGTGAAAAATGGAGTTAAATAAGTTAAAATATCGGTCTGCACCTGTCTTCTTCAAGCATACACAGACGTACACAGTTGTGTTTTATTACTACAGAGGACGTTGCATTGACATACAATAATTCCTCAGAGATTTACCCTAACCCTAACTGTAAACCAAGTCTTCACTCTACAATATGATAATTACATTAGGGGGACTTGCGTTTTGTCCCCAAAAGGAAGGTGAGGTGGCACACACACACACTCACACGCACACACGCACACACGCACACACACACACACACACACACACACACAGCAGTCTAAAAGGGTATCTCAGCTGGACAAACATCCTGCCATTGGTGAAATAGTAACAAGAGAGCAAACTCATTTAGACTCAGTATGACAAATTAAACATTGCAGCTCATCCCTGATAATAAACAAACTCACTTTTCATTAGCAACAAGTAAAACCTTGTCTGAAAAAGACAATGTTATTTGGCTTATGTCTATTGATCTGCTAACTCCACCCACCCAGGGTCTGTTGTCCCTGGATGAATGATGACAGACTGTCAGACATTGCCACCACCACCCCAATACCATACATGATTAACACACACACACAAACATGCTATCTACCAAACTGACAGGGAGAAATACACACAAATGTATGCATTCAAAAAGGAACACACACACTCACACACACACATGCGCACACAGTTGGACTGAGCCTGGACACATGTTTCTCTGTGACCCCACACCAAAGAAGCACACTTCTTTCCTGCAAACTCACATCATGCAGCCATGGCAGAATTCACAAGAGACAGTATCATTAACAGCATTTCCATTAACATTTTGACCTGAGCTATATGTAAAGGAGGGGAAGAGGGGATGGATACAGGTGGACTACCTCACAGCTACAATGGATCAGATGTCAACACTGTTAGCGTGCCTGCGTAGTGCCAAGTTTTCACTCAGATATTACTCAGCTTATTTGAAGGCGGTGCAGGTGTGTGCATGAAACATCTGTTTTTACATGTAGTTGGAAAACTTCCAGGAAAGACCACTGGAGCTGATATCTGTCTTTATCTATCATATGTTTAAATGCTTAATGTGTTATTTACATGTATAAATAAACAACATAATAGGAAGCATTTTATAACTTATTGTCACTGTTAACAATAGACAACAAGCTACTGAATACACTGACATCCACATACCAAGTGTAAACTAATACTTCAGGATCATTTCCCCTTCAAAGATAAAAATGGCGTGAAGAGGAGAATGTATTGAATCATAGTTTTTATAGCTACAGGTAGCTCTCATTAGCCCGGAGGCCATCTACTCCAGCTTATTTTTCATGCTGTTTTAGGGCATTTGTACAACCAGGGGAGAAAAGGGGGATCTTTTACACTTTTGTTAAGATAGACACAGTCTTCACTACAGGTATTTCCAATGAAAGCCCCACCATAAAGACCCTCCTCTGTGGAGACTAGCAGGAGGCACGAGGCCCCACTGGGATCCATTTCAACGTGTTATTAGAAGCTGTCATTCATTCTGCTGCTACACAAAATGCAACTCATGCCATTGCCAAGTGACTGGATACAGACAATAAATACCATAAAGATTAGGGCCAGTCACTATGAACAAACTTGCACTTAACTTTATTAAGGTCTTGTACACTTACGGTGGCTGGGCTTGGACTTTAATAAATTTGAAAGGACTTAAAATCTTGTATAGCTTCCAACCCAGTTGGATTGGAAGTTCTATTCGGCAAACATAATAATACAATATATTATAAGCAATTAGAACAGGTTTTGGTTAAAAAAAGTCTCATTGTCAGGTGTGTATGCTCATGGGTTTCTCTCTCTCTAATAAGCCACCATGTCTGCAGTTCAAAATGTTAATCATTCTATAGAAAATGGGTTTTACTAATCAGATCTGCAGTCATAAGTGTTAATGAGTTGTTAAAAAACGTGTTTTGGTCCAGACTGTCTCTTTTTAAAAAGAAATGATCTAACCGATCAAAGTGAGTTTTTTTTTTACAGCGTTGCAACCAAAAATTTGTTCTTATAACAGATCTATAAAGAATTATTAAAAAATGTATTTAACACCAATTAAGCCACTTACAACTTATAAACCCATTGTAAAGGGCACCGTAGAAAAAGGAACCGAACAATAAAAAACAAGAATACATTTAACATTTTATTCATTAAGCTGACGCTTTTATCCAAAGCGACTTACAATTGCTATACATGTCAGAGGTCGCACGCCTCTGGAGCAACTAGGGGTAAAGTGTCTTGCTCAGTGACACAATGGTGGATGTCTCACAGGGGGAATTTAACCCAGGTCTCCCACACCAAAGCCAAGCATCTTATCTATGCGCCACCACCACCCCTGAGTAGAATAAACTGACCTCATCAGAAACTGATAACTATTAATAGCTATAAAATAATACTATAAAATATGTATTAATCTCATTTTTAGTAATAAATTACATATTACATATGCAGCATTTCATGTAGCTCACTATGTATTACCACAGTGAACACACTAGTTAGCAACCGTACATTTTTAAAAGACAATTCTGTGCATCTGTACGTAATAGCTCATAAAGGACAATTCTTTAAGATGTTAAGACTGCAAATACTGAATGAACATCAAATGTCTCTGAAATGAAATTTGCAATGCTTCCTTTTCACAGGAACACATCTCTCATTAAATGCATGTCTGGGGAGGGGGGGTGGTGGCTAATGGACGACACAAGATTGTTATATGCAAGTGTTTCACTGTGCCATGACGATAGTGCTCTGATGGCCCTACTTCAGAGACAAAGACCACAAGCTATTCTATGAGGGGGAATGTTGGATCACAGCCAAGTTAGACATACCCACCTGCATCATTTACATTAGCACGTCATATAACACATTAGGTCATTGAGTTTAGGTGACATGATACCAAAATTCTAACTTCTGATTTTACTGAAACCCTCTGCCACAGTACTTCTGTTCACTTTGAACTTACAACACAATACATAATACTCTACTGAACATGAAAATGACTGACAAAAAGACTGAAAGTGTAAAACAGCCAGTCTATGTTTATATGTAAATACGTGCAATGTATTTCTAATGCACTATTTTCTGTCATAATGAATAAAGTTGATGTTTAGAGTATTGAATGCAGTACCATTTCGTCTGCAACATTACGTTAACTTTACGTAAACAGAAATTTGATTTAGGAATCAGACCTTTAATTGCAACAAACTCTAGGAGGTTCTTGGAAAAGCAGATCATGAGCCTGTGCATGTTCAAACTCAACATGAAACTGTTTGTGTTTATAAACCTTGCAGCAGGTCGGACTGTTAATCTGTAGCTGCAGAAAGTGGAAGGCCCCGTCAAATTAAATGGCTGACTTTCATGGCCTCAGGCCACTGTAGTCAGACAGTGATGAGCTTTAAAAGCAAAAGCACTTCGACTCTGATTAAATATGCATCAGTCAGAGAAATTAAATTCTTCTCCTCAGGTCGCAGAGGTTCCCATCTATAAACTTAAGGAAACTTTGTCTGCTGAAGGATGAACAGAAAGATTTTAAATTTTGGAAGGCTTGTGTGTGTTCCCCAATAGTCCCCAGAAACATCATTCTCACTCCTGTCTTGCCTCAACCTGAAACCTGGCAGGTTGTGACTGTGCGGAGAAGGGTAATACATTCCAAGCATACCATGGGGTCAGGGGACTGGAAGAGCCAATAGGTGGCCAGCTGACCGCCCAGGCCCTCCTCCCTGCCACAACAGAGAACAAAAAAAGCCCTCTCAGGAAAAAAACCTCTGTGAGACCTTAAATGCATGATTCAAAGAGCAGGGGGGAGTGGAGAGGTGAATGCTCTGTACAAACTGGCCTCAGGTAGCTTTTAGATTATTCAGGTGCAGCTCAAGAAGAAGTAGTGTTGGTCTACTATTTGGTCATGTACCCCCCTCAGTTCAAAATGCTTTTTTTGAATTGCTTCAGCTAGGCCAAGATACACTGCTAGATTGAGACTAATGAGATAATAGCCTACATCTTGAGAGGTTAAGTAAAATCTTTATTGCGCTCGCTTTATTGCAGAGCTGGGAGTGGAAACCCTCTGTCTCTGACTTTTAGACTCTGTTTGACTCATGCATGCGCTAAGAGTAGCCACTTTAAACAATGTAGCCTACATGTCACGACTGGTTTATATGCCTTGTTCTTGCATTTTTCAAATATTCACACTCTAGCTTGCTCCAATAATGAGGAAATGTGTAACAAACAGCTCTGTGGTGCAGTGAAACAGATCTGGGGCCACAAAAACAAGCCAGACAACACAGAGGAAACAGACAAGACTGTAAAACCAACCCTTGTCAAACATGTGTCTTTAGAGAATCACAGAGTATGTACACAACTAGATCTGAGTACTGGAGTACTGTCTTTACTCAACAGTGGTGGCTCCACTGATTACAAAGAGGCCTTTAGAGAGGACACTGTTGAAACGGGAGGTACTGTTGTATGAAATTTATATACTGCACCTTGCAAAACCTCAAGAATGCAGGATGTGAAAGTGAGTTTGGTTGCAGACGTGTAGGTTGAATCACAGGTCACAATCAAACGGAGGGTTAGAGAGTCACATCTTTAAATTTTGAGAAACATGCTTATTCACTTTCTTGCTGAGAGTTAGATGAGAAGATTAACACCACCTTCAAGTCTGAAAACAGGGAAACAGCAAGACTAGCTCTGTCTGAAGTTATACTGTGTTGTTATTAGTGAGACATATACTTTATACGTACTGGCTGTAACTTATTTACCGCACGGAGAAATTGGGATCAATCTTTTCATCTAACTCTTGGCAAGATAGCCAATAGCTGTATTTCCCTAAACGTATAACAGTATTCCTTTATATTTAACTTAGAGGTATGTGAAAAACATTAATTCCTGAAATCAATCAGTGAATACCAAATTAAAAGAACAAAAGAGTGTACCCTGGCTTGAACCTCTACTCCTACATCACCATAACCCTGCTGAGGTTAATTGATCCTGACATGTTTTAGTTATTTTGTGTAAGTGCTTTTGGACATTATGGTCAGCGTTAGTGTTAAAGGTATATCCTAACATATTCAGATATCCGATGCAATGTACAACTGAGCATGCATTTGCTTAAACATCTTAGCTAGCAGCAGACTGATGAGACTTTTTACAGCACTCTTGTCCCAACAGGCCTCAAGTCTCATTACCACGGCCATGTGGTCCCCTTCTTTGGTTGCAGTCTGTGGACAGTGTCCCCATCCCTCTGGGGAAAGGGCCAAGATGGCACATTGATCAAGTGTCAGCTGGACACTGGTATCCTTTCAATAAACTGGGAAATCTCTGTACTGTACAACAATCCCCCACTTTGCATGGAATGCAATTGGCTGATAAACTTTACATTCAGACATCACTGATGACAACACAGAGGAAGTGGGCGCTGGTTTGCAATTTTCTCCCTGCGTTACCCTTCAAAGCAGAGCGAAGACAAAGATAACAGCATGTTAGGAACGTGCTGTGTGATCATGGATGCGGAAGGATGAGGGGGCCACTGTAATTGGCCTAGGGAAATCCTACACTAAACACTGAAACAGTTTGAGGATCTTTCATTAAAGAAGCAACATAAGAAGACAACTAACTATTCCTAAAAACAAAAGGCATTTACTTTTATGTAAATCCTCTCAAACACTCCACATGACTATTCGTGTCTTGGTAATAACAACCTACAAGTGTTACAGGCCAATGAACATCTTCAAGCCATAGCTGAAAGTAGCCTAATGGCCCCATGATACGTAAGAAAGTAGAGCATGCTATGTCACAGATTTCTGTGCTTCCATAATAGCTGAAAAATGTACCTGGAATAACTTTGTTAAAACAGTATTAATAATTAATTTCTCAAATGCTGTGATAAACTTAAAGACACTTCTGCTTGTCTACTGAACTCCACAGCACAGACAGCTCAGCTGTTTCACACATGGTCCATCCCAAAGATGCATGTGACAGGAATGATGGCATTTCTTATTTAGTCAATTATGCATTTTCAACCACAGGATTGTGGAAGTTGATGGCTGCAGTAACACTGGGCACCAGCAATAATTGGATGTTAGAAGGTTTTGGACAAACATGTCAGCCAGAAAAATCAAAAACTGAAATACTAGCCCATGTAAAACACCAAAACAAATAAAATGTATGTAATATTGCAAAAAACAGTTTTGCATTCACATATGTTTTATATGTATAATATTTAAAATGTTTAATAGATTCCTGTTTGATATGACTGTTTTCCACATTTGTTGACTAAAACGCAAGATCCTTTAAAAAATAATCAACCAGGTAACTACTCGCGCAGGGCCTTCATCATTCCCTTTTACTTGCGACAGAGCCAAAGCCATGGCACAGAACATCTGTTCGAGACATTTTTAGTGTAGGCAACTAAAAACTGAGGACAGGCCTGAATAAATCTGTAAAGATTAACCCGCTCAGGTTTCCATCAACAGGTAGGTGCCTTAAAAGGAACTACTTTCCATGTAGAAAGTTAAGTGTCTAATGCGAAGGAAACTATCCGACGCGTTTTACGAAGTAAGCGCAGTTTATAAACTGGCGACAGGTGTTAGACGCAATAAACTGGACTCTTTATCGCGGTTTTGTGCAGGAAGTGGGCGCAATAAGCTTCTTAGAGTGATAAAATGGTTGTTGTTTCGTTAGCCTACGCCTCCTGTTCAGAAGCAGGTGCGTAGCCTACACGGACATTATTTAACCTCATAATGAGAAAGAAGTGGGGCATTTTCTCAGGCATGCACGGATGGCAACTTACAGGTACTTCGTGGAGCCCTGCGTCTGCTGATGCAGAGCTACTGAGAATCCAAAGAAGCTCCCTTTGGTTTTCCCCACTTTGATCACCGGGAAACGTTCATCTATATTAAATCCACTGCAGGTTTGCGTCCCGTGGTACACAGCCAAGACAGCGCAGAGCAATAGTCTTGGAGACATGTTCGTTCTGTTCATTCCTCGCAAGTGCAGTAGGCTTCCCGCAGATCCACGATCAGCCTGGGTCCGGCACAGTCTCCCGCAATGAGCTCCAACAGGTAGGCTGCGCTTCACAGAGACCTCCCCATTGAGATCCACGCGCGCACTCGGTGTGACTGCCTAGGTGTCGGTGTGTGCCTCCCTCTGCCTCTCTCTGCTGCCCTTCCTTACTTCCTTCCTTTCCCTCTGCCCTCCACACCCATTTGGAACAAGTGTAGCCTACTCTCACACTGTGTGGTTGGCTGTGTTAACCTCAGTCTCTCGCCTCCTCCCCCTCCCTGTCTCTATTTCTTTCTTTCACACGCGCACATTTTGCTTTCCACCTGTTCTGCCTGCCAACAGTAAAAGTTGCAGTTGCACTTTTCAGGGAAAAAGGTTAATCAAATATCATCATATAAACAACAGTTTCATTACACTTTCATCCATGCCTTTGTGAAACTCTTAATACAGCATTAAATTATGTTTTGAGCAGCACCTCCATCAACACCTTTTTCCTCAGTCAACAATTAAATGAGCTTATTAATACATTCCTTTCAGTAATTTCCTTTTAGGAACTTGAAAGAAACCACAATATACAGCCATTTGTTCCAAATACACGTAGTACATGTAAGTTAGTTGAATAGTGCCATGGTAATAATGCTTCTGTCTGTTACTGAAAAACCTTTTTTGCACTTTTTGCCTGAAAGAAAGGTCATACAAAAGCCTTTTCATCTGATACAACTGCTTTAATGTCTAAATACATATGTAATGCAACTGAGTTAACTCAGCACAGGATATTTTATGTAGGGGTACTATATTATGACAGACCTTCTGTCAAAACTCCTCCAAGCCAACTAATAGACGCACATGAGCGCTCTTGTGACAGCCAACTTCTGCCTTGCTCCACTGCCTATCGCTTAAACTTCTGGCATCCAACAGGCAGTTCATTAAACCCTTAATCCCTTTAGAGAGAGTTCATGGAACAGGCCAGTTTTTTAAAAAGTATCCTGTCCTTTCCA
>NW_024041262.1:8975751-9068251 GCF_014851395.1 Micropterus salmoides | reverse complement strand
ACCTTGTTGAATCAATGCCACGTAGAATTAAGGCAGTTCTGAAGGCGAAAGGGGGTCAAACACAGTATTAGTATAGTGTTCCTAATAATCCTTTAGGTGAGTGTATATGCTCCTCAATACAGCTAAAAAATCATTTTAAATATGCCTGGTAAAAATTTGGAAAATCAGTATGTGACAGACGTTGACAATTGTCCAAATTATTGGCTAATTATGGGAAACACTGCTTTCACTACCACCCCCTTCACCCCCAAACAAAGCAGTCTCCCCCGACTTTTTAACTAAGATCATATCCATAACAGCAGCAAGGAGTGTGGTATTTACAGATCATAGAGCCTAGGCCTAATGCCACCGGCTGAAATAAAAAAATAAAGCAAGTAAATCCCGACTTTTAACAGCTGTTTTTTCTGCACATGTAGTCTATTTATAAGAGCAGTATTCAGCAGTTACAAAATGTTGCGTTAACGCCACTCCGACGAGTCCAAGCATCAGCGTCAGCAGCTGCTGGACTTTCTTTCTGTAAGTTTCACGTCGCTGTGCTGCTTCAGCAGATGCTTCAATAAATCAGAACAACAAAGTCCGGTGCCGCTGAGCTGCCGCACAGTCGTGGATTTACGTCAAAGATGGTGTGTTCAGTAACGAGTAATGCAGCGTTATTTGCCTAAGTAACTAGTAATAATATTACCGTTTTAGAAAAGTAATTAGTTACACTACTTAGTTACTGGGAAAAGTAATGTTATTACAGTAACACGTTACTGCCCAACACTGAAAAGAACACCGTAACCTACAAAACAACAAAAGCACTCTGAGCTTTTGATGTGTGAAGAAAAATACAACATATACTGATGAGCAACCACATCTTTGGCAGCCTACCCAACTCTTTCTCACTGTATTATATCAATAAAGAGTTGACTTTTGTGAATCCATGTCTGGAACTCTCCAGTTATTTGTATGTCCCAAACCTTTGCATAGCTAACTCACTGAAATGAGCACAAGCACAAAATCAATCAGATCCATCAGTGATCAGTGATGAAAGAATCATTTCTCCTTCAAAATCAGCTAAGCATTAAACCATATACGCTTTTAAGTTAAGGACAAGCGAGAACCCCTGTGTCTGAAAAGTGAAGCCAATATCTCCTCACAGTCTGCTAGATGTCTGAACAAAGTGCCCTGCCACACAACACTATTCCAGCCATTCCAGCCATGATTTGTATGTCAAATAATGTTAAATGACTTGCCCACAGACAATCAGTTTACTTTCTAGTTTGCCAAAATATGCTGTTGTTACATGATGTTAGATATAGTAGCAGGAGAGTTTTTTGCATTGCTGTTTGGAGCTAGTGTGTTGGCTCTGGGAAACTGTGTCATCCTCTCTGCATGCAGCAACTGTAGCAGCTAACACACTACTTACTAAACGTTAGTTGCAATACTTGCTGTGTTGTTCAGTTTATATCATGGTGTGGATTTCTTCAAAATTGCTTACTCCACCTTTAAACCTGCATTATTTCTAATGGCCGGAAGGGTGCACCTCAACTGTTGCAAAAAGTGTTTAAAAATGTTTATGACAAAATGACCCTACTTCTCAGCTGATTTATACCTCAGTATTACCTAAGGAGTTTATGGTCTCAATCGCTAGTTTCAAGTCTTCTTCAATACAGCTTGATGTTCATTTAGCAAATTATGGTCTTATTTGAGTAAAATAAAGCACGGTGTGTTTAGAGCGTGGCTACCTTGTGATTGACAAGTTGCTACCACAGCGACCTGTCAATCAGGGTAGAGTCGATGAAAAAACAAGATGGCGAAGGCTCAAGGCTTCAAAATGGCAGTCCACAAACCAATAGGTGACATCAAGATGGCTACATCCACGTCTTAATACAATATGTTTGAGGACAAGTTGTGCGTGTGTCTGTTATTACTTCAAATGAATCTCTTTGTTATTCCAAGAGACAGTTAGTTACAGCCACAGGGCTCTCACGTCTCACGCATTCACCGTGAGACACACGCATTTCAGCCAGTTCACACGCTCACGCCTTGTATTTCTCAAGCTAAGTTAAGAGATAACGTTGTCTAAGTTGTCCCGCTATATTCAATTAATGGACGATAATTTTGTGCCGAGTTCTTAGCTCTCTGTAGCCTATTAAATGCCAGAGCTGTTAAGCCAATCAAAAATTAAAATGTGTTGTTTCCGGGGGAATTCCGTGATCCCACTGCAAGCGCATTCGTTACTAGGCAACATGGATGCGCATGATGGTAGTTTTTTGGGGGTTTTTCTCAGCATTTTCATTTTACGATTCCTGGAAGAAATCACTTGCCTGTGATCAAAGATAGTGAGATGTTGGGGAGTGTAGCCAAATGTGTGCTAAATTATTAGTGATGCAGTCAAAAACTCTTCAACCTCTTTACAACCAGAAGCTTTGTTTTTTTTAGCCAGTGGAGGGCAAAGTAACAGAGGCCTATTCAGATGCTTTAAAAAAATAAAAGTACCAACACCTCACTGTAAAAATACTCTGCAAGTACTGCATTGAAAAAGTTTTGTAAAAGTATGTAAGTAGGCTATAAGCAGGAATATGTAGAAGTAGCCAATTAAAAATAAAAGTATCCAAAGCAGAAAGCAAAATGTTCCATATGACTGTATATTATTATATATTATATCATCAGATTATTATTCCTCATGCATTAATGTAGTTGGTTGAGGTTGAACTATTTTGTATCAGACTGCAACTAATGATTATTTTTATTTTAATCAGCTGATTATTTTCTCCATTAATTGATTGTAATAAATTCTGAAAATAGTGAGAAATGTTGTCACAGTTTCCTAAGTGACACCTTCACAATACTTTGTTTACCAGTCCAGACCTCAAAATGGTTAAAAAATACATTAAAATAATCAAGTAAAAGCAGCAGATCTTTACATTTGTGAAGCTGGAACCATGAAATGTTTTTACATGTAAAATGATACCAAAACAGTTGCCAATTAAATTTCTGTCAATTAGCCTAACTGATGTACTGTAAGTACTTTAATTTATATCAAAACATCCTATTTTTTTAACTCTTCATACGTTTTGTGTGTAAAAAGCTTTTTTTTTTTAAGTAACCAGTAACTGAAGCTGTCAGATAAAGTAAAAATATTTCCCTATGAGATGTGGTGAAGTAGAAAGTGTCATGAAAAGAAAATACTCACTTCACTATCTATTCATCTATTCACTACATACCTTGTGTACTTAAGTACAGTACTACTTTGTTACTGTCCACCACTGGGCTTAGCTTTGGCTACCTGAAACTAAGGAGAGGACTAGAGAAATATCTCTAGTCCTTTCCTTAGTTTCAATAGCTTTCCGTCCAGACCCAAAATATATTTATCCATCATGATGGTGAGACTGGCTGGTGGGAGCCCCCTACCCCTGTCATCAAGGCATTAAATGTGCAACAAATAACTACAACACAACCACCATTCATAAGCTGAAATGTGTAGCCTACTCACACACACAGCTTGGCATACATGCGTAGGGCAAGTTCTACCATCCCACAGTAGGCCTATGTGTACAGCACTGCTGTTCAGTGGGCTCGTTTGGGGCCAAATTTCTTTTAGTTTGATACATTTGTATTTTTGATATATAAGTATATATAAATACTATTTTATCAGATTTAACTATTGTTATACTTTCTGTTTGTTTGGGTTAATTATGAACTATAGGTAAAATTTAACTGCTAATAAAATCTTGATGTGACGAGTTATCTGACTCCAAACTTTTGATAAAACTTGAGAGCCATGCTAGCACTGTTGTGAAGCTGTAAATTCTATTGTCAGCATGCTAACATGCTCACTATGACAATGTTAACATGCTAATGTTTAACAGGTGTACTGTTTACCATGTTCACCATCTTAGTTTAAACTGGTAGCATTTGCTAAGAACACACAGTGCATCACAGTTTGTTGTGTATGGGGCTACGTAGCCACAGACCAGTCAGGGTGCCCATGCTGAACCCTGCCCACTGCTGAGCATCAGAACTGGACCACGAAGCAATGGAAGAAGGTGGCCTGGTCTGAAGAATCATGTTTAGCATGGATAGCCGGGTGCGTCGCTTACCTGGGGAACACAAGGCACCATCTCAGTCCAATTGAGCATCTGCAGGATGTGCTTGACAAACACATCAAAACTTAAGAATTCTTGGTGCCAGATACCACAGCACACCTTCAGAGGTCTAGTGGAGTCCATGCCTCGACGGGACAGGGTTGTTTTGGCGACAAAAGGGGGACCTACACAATATTAGGCAGTTGGTCATAATGTTATGGCTGATCAGTAGCTATGTGCTTATGAACCAAAGTAATCAACAAACTGAAATCTAGACCTGAGGATGGTGCTAGATAAAAATATGAGGTATCACCAAAATTATTATTTTTTATTTAATCTGTGAGGGATATTAATGGCTGATTTCCTGGCAATGCATTCACTAGTTGTTTTGTATTTCACTCTGGACTGAAGTGGTCTGACCAACTAACACTGCCATGGCTTTAGCAATGCCATGAAATGTTTACACATACTAGCATAAAAAAAATTTCTAAGAGACAGAATGGCTCCAGAGACCCTTTACATTTTTGGAACATAATTTGTCAGAATGGAATTTGCCCTGAGGTAATCTCTTAACTTTAATGTAACCCTGAAGCATACGTTTATGTACTGATTGTGAAAGTTTAAAGGTCGTTCTGCCATCCCACCTCCTCTCTTTTTATTTCCCAGGATCCCCCGAGAAGAGCAGCATCAAAGCCCCGCCTGGATCATCTCATTAAGGGGCTTCCCTCTGATCACAGCTCTGCATTGCTCTCCAGCTTCAAGTGGAGTACTCGCTCTCTCATGCACTGAAAACATTCCCCTACACACATACACGTCCACACAGACAACACAGTGTTCAACAGTGCCAATTTGGAGTCGTCAAGTTTTATCAAAAGTAAGAAGATTAATAGAAGCAAGACATAATCTTCTCTCTGCCTACTGTACCTCAGTTTTATATCTGTTCAGCTCTCATATCAGAATGTATAACACATATAGGTATGTAAATGTGATCTGTACCGTCTCCTGAGAAACACATGCAAGACCATCCAGAAGGAGTTAGTGCCTGGGAATATTTTGAAATACTTTGAAGAGATCTAGAACTTAATTGTTTTTTTTAGGAGTGATCCTCTCACACTGTGAAATAATCTATATCACCAATCTGTACCACTACATGTATTTGAGCTTCTGTTTAAATATACAGTTTTAAGCAAGTTTGGAAAAAATGCTGTAAAGACAAATCTAAATCTATATTGCAATATTTGGTGTTACCACCTTTAGCCCTCCAAACAGCATCAATTCTTCTAGGTATACTTGCACATAGTTTTTGAAGTTACTCAGTAGGTAGTTGGCCCAAACATCTTGGAAAACTACACACAGTCCTGTGGATTTAGGCAGCCTCAGTTGATTCTCTCTCTATCAGGACTCCTTGCCTGATAGAGAGAGAAGCAACTGAGGCTGCCTAAATCCAAAAACACATAACATAGTTATGGTTTTTGGCCATGAGTCTTCAGCGAATGTCACTTCTGACCAGACTTCACCGGACAGTAGATGGGTGTACCAAGAATGGATGCTATTTTAGAGGCAAATTTGTCTTTGAGATTTTTCTTCTGTTCACTCACTTTGCATTTTGTTAATTGATAATCTATCAACATGTTTATCTTTGAAAGCATTCCTACTTTACAGCATTTTTTTCACACCTGCATAAAACCTTTGCACGGTACAGTAGATCACAAAAGCGTTCTTGACTTTGGACAAAATATTTAGGGCCCGAGCATGAACCGTGCGAGGTCCCTATTGAAACTGTAAGGATTTTTTTTTTTTTTTCTGCAAAGTAAGCTCAATTTTGGGGGCCTAAACATACTCGAAAACTCCCCAAACTTTGCACACATGTCAGAAGTGGTGAAAAATTTTGTATTTTATGGGTTTTGCGCATGGGCGAAATGGCTCGGTAGCGCCCCCTATAAAATTGGAAAAAATTAGCCCCTCGGCCACGTTCAACGTACATGCATGAAATTTTCTGGGGACATGTATCATATCAAGACGCACAAAAAAGCCTCAAGAACCCATACCCTAAACTCAACAGGAAGTCAGTCATTTTTGGATGATTTACACACTCCGTACTTTAACGAACTCCTCCTAGGGATTTAGTCCGATCGACTTCAAATTTCTGCTGTGCCTTCTAAAGGCATTGACGATGAAAAGTTGTGCTATCTGTGAGTTTTCATCAATGGGCGTGTCCGTGGCGTGGCGTCAAAGATCAACTCTTCGCCATGACACAGGAAGTTGTTGTAACTTCAGTGCACATGCTCACATCTGAACAAAACTTTACGTACTTGATAACTCTCCCACCCTGAACATATCTGCACATCAATATTAATTTATATTCATAGCGCCAAGTGCTATGTAGCGCCACAAAGGGGACACAGGAAGTGACATATAATACCTTCATGCAGCGTCCGAAGCGCGTAGCAAATTCACAGCCACAATGCGGCTGCCTCACACCCCGACGCGCTACACGTGCGAGGGCCCGCCCAACGCTGCTTGCAGCTTTAATTTCTCTTGCTTTTTTTTGGAGCTTGACATTACAAATGACCAAACTTTGTCTGCAGAAGAACACCATCACATGCAAAGCTCTGGTAAAAATCAAGTAAGTGGAAGATTACCTGACAAACACCTGAAATTTCAGATCATTGACATGTCCTCTATTTGCTGGAAATATTGTGATGTTGCACCATCTCTGTTTGTCTGCGAATGAGAAAGTTTAACAGAAAGGACTACAAGGTACGCCACCAGTAGCTCATGTGAACATGTGTTTTAGGATTAAAATTTTCCCATTAGCACTTGTCAGTGGAAGCACACAAAGCCAAAACATGAATATTCATAGATGCTGTGAAGTCATCAAATGAAATATTCAACACATTTGGGATATTCAGAATGTCTCCTAATGAAGGGGGCAACATCGCTCTGGTAAATCAGAGACCTGCAGGCACTTTGAGAAACTAGTTCAAGATGAACATTAATTCAACAGGATTATTTAGAATTCATGTGGTGACGACAGCTCCTCTGCATTTAAACTGTACTAACACACAGGCCATCTTCATTTTCCTGTTTCTATTAAACACAAAAACGCACCAAGCTTTCTCATTTAGACACCTTGACCTCCATTTCCCTGAAGGTGCCATGCTGGTAAAAACAGGAATGCAAAAGCAACAATTTTACTGGAAGCGACTTATCTTTTTTGCATTCACCATTTAGGGTATAAAACAATGCAATCTGAGTATGTAAACGATGAACATTTCCAGAGCTTTTGTACACTACCACGAAACAAGATGATGTTGTACACAAAACATAGCAAATGAAAAGAAGTCAAAGCATCTGCACCCTCATCCCTATTGCAGAAACTCAACTTATTTTGTAAGCTTTTTCTGGTCACACAGACCTTTGTCAGAGCAGGCGACATGCCATACATGCACAAGAACACCAGAAAATATCTCTCATTAAGGAAGGTAATCAATTATCTATCAGCAAACTTGATGTGATAGAAGATAAAACACACACACTCAAGAATACCACAGAGCATTAGATACAAATAAACACACTTCCATTCAATATTTCTAAGACAGGTAATTTAATGTAAGATGTGTAACTATTAAACTACTGAAGTAGTAGTTTCACTACTCAGCCTGTGAAAACAGATGTGTGTAGCAAAGTCTGAAACGTGAATCGGTTGCAGTTCAGTTTGGTTTAGGCAAAAAAAACTGCTCTGTTTGGTTTAGGAAAACATTTTCGTTTGGGTTAAAATAAGTAAGTTAAAATAAGTCATGTAAAACATGTGATAGAAGTCAGTAATGCTATTTAACTTACAACTCAAAACAAATCAATATTTACTTGGTTTCACATGGGACTTGAACGGCGTTCTCCTGTGTGAAAGTCCTTGGTTGATTTGACCAAAACTTAAACTGTATGTACACTCTGAATTTAACATCATAAAGAGTCCTATCAGCATAAAATGGTGCAAATAAGATCTTTCATTTCATCCGCTCTTCTCTTCATTACCACTGCTCCCATGTCAACCATTTCTCCCTACTCTCTGATCATCTCTCCTCCATTACTCCATCCGGTGCATGTCGCCTCTCTGCTCCCCACTTCTCATACCCAAATTCTCGCCTCTCTCCCTTTCTCCCTCCTACTTCTTCCTCTAAACCGATCTCTCTCTCTTTCTCTCCCTCTTCCTGTCTCGCTCTCTGTTTCTCCTCTCTCATCATTGGTCCTCAGCCAATAATTTCTCCTCCGCTGTTCCACCTCTCCCTCCCCTACTTCATTCCTTTTTATCCTCCTTTCTTTCTTTTCATGTCAGCCTCCTCCCCACTGCCCTACATTTACTCTCTTCTTTTCATTCTCTCTATTGTGCTTTCCCTCGCCCTGTCTCTCTCTCTCTCTCACTGATATCCAGTGAAAATCATAGGAAAGTGGAGGAAGCGTTGAGTTTTCTCCGGAATGACAAGACATAAAGGAGGGGATTTTTGGAGAGGCGATTAGCTCAAAGCAAAACAAAAAGCCTCTTGTCAATCTGGCTTATAATTCCATTAAAAATTGTACATGTGGTAGTTTACTTTGAGAAAAGCTCTTATAATTAGCTTGTGTGTGTGTGTGTGTGTGTGTGTGTGTGTGTGTGTGTGTGTGTGTGTGTGTGAGTGAAAGGAAAATACAAGTTGTGCACAAATGTGTGTGTTTATCTGCACTTTAATACTGTGCACATGTGCATGTATACTGATTTATGTCTGTGTGGGTCTGGTGTCTGTGTGTGTGTGTGTGTGTGTGAGAGTGTGTGTGTGTGTGTGTGTGTGTGTGTGTGTGTGTGTGTGTGTGGGCTGCAGTCTTCAGCAGTATGTGTCAGTCTCGGCTCCTGGTTTTGGGGCATCTCCTGTGCAGGTTGGGATTTAAACAAAAGAAGAGGGCTAAGCTGGAGTTGGACCCTGCTGACTCCTAAATCCTTCGGATGTAAACAGACGCTCACAACACACACACACACACACACACAAACAAATCTGCAAACAAGTGTGTTATCTATGCCCAAGGCACGAGGGGAGGGTGGGGAAGACACGCTAAGAAACAGGAGAAGAAAGGATGGCGAAGTGGGAGATGAGCGATTGGGAGGGGAGAGTGGGAGAAGGGGGAGATGATGATGCTCATGCTTGCGTGCATGCGTGTGTGTGTGTGTGTGTGTGTGTGTGTGTGTGTGTGTGTGTGTGTGTGTGTGTGTGTGTGTGTGTGTGTGTGTGTGTGTGTGTGTGTGTGTGTGTGTTTGGTGAGGACGGGGAGAGCAATAAGTAGATGATGAGCTGGAGTGACCACAGCAGATGTTAACTGTCCTCCGTCTGCCACGCAAACACATTCAACATATAGTAACACACAAACACACAAACAGAAAAAGAGAAAGAGGAGGGAAAAAAAGATAAAAAAGTGACTCTAATCACGCAGTTAGAGTCTGCGTTTCAGTTTTTTGCCTCCTCTTTTTATTTTTTCCCATCTCTAGCCTTCCTCCTTTCTCCTCTAAGGCTTTTTCCCTCTGGGGATGATGGGAGAGCAGCTGTATACCCCCCCCCCCACACACACACACACACTCTCTCTCTCTCTCTCTCTCTGGCACTGAGGAGAGGTAAACAGGGGAGGAGATCTCATTTGGTTCCTGAACTGTTGCAGCGCTCAGTGCAGCCCCCCACACACACACACTCCCTCTCATTCAATTTCTCTTACACACACACACACACATTTATGCACACACATGCTCACACAGGGGTCTTGGCAGCAAGAGGTCCAAACAGTCCTCAACCGGTCTGGACTCACACCTGCCAGCAGAGACTGAGCAGCACTTAAAGAAGAAGAAGAAGAAGAAGAAAAAATAAAAGAGGAGGAGGAGACACTGGAGGAG
Organism: Micropterus salmoides; assembly: GCF_014851395.1. NCBI lineage: Eukaryota > Metazoa > Chordata > Actinopteri > Centrarchiformes > Centrarchidae > Micropterus > Micropterus salmoides. Next base: position 9,058,270 of record NW_024041262.1, on the reverse strand, counting down.
AAAAGAGTGCGAAGAGGATAAGAGGAGCGCGTCGCTTTGTATGTGTTGAATCCCCCGGATCAAGCCCCATTTGACGATGGAGAACACATGAGGAAGAGAGAGAGAGAGAGATCTGCGGGGACACTGTGGGGAGAAATGCTGCTGAGTAAAGTTTGTGGATATTTCTAGAGGGAATTTTTCGCCCCTTGAACTCTGGGGAGGAATCGCAGAGGAAGGCTGACTGTGTGCAGACCTCAAAGAGAAAAAGGTGATTCAGTGATTTTCTACACAAAATTCTCAATTTGTTTTGTGTTTGTTTGTTTTGTGGTGCTTCATGGTCCTATTAAAAAGATTTGTTTTTATCATAATCTCTTATTTAAAGGAGAGCGGTTTTGTTGTGGATTTTTGATGCTTATTTATGATGATTTGTTTTGTTTTTAATGCATCAGTTGTCTCACTTAAAGGGCAACGAATCTACTTCCAATCATTTTCAGCAGGACAGCTGATTCTGAACATTTAATTTGCCTTTAAATTGCTCTTTCTTTAACCTCAAGTTTGAGTAATGATCTTGTCCCACTGTATGGTTACAGTCTCCAATAGTGATTCTGACTGACCTGTTTAAAACGTCCTCTACCCTCTTTTCAATATGATAAGATCAATAGATACATCATGTGTTCACTAATCATTCTGGCTAAAAATCAATTTTTTACAGGAACATATCACAAATCTGTTTGTTTTGATTGTTCTCATGTGTCACATAAGTGCAGCTTTGCAGCTCCAAAACTCAACTTCATGAAGATTGTTGCTGTTTGTTGACATCTACCCTTTGTTAATGAGTTTGAAATGAGTTTAAAATAAATGCATCTGAAAGTAATTTAATTTCTTTTGTCTTTAACACTTTTGCACCTGTCTCCAAACTTCCTGTCCAAAGCCTGCAGCTGGGACGCTGGACAGCTCTCCCAGCAACATGGCAGCCACCAACATTTCCTTCTGCCACCTTTTCCTCTTCTTCCTCCTCTCCTTCGTTATAACTCAACCCGCCCTCACCCAGGACCCATCCGTCACCACGACTGTAACTGAAAGTGACCCGTTCCTCGTCACCCCGCTGGCCAACCAGACAACTCCCAGCTACATGGAGACCACACAGAACACTCCTCAAGAGACAGGTCTGTCCACTCCCACCAGCGGTGGAGATGCGGACGACGAGGACGTCCCTCCTGTCGGTGGGACTCGTTGCCAGGGTTACTACGACGTGATGGGCCAATGGGACCCTCCATTCAACTGCAACGCCGGCGTCTTTCTGTACTGCTGCGGCACCTGCTTCTACCGCTTCTGCTGCCAGTTCCGCCAGCAGCGGCTGGATCAGAGGATCTGCTCCAACTACGACACGCCCATCTGGGCCAACACCGGCAAGCCTGTGTCCACCATCACAGAGGGCCAAGAGAACCAGGACCGGGACCGCACACAACTCATCGTCTACATCATATGCGGCGTGGTGGCTATCATGGTGCTGGTGGGCATCTTCACCAAACTGGGTCTGGAGAAGAGCCGCGGAGGAAGTGGAGGAGGAGCAGGGGCTGCGCACACTGACCTCAACTCCAGGTGAGGAGCATGAGGGTGTGTGTACGTTTGTGTGTGTGAGTGTTTGTGGATGGGGGTCTGTATATCAACAACGTTTCATATAGAGAATAGATTTAAACATAGAGGTGGATAGAGGTTTGTATGTGAGTGTGTGTATGTATGTCTGCTGTGTCTGTGAACGCATGTATGTGTGTGTATTTGCATGCATGTGTTTTCTGATGCATTGCAGGGATGTTGGAAAGTTGGAAATTCTGACTTCACCCCTCGCAAAAAAATCAAAATCAAAAAACATAACAGTAGAAAATGTTCAAGATGGAGTTTCGTGTTTCATCAACATGTGAAGGCACAACCTGCCAGCTTAGAATTTATAACTTCCAACTCTGAATGTGTGTCTGTGGGCCTACTAACATGTGTGCATGTGTGTGTGTGTGTGTGTGTGTTTGCTTGCACTTGCACAAATTCATCTCTAAGCCTTTTCCATGAACACATAACCAAGTCTGTCCAGCTCATCCCAACCTAACAAAACCTTTTAGAGCAGAAGCTGATGACTTTGTCCTGGAGGTGTAACTGGAATGTTTGTTAAATGTAATACTGATGTGTACCTGAATTTCAAGAAGGTGAGAGATGGAACAAGACAGAGAGTCAGAGAGGACTGAATAACTGAGCATAATCCTGTTGATCTCAACATTTACATTTAGCTGACACTTTTATCCAAAGCGACTTACAATTGCTATACATGTCAGAGGTCGCACGCCTCTGGAGCAACTAGGGGTTAAGTGTCTTGCTCAGGGACACAATGGTGGATGTCTCACAGTGGGAATCAAACCCAGGTGTCCCACACCAAAGGCAAGCATCTTATCTATGCGCCATAACCACCCAACATGTTATATTTTAAGATGTGTGTAAAGCGTTGTGCTTTATAAGCCATGTATTTCTCTGAATCACTGATCATATGTGTATGCATGTTACAAGCTCATGTCTATACACCCCTGCTTATTTTGCTTTTGCTCATCAGTTTTTTAAACATATTTCTAATTTTGCATTTGCTTGTTTCTTTTTCTCCTTTTTCCAACGTTTTTTTCTTTTTCAAATGCTTTTGTATTTCACCCCTTGTGTACCATTTGCTTTGCTTGTAAGCATCACTTATATTTGAAATAAAGGAAGGCACTGAAAAAAGAAAAACTGACCAAACAGTTTTTGCAGCCCTGGGTGTTGAGTGCATAATTCAGCCTTGAGTAACAAACGTCTTTGTGCTTAGTTGCAAGAATACCTTCTTTCAAGTTTGCCCCACGTGTGCAAGCACAAGTCAAATATCTTCTTACACTTTTGGATTGAGAAACCATAAATTAAAGGGCTGGACTGTCATTAAATTGTGTCTCCATTAGCTGTGATTATTCCCCACTTTAATGAGCACAAAACCTTGTGCAGAGAAGACATTTAGCATTTACAGTTTGGTTCTTCTGTTTTTACTTTATCTCTCTTGCTCTCTCTCTTTCCTGATACACATGCAAGCGTGGGCACACACAAGTTAACACACTCCCGCTAGGGTTGAATACGTGGTCCAGGGTTCAATCTGTTCACCCCAGGAAATTATTACAGCAAACAGTGCACAGCATGGGCTCAAATCTCTGCCGCTTTCTTCCCAAACCATCTAACCCTCGCTTGCTGCCTTTCCTCTATCTCTTCTCTTTCCAGAGCTAATTCTCCTTGTCTCTCCAAGCTTCTTGTTTACGATCTTGTTTTTCTTCCACAAATGACGATGTTCATGTTAATCAAATTCCCTCTTCCTCCACATCTCCTCTGTCCCTCATCCTGTATCATCCATCCATTCTGCTTTCCTTCTTCCTCTTTCTTCTCAACCACTTTCAACCACTCACATCTCCTCTGTTTCACCCCCCTGTTTATTTTTGCATTTTAATTGAGAAAGTGGACGCGCAGGCCGCCACACACTCTCCTCACCAAACCTCCGTCGACCAGCAGCTCTGCTTGTGCGTCTCCCATTAACCTGAGCCGCAAAACTCATTCAGTGGATCACACACAGCCAGGATTAATATTTCCTGCAGGGTAGCACCTCACTGAAATAGAAACACTCCGGCTTTATAAACACCCTCCCTCCATAAGCCCATCTCAACAGATTACCGCTCCTCCTCGCGATTAAACAAATTTCACCAAGATTACAGCTTTACCGTTTCTGGACTGCTCTGCCTGCATGCTCATTTAGTTATTAGCCTGCTGACATAAATCCCTGGTCCAAAAGTGTACGTGCAACTAAGACCTCATGTACTGCACACACTTCATGAGATGAAATGCATAAATATGTACACACGCCCACTCGAGAGCTGGATATTGATGTGGCAAAAACAGGCAACTTCTGCACTCTACCATGCACCTTCTCTTTCTTAAAATTTCTCTTTCTTTCCTTCCCACCATGTTTTTATTCGTCACAACATGCTGCAAACAGAGGATGATTAACACTCTGAAACCCCACCAGTTCTCCCGAATCAGCTTAGAAAGTTAAAGTGATCCTCCTCTCAGATTACCCTCCTCCCACAAACCACCTCCTAATACATGCACCTCCTCTTCTTCCAACCAAAGCAGGTTCAGTGTGTTTGCATGCTGCACTTATCTTCAGCCAACAAAAGGAACGGAGAGCACCGCCTTAGGTCATAGACGTCACGCCTAATAAAAGGCCTCAACTGGAGAGGTGCTGGCTTTACACCCAGAGAGTAAACAAACAAACAAAATGACCTTCATGATTTTACACACATATACACACACACATAAATACATGCACTCGCAGTAATTTATAGTTCAATTAACAACAAGAGTGATAGGGGTGGCATTTAGGCTGCGTGAACACAGTTCAGATCACCACATTGAGAGGTCAGGATTGCAAGTAGAGAAGATGCACCGTAATATAAGGTTCACCTAATACAAGAGTGAGAGGCCAAGGACCAACACGGTGGCAGCAGATAGTGTGTGTGTGTGTGTGTGTGTGTGTGTGTGTGTGTGTGTGTGTGTGTGTGTGTGTGTGTGCATGTATGTATCTGGCCATTTGTGTGCTGTAGCACTCCAGATGCCGTCAACAGTAAAACCTTGGATCTCCAATAATATCTAGTATATAATCAAATATTATACACAGTTTACTAACTTATGGTCATAAAAAAGTTTTTCTGCTGGTTTTCATCTGGCATTAACACTACATGCATACAAATCCACATGTTTGACTGAATTTGCCGTTTATCTCTAGTGTGTGTGTGTGTGTTCGCACTGCAGTGGGCTTTTTGGCCATCGTGTTATGTAATGAAGGACACTGTCACTTAAAGGGTTTGACTGTTCTGCCCTGATTTAAGGCAGGCTCTGTATTGAACAATACTCAATCCAGCGTGGGCAAAACATATGAGCCGCGAGCACATGCAACAAATGGGATCACTTTTCCATTTCACCCTCCCTCATTCTCTTTGACACACACATTATGATGACACCAGGAAACTGTGTTGTGGTAAATGTTTTAAGGGCATTTCGGGCCCGTTTGTAGATTTTTCTCGACAGTTTGGCCTGGGAAATTGGGGCAATTGTATTGAGCTTTAAAATCATACCTTTGCACTGCACTACTTAAATGGAGCATCATTCAGAAACACTGACAACACTTTAGGCTGTGTATTCATGTGTTGTGTCCACTTTCTAATAAGAAACTTCTTTATTAATGGTTAATAAAAGCCTCATAAATAAGTAATATGCATAAATAAGAACAAATTTTGGTTGAAGGACGTCCCTTCGGCAGGTGTATATCATCGTCCAGCATAACTGGCTTTGTCATTTTGACAGCTCTTTAACCTCTCTTGATGGCTTATCAGAAAGTGAGAAACCCATGACCCTTTATTATATATAATGACTTCCATTTATGACTGCAGGCTTGATGCCTCGTCAGAAAGTGATTAAGTCTTTGATTAAGGGTCACAAGGTTCTGAGTTTTGAATCAGACCTCAGGTCTGCAGTCAGAGAAGTGAATAATAATAATAATTCCTTTACCACAACCTGCAGGGGTTGCAGCTATATGTTACTTCTTCATAAATGGATTTTGGCAGGATGGTCTGAAGGCCTGCAAGAGGTCGAACAATTCCTGCATGATGAATTAAAGATCTAGACAAACAAAACCAAAGCAAGTTATGCTAGATGATGATACACACCAACTAGAGGGATTTTTCATAACTTGGCATCTTTAAACCTTTTATTAGTAACTTACTACTATAATAGATGATGTATTAGCCATTAATAAAGCCACAAGTCACAACTCAACTTATAAACCCTATTATAAAGGATGTTTTCTTAGAAAGTTATACACAAATTAATTTTTTGTCTCTCAGAATGAGCTTGAGAGATCACAGCATTGGTATGAATGTGAAGTTTTATTAACTTTCAAATCACAGTTCATCTTCTAGGTTATATGAAATGGTCAGGAACAATTTCTCCCCAAAAAAGGTGGGCGTAACGGGTCCAGCTAACCACTGGACTAAAACTTTCATCAGGTTGATCTGGAGAAATCAAATCAATATGAAACTTGTTTTTTGGGAAATTGCACGTTTATCTAATAAAATAGGACCTCGAAGGTCTTATTTTAGTGACAGAGATAATATAAAAGTTGTAAATAGGAGATCAAACTTGCTCACAACCACGTATGCCTGTAGAAAACATACTGAAAACTCCATGAAAAAATAACTGTTAAATGATGAATTAATTACATTTCAAGGACATTTCCCCACAATTTCTTAATCACAAGATATTTTATCAACATTTGAAGGCATTTTTCTGAAACCTTGTTTAGGTTTCACACGCGACTCAACAAACTCGAGAACGCCCTCGTCTGTTGCATGTATCGTATTTCTCCATGAGCTCCACGTCTAGTTTCTCTGTGACTTCCTCTGGTTTTAGGAGAGAGGGCAAAAAAGACACTCCAGGCAGGAAGCAAATCACACCAGTGTGAGCCCTAAACACCTGCCATGTGAGAAAACACATTTGCACTGAGAAGCGAAAAAAGACAGAGGTTTGTTGCGAGTTTCCTCAAAGTTTCCTTATCCTCTGCTCCACTTTGTCAACTCTCCTCCATCTCTCCTGCCTTCTGATTACCTCTAGGGTTGAGCTGTCACTCCCCATCGCCTCTCACCTGTCACCAATGTGTGTGTGAGCATGTCTGCATGCATGTCTGCTTGCAAGTAAATGTGTTAAAGTGTGCACACGTGATGCGCCTGCATCACCACTTGCCACAATTCCTCCCAAAGTGAAAGGACATATGAGTTGACAGCTTCCTGGCTGAATCAGATGTGACAATTTTCCCCCTCCAGCTGCTTTACCTTCCTCTCTCCTCCTCTTCTTGCTCCTCCTCAGTCCTGCCGGGCTTCACTGGGCCCACACACACTTCAATGTGGGTCAGTGCCCACTGACTCAAGGGTCTGGCTATGTGCTGTTTCTGTGTTAGTCTTTGTGGTTAGTCTGTTTATCAGGGTGAAGCTAAAATGGTTGACGAAAGTTGAAAGATTGGCAGCATTTTATCGGTCTTACCTTGAAGGTGGCATTTCCATTTTTAAGACCGTAGAAAAGTTGTTGATTCCACAATGAAAATGTTGTCTGTCATAGTCAAACCCATATCAGTCAAAAGTGAAATTCATAGGACCAGCAGACACACAGTGAGTTGGCCCCTGTAGCTCCATTTCATCCTTCTCCCAAACTTCTAATGGGCCATCTGTCCACAGCTTCAAACAGGCATGAAAACCAGCTAAAAACAAACCAGATAACTATGTAAGCTACTTGAAAACTTTAGCACAAAACTGCATTTCTTCCATTTTTCAAAGTGGCTGAATAAAGAAAAATCCCTTGGCAGCCTCTGTGCCAGAGGGAAAAGGCTACAAGTTTGCTTTTTGGTATGAATACAAAACTACGCAGATGATACCTGCATCAAACAGCTGAATAACACCCCAGAAGACTATATAGGGTACTAGAGAACTGGAAACTCACCATGGAACCAAGTTTCTTTCATTTTGAAGGAAAACCACCTGCTGACCTCTGTGCAAGAGGGAAAACTAAACTTTTTAGATTGTTAGCATGAAAACACAACTGCTTCAGATGCTGCCTGACTGGGAGCATATCTATGCTATCCTATGTTCCTCAGCTCGGTATCCTCTGAATATGACACATTAAAGGTTTTATGTTCTCAGGAATGTGTTTTCTCCTAGGTCAAATGTTCATTGTGTTCCCCTTCGAGGGAACTCGAACTGCGTTGGTTACGACACTATGGGAACGCCTCTAGGCGAAGCAGGTCTGAACGTGAATGAAATCACTCCAATCCTATTGGCTTGTTGCTAGAATGGTAAGGTGTGACAGAATAACCGGAGGAGTATAAAGCACACCTGTACACATCATCATTAGCTTTTTTCTATTCAGCAGGCGCTCTGTATGTTGTTTGAAGAAAGCTCCAGTCCTACAAGCAGTATGTAACTTACCTGAAGAAGAAGTCTACCAGCATGTCCGGCAACCAGATGTACAGAAGGTGTGTTTTTTCTTGCCCTCGGTACATCACGGATGGAGATTCTCATGAGATGTGTGTCTCATGTTTGGGGATGGAGCACGCCCGGGCAGCTCTCGAGGGGGCTGCCTGCGCCCGTTGCGAAGCCCTTTCCGTGCGGGTACTGAGGTACAGCATGGCTCTCTTTTCCGAGTATGGCCGGATGTGCTTTTCCCGTGGGGCGGGCCCTGCGGCCGCTGAGGCGGCCCGGCGGCTTCACTCATGGGGTTCACAGCGTGATCTGTCGGAGGATTTCGGGACGGCTGAGGCTTTTTCCCGACTTTCATCCGCTGGCTCCGACGCTTCCTTTCCTAGTTCGGGAGCCCGTTCTCGGCTTCTCCCGCTCGCGGTTTGGATCTGGAGACGCTGCAGCAATGCGACTCCGAGGAGGCGGACGTGCTCAGCGTAGTGGACGATGACTTCCGGGTGTCGGGGCGGCGTCATCTGGCGGCGCCCGACTATGACGTGCTGCTGGAGGTGGTGACTAGAGCCGTGGCTAAGCTCAACATCAACTGGCCACAGGAGGAGCAGACACCACAGGCTAGTGGTAAGCTGGATGAAAGGTTTCTTAAGCACCACACGCCACCTCCACGCCGGTCTCTGCCATTCTTTCCTGATTTACATGATGAACTGAGTAATCATGGGGCAGACCCTTCTCTACATGGCTTTCCACACCCCGATCACTGAACTACAGTAATGTGATGGGGGTTAGGGACCATGGTTATGGGAGGATGCCTCGGGTGGAGGATGCGCTTGCGAGCTATCTCTCCCCTCGACTTGCGTCCTCCCTGGAGAAGCCGGCGTTACCATCCAAACCATGTCGCACCACATCCACGCTCGTGGGGAAGGCGTACATGGCAGCGGGCCAGGCAGGTGCGAGCTTGCACACCATGGCGGTGCTTCAAGCCTACCAAGCCGACCTGCTACAGGAGATGGTTCAGAGGGGGGGTCCCTCTGGGGAAGATCTGGCGGAGCTTCGCAGAACCACGGAGCGTTAGATGCAGGGCGAAGCAGCTGAGGCTGCCAGGCGTAGGTCCCTTCCCTCTACAAGCTCCTACGGAGAGGAGAGGAAGCAGAGTGTCGCTTCTCGGGGGCCCCCCTGAGGAGCTGGGGCAGCGAGACGGCGCTCTCACCCTCAGCCAAATTCAACAGAAGAGAGGGGGTGGTTTGGACTGTGGTCCGCCCGGAGGAAGGTCCGGTGTTGGGACAGGAAGTTCGTACTCTGCTGAGGAAAGGGGCCGTGGAACGTGTCTCCCCCCCAGACAGAGACGCCGGTTCTACAGCCGGTACTTCATAGTCCCCAAGAAGGACGGAGGGCTGCGTGCCCTATTTTGGATCTGCGGGTTCTAACCGGTCTCTGAGGAGATTCAGGTTAAAGATGCTCATCATCCCCGCCACCGTGACGCACATCCAATCTGAGGATTGGTTCGTCACGATAGATCTAAAGGACGCCTATTTCCAGGTCTCCATCCGTCCTTCTCACAGGAAGTTCCTGAGGTTTGCCTTCGGGGGTGTGGCTTACCAGTATCGGGTTCTTCCATTCGGCCTGGCACTTCCCCTCGCACATTCACCAAGTGTATGGATGCAGCACTGGCCCCGCTGAGGCTCCAGGGCATCCGGATTTCAACTTCATCGACAACTGGCTCATCCTAGCCCAGTCTCGAGAGTTGGCGGTTCGGCATCGAGATGTCGTTCTGGCTCATCTGCGGCGTTTAGGGCTGAGGCTCAACGCAAAGAAGAGCGTGCTGGCGCCCACCCAACGGATTACGTTCCTAGGGGTTGTATGGGATTCGACAACGATGCGGGCACAATTGTCTCTGGCACATGTCGACACCATATTGGCTGCCGTGAAAGGGGTGAAGTTAGGCCACGCCATCACTATGAAACACTTTCAACGAGTGTTGGGTCTCCTGGCGGCTGCGTCCAGCGTAATACCATCTGGACTGCTGCACATGAGACCCCTGCAGTGGTGGCTAAGGAACAAGGGTTTTTCCCCGAGGGGAAATCCTCTCCGTCTGATTTGGGTTACGCGCAAGTGTCTTCGTTCCCAGTTTGGAAGGAAACTTGGTTCCTGCCCCAGGGGCCCGTGCTGGGAGGGTCTTGTCGGCTGGTTATTTCGACAGACGCCTCCCTCACGGGCTGGGGCGCGGTCATGGACGGCCGCTTTGCAAGGGGATCCTGGCAGGTGCATCAATCCGAGTGGCATATCAACTGTCTCGAGATGTTGGCGGTGTTCCAGGCTCTAAGGAGTTTCCTGCCCGATCTCCAAGGCCACCACGTCCTGGTTCGTTCCGAAGAGAACAACACAGCGGTGGTGGCCTATCTGAATCACCAGGGCGTTCTGCGCTCGCGCCCTCTGGACAGACTGGCGCGTCAGATCCTCCTGTGGTCCCAGCAGAGGTTACTATCGCTCAGGGCGATGTATCTCCCGGGGACGCAGAATCAAGGAGCAGACCTGCTGTCGAGGCAGGGGCTGAGGCCCGGGGAATGGAGACTTCACCCCGAAGTGGTGGAGCTCTTGTGCGAAGAGTTCGGCCCCATAGACGTGGATCTGTTTGCATCTCAAGAGACTACGCACTGCCTGCTATGGTTTCTCTCGTTCCTCCAGCCCCGTTGGGTCTGGACGCCATGGTACATTCGTGGCCGAGGCTACGTCTGTACGCTTTTCCCCCAGTCGCTCTGCTCCCGGGGTTCTGGAGCGGGTCTGCCAGGACAATGTCGGCCTACTTCTCGTAGCCCCGTTCTGGCCAACCCGGGTGTGGTTCTCGGACATCATGTCGCTCCTGGACGGCCCGCCGTGGCGGGTCCCTCTGAGGAGAGACCTGCTGTCCCAGGCGCAGGGCCGGGTTCTTCACCCTTGCCCCGCCATATGGCGACTGTGGGTCTGGCCCCTGAGGGGGCACAGTACCTAGAGGCGGGTCTAACAGCCGGAGCAGTCGAGACCCTCCTGAGCTCCAGGGCCCCGTCCACATGGAGGATGTACGGCCTGAAGTGGAGTGTTTTCTCCACTTGGTGTAGGGAGCGGTCGGTGGACCCTGTTACCTGCACGGTGGTTCAGGTACTTGAGTTCCTCCAGGACCGGTTCTCTGCTGGTCTTTCCCCTTCCACCCTCAAGGTGTACGTGGCAGCTATTTTCCACACCCCTCTGAGGGAGGGGTCCTTGGGGAAACTTCCCTTGGTTGTACGTTTCCTCCGTGGTGCCGGAGGATGAGACCTGCGACTCGGTCCAAGGTTCCCACTTGGGATCTGGCAGTGGTTCTTGGGGCGTTGGCTGAGGCCCCCTTCAAACCCCTGGAGTCAGCTGAGGCTAAGCACTTGACCCTCAAGATGGCCTTTCTCCTTGCTATCACCTCTCTGAGGAGGGTGGGGGATCTCCAAGCGCTTTCGGTTTCCCCGCAAAGCCTGGAGTTTGCCCCGGGGAATATTAGGGCTATCCTGCACCCTCATTCAGGATACATCCCTAAAGTGCCTTCTTGTGCGGCAGGGTCCACAGTGCTGCAGGCATTTCATCCTCCACCTCATGTGACGGCGAAGGACGGGAGACTTCATCTGCTCTGCCCTGTCAGAGCACTGAGTATTTACACTCTGAAGTCCTCCTGTTGGAGGAAGGCTGACCAGCTGCTAGTGTGTTTTGGGGCTCCCTGCATCCAAACATACTATTAGCAACTGGATTGTTCAGACTATTTCCCTGGCCTATCAGGTGCGCGGTTTGCCTTCACCTGTGGCTGTGAGGGCTCATTCTACCAGAGGCATGGCGGCCTCTCGAGCCCTCCTTTCAGGGGCCTCTTGCAGGATGTTTGTTTAACGGCTGGCTGGGCCACTCCGCACACATTCATTCGGTTTTACAGTCTTGACCTTCCTTCGGCACCTGGCACTCGTGCGCTCTCCTCTTAGTCAAGACACTTTATTGCACACAGGGGCAGGCGGGGTTTTCGGCACGGTTTAGTGGGTATCTCGTTCCCATAGTGTCGTAACCGACGCAGTTCGAGTTCCCTCGAAGGGACGTCTCGGGTTACGTATGTAACCCTGGTTCCCCGAGAAGGGGAACGAGACACTGCGTCGGCCCGCCGCACCTCTCTCCCCGCCTGAAGCGGCTGCTTCATAGTTAAGCTAATGATGAGTGTGTAAAGGTGTGCTTTATACTCCTCCGGTTATTCCGTCACACCTTACCGTTCTAGCAACAAGCCAATAGGATTGGAGTGATTTCATTCACGTTCAGACCTGCTTCGCCTAGAGGCGTTCCCATAGTGTCGTAACCGACGCAGTGTCTCGTTCCCCTTCTCGGGGAACCAGGCTTACATACGTAACCCGAGACGTTTCCTTGAGTCAGTATTCTGAAATCATCCAGCTACAGCTTATAGCTTTCTGATGTTACACTCCTCGAAACCTACACCCTCAAATTATAGTCAAGACAATTTTATTGACTTTTGACATTGAACTCCACAGTGGCTCAACAAACTTTTACCATTCAAACTGCATTTGAAACATCCATCTCCCTTTTGAGCTCTTTTAACTATGATGAGAGCCTCATCTGTAAATCTCTTCCAATGTTTATATAAAGAGACACACATGCTGGGAACATAGGACCATGAAGACATAGAAATAAGATAATCATACACAATAGGCTACTTAAAAATAAATAAATCACCACAGAACGGCATTGCATCCTTTTAAAGTTAGCTGCAGAAAAAGAAAGAAATGAATGGGGCAACCTCTGTGGCAAAGAGAGAAAGACTAGCTTGCTACCATGAAAACAAAACCACACAGACGCTACCAGCACCTAACAGCTGAATAATAACCCAGAAAACCAAATAATACTACCCTTTATTTTCAAGGTGGCTGGAAAAATGAAAAATGGCAGCCTTTGTGCTTAAGTGAAAGGCTACATGTTAGCATTTTTAGCCCAAAACCACAAACCAGTTCCTGCCTGCATCTAGCAGCTGAACAAAAGCCCACATAGATATGAAAACTGAAAAATCACCATGTTGCAAGTCACCATTAATCCTGTTGGTCATGCACATTATAATAACAGCTCTTTATTACACAGCTGTCAGATGTAAATGTAGGTGTATATGCCTACATGTGTTTTCTTTGTTGTGTTTATGACAGAAATGAACCTGAAACTTTCATTTGGTGCACAAATAAATTGTACAAGTAGAAAAGTTTGTTCAAATTTGCATCTACCATTAACATTATTTCTGACAAAATCATCTAAATGAGAAAATATGTACATGAAATAGAGCAGACATGGCAGAGAAACTCCAAGTATGAAGTCACTGCAAAAACACAAATCTAGCCTACTTCTGTGTGCAGGCGTGTGTGTGTGTGTGTGTGTGTGTGTGTGTGTGTGTGTGTGTGTGTGTGTGTGTGTGTGTGTGTGTGTGTGTCATATTCTCACTCTTTATCAGTAATCGTCAGTGACAGCGAAACTGTTTTAACTGTATCTTTGATGAAAAGGGGGAGCGATGACTGACAAGAGCGCAGTGACAACAGAGGGGAAATAAAATAAAGAGATTGTGACACGGAGATATCTGCCACAGTCGTTTTCCTTTTTCAGTGGATTATCTAAAAGTTTTGCTTTTTATAAATACATCTCATGAGGGATGATGTCTTGAAACTGGAAAAATGGTTTTGGCCAGAAGATGGTGAAAGCATAGCATGAGGAAGGAGACGCTCACAGGCTGATTGATGAGTCCAGTGGAGGGACATCACTGATCTGTCATGTGTGTGTTTAAGATTGTGTTTGTGTGTGACAGATCGTAGTGGCAGCGTGTGTTTATTATTCAAGCTCCACAAGCTTCTTTGTCATTTAATGTCTATTTGACACACAGCAGCGTTAAACTGTAAACCACCTTACCAGGATATTATCAGAAAAATATACACAGCACAACACAAAGTATTCCCTTTAGTTTTTTGAGCAGTGTACACTGCTCAAAAAACTAAAGGGAATACTCAAATAACACATCCTAGATCTGAATGAATGAAATAATCTCATTAAATACTCCTTACTTTACATAGTTGAATGTGCTGACAACAAAATCACACAAAAATTATCAATGGAAATCAAATCTATCAACCCATGGAGGTCTGGATTTGGAGTCACACTCAAAATCAAAGTGGAAAACCACACTACAGGCCAATCCAACTTTGATGTAATGTCCTTTAAACAAGTCAAAATGAGGCTCAGTAGTGTGTGTGGCCTCCACGTGCCTGTATGACCTCCCTACAACGCCTGAGCATACTCCTGATGAGGTGGCGGATGGTCTCCTGAGGGATCTCATCCCAGACCTGGACTAAAGAATCCGCCAACTCCTGGACAGTCTGTGGTGCAACGTGGCCTTGGTGGATGGAGCGAGACATGATGTCCCAGATGTGCTCAATTGGTTTCAGGTCTGAACGGGAGGGCCGGTCCATAGCATCAATGCCTTCCTCTTACAGGAACTGCTGACACACTCCAGCCACATGAGGTCTAGCATTGTCTTGCATTAGGAGGAACCCAGAGCCAACCGCACCAGCATATGGTCTCACAACGGGTCCGAGGATCTCATCTCGGTACCTAATGGCAGTCAGGCTACCAGGCACATGGAGGGCTGAGCGGCCCCCCAAAGAAAGGCCACCCCACACCATTACTGACCCACCGCCAAACCGGTCATGCTGGAGGATGTTGCAGGCAGCAGAACGTTCTCCACGGCATCTCCAGACTCTGTCACGTCTGTCACATGTGCTCAGTGTGAACCTGCTTTCATCCGTGAAAAGCACAGGGCGCCAGTGGCAAATTTGCCAATCTTCTCTGGCAAATGCCAAACGTCCTGCACGGTGTTGGGCTGTAAGCACAACCCCCACCTGTGGACGTCGGGCCCTCATACCACCCTCATGGAGTCTGTTTCTGACCGTTTGAGCAGACACATGCACATTTGTGGCCTGCTGGAGGTCATTTTGCAGGGCTCTGGCAGTGCTCCTCCACAAATGCGGAGGTAGCAGGGTTGTTGCCCTCCTACGGCCTCCTCCACGTATCCTGATGTACTGGCCTGTCTCCTGGTAGCGCCTCCATGCTCTGGACACTACGCTGACAGACACAGCAAACCTTCTTGCCACAGCTCGCATTGATGTGCCATCTTGGATGAGCTGCACTACCTGAGCCACTTGTGTGGGTTGTAGACTCCGTCTCATGTTACCACTAGAGTGAAAGCACCGCCAGCATTCAAAAGTGACCAAAACATCAGCCAGGAAGCATAGGAACTGAGAAGTGGTCTGTGGTCACCACCTGCAAAACCACTCCTTTATTGGGGATGTCTTGCTAATTGCCTATAATTTCCACCTGTTGTCTATTCCATTTGTACAACAGCATGTGAAATTGACTGTCAATCAGTGTTGCTTCCTAAGTGGACAGTTTGATTGAGTGTGATTGACTTGGAGTTACATTGTGTTGTTTAAGTGTTCCCTTTATTTTTTTGAGCAGTATATATATATATATATATATATATACACACACACACAGGTGCTGGTCATATAATATCATCAAAAAGTTGATTTATTTCAGTAATTCCATTCAAAAAGTGAAACTTCAATATTATATTCATTCGTCACACACACAGACTGATATATTTCAAATGTTTATTTCATTTAATTGTGATGATTAAAACTGACAACTAGTGAAAATCCCAAATTCAGTATCTCTCCGAAAATTTGAATATTATTTAAGACCAATACAAAAAAAGGATTTTTAGAAATGTTGGCCAACTGAAAAGTATGAACATGAAAAGTATGAGCATGTACAGCACTCAATACTTAGTTGGGGCTCCTTTTGCCTGAATTACTGCAGCAATGCGGCGTGGCATGGAGTCGATCAGTCTGTGGCACTGCTCAGGTGTTATGAGAGTCCAGGTTGCTCTGATAGTGGCCTTCAGCTCTTCTGCATTGTTGGGTCTGGCGTATCGCATCTTCCTCTTCACAATACCCCATAGATTTTCTATAGGGTTAAGGTCAGGCGAGTTTGCTGGCCAATTAAGAACAGGGATACCATGGTCCTTAAACCACGTACTGGTACCTTTGGCACTGTGTGCAGGTGCCAAATCCTGTTGGAAAATGAAATCTGCATCTCCATAAAGTTGGTCAGCAGCAGGAAGCATGAATTGCTCTAAAACTTCCTGGTAGACGGCTGCGTTGACCTTGGACCTCAGAAAACACAGTGGACCAACACCAGCAGATGACATGGCACCCCAAACCATCGCTGACTGTGGAAACTTTACACTGGACTTCAAGCAACATGGATTCTGTGCCTCTCCTCTCTTCCTCCAGACTCTGGGACCTTGATTTCCAAAGGCAATGCAAAATTTACTTTCATCAGAGAACATAACTTTGGACCACTCAGCAGCAGTCCAGTCCTTTTTGTCTGTAGCCCAGGCGAGACGCTTCTGACGCTGTGTCTTGTTCAAGAGTGGCTTGACACAAGGAATGCGACAGCTGAAACCCATGTCTTGCATACGTCTGTGCGTGGTGGTTCTTGAAGCACTGACTCCAGCTGCAGTCCACTCTTTGTGAATCTCCCCCACATTTTTGAATGGGTTTTGATTCACAATCCTCTCCAGGGTGCGGTTATCCCTATTGCTTGTACACTTTTTTCTACCACATCTTTTCCTTCCCTTCTCCTCTCTATTAATGTGCTTGGACACAGAGCTCTGTGAACAGCCAGCCTCTTTAGCAATGACCTTTTGTGTCTTGCCCTCCTTGTGCAAGGTGTCAATGGTCGTCTTTTGGACAGCTGTCAAGTCAGCAGTCTTCCCCATGATTGTGTAGCCTACAGAACTAGACTGAGAGACCATTTAAAGGCCTTTGCAGGTGTTTTGAGTTAATTAGCTGATTAGAGTGTGGCACCAGGTGTCTTCAATATTGAACCTTTTCACAATATTCTAATTTTCTGAGATACTGATTTTGGGGTTTTCATTAGTTGTCAGTTATAATCATCAAAATTAAAAGGAATGAACACTTGAAACATATCAGTCTGTGTGGAATGAATGTATACATTATTATTATTAAGTTTCACTTTTTGAATGGAATTACTGAAATAAATCAACTTTTTGATGATATTCTAATTATATGACCAGCACCTGTATGTATGTATGTATATATATATATATATATATATATATATATATATACACAAACTGGATCTCCAGAGACAAAAAGATGGCATATTTGCATCCACATGCGCAGTTGCAGGATCAATGATGTGTGCATTAATGCATGAACAGATCATGAGCATGTACAGGAAACATGCACAGTGCTGTACGTCCTGAATCTATATGCAGGCCTTAATGTATTCAGGGCATTTTACATTAGAATAATCAGTGTAGTCATGCTGCAGAGAGACAGAGTAGATCTGTCTGTTTACTGTAATATTAAATGCAACAAATCACTGACTGTGTGTCTAGATCTGAGTGATCTGGGCGGAGTAATTGATTGTTACAGTATGTTAGCAAAGTCTCATTTCAGTGTGGCCGTAATGTGATGGGAAGGCATTGAAGTACAGATGAGCTCATAGATCTCAGGCCCATCGCTGTTACGTAACATGTTACAGAAGAGTCTTGGGAGAAGAAACCTGGAAGTTACTTATTAGTTATACACACAATAGCCCTTTTAGCAGAGGAAACTGTTTAAAGAACTCATGCCTGGTAATCTCAATTCAGGGCAACAAAGTCCCATCGTCATTTAATAATAATAATAATAATAAATAATAATAGATTTATTTCTATAGCACTTTTCAATACAGGTAACAAAGTGCTTTGCAGCAATTAATGTAAAACATCGACAAGGCGAATAAAATACAAATCACACAGTAGATATCCTGCTGTGCAATAAATAAAACAT
Organism: Micropterus salmoides; assembly: GCF_014851395.1. NCBI lineage: Eukaryota > Metazoa > Chordata > Actinopteri > Centrarchiformes > Centrarchidae > Micropterus > Micropterus salmoides. The sequence continues at coordinate 9,040,284 of NW_024041262.1, read as the reverse complement.
AAACAGGTAGATATACAAATAATGGAAAAATAAAATACAGTGAAAGCTTTTTTGTAGAAATGTATCTTAAGAGGTGAGATGAAACCATGAAGAGCCTGATCTCCTCTGGTAGACTGTTTTAAAATGTGGGGGCCCTGACAACAAAAGCCCCGTCCTCTTTGGTTTGGTTGATATGCGAGAATTGGTGAATGTGTTGTTTTTCAACTGAAAGATCACATTCCTGGAAGACTGTTTCAGAGGAATGTAATGTAGGCACGCCTTAATTAAAATGTAATACTGCTCATTGATGAAATCACTCAGTTAGGATTTGATGGGACAGAGAAAGATGAGTCTCTGAATTTGGGTGGTGATGGGGCAGTGGATAAGACACATGCCTTTGATGTGAGAGACCCGGGTTTGAATCCACTGTGAGACACCAATGTGTCCTTGAGCAAGACACTTAACCATTAGTTTCTCCAGAGGTGTGTGACCTCGGACATATATAGCAATTGTAAGTTGCTTTGGATAAAAGCGTCAGCTAAATGTAATGTCATTTTGGCTGATAAGTGACTTCTTTGAGGCAGGTGAGATGTGCAAACAAGCTTTTTAATATTAGTGAGCAAAACTTACATGGATCTAAGATGTAATAACAGGATGACAAATTGTAATGACACCAGATTAATCTAATTCCTTGTATGTGTAAACTTACTTGGCAATTAATCTTATTATGATTCTGGAAACTGATCCAGACTGTGGTTTATTAACAAACATGCACCTGTTCATTCAAAATATCGCTGATTTAGAATTCCTCATTTGTAACCACCAAAAGCTATTTCTGTCATGGCTATCCAAACCTGCAAGTCTTAATCTTTTAACCAGCTGCACGGCCAGCTACACTCTTTCAAAGGCATCCGCAGAAACTCTCATGAAGCTCAGCCAACACTCCATAAACACTACATAGCCCAGAGACAGGTGAAGATTTTTTTTTTGTTGCAGATTAAAAGTCCAAATCAGCAAGATGTTTGAGCGGCGAGCCAAGGGAAGTGCGTGGAGGCCCGAGGCGCTGCACAGCAGTGAGTCAGAGAGGGGAAGAGGAGCAGAGAGAGTCTGGAGGAGAGGAAGACAAACGATATGGTTTAAAGAGGGGGGAGAAGAGAAAGAGACAGATTTAGGGCTGAATTTCGGTGAGGAGGGGGCAGGGCAGAAAGTGAGAGAAAGGAAAGAAAAGACTGAAAGGAAAAAGGCAGAGAGAAAACGATTTAAGAGATCAGGAGGCGTTTAAAGTCTTTTTTGTTGTGCGATGCAAATATTTTAGGAGGGGACAATTTCACATCATAATCTTATCCAGACTTTCACAAAGACACACATGCACAGTGTATATAAAAGGATTCACAGTAAGATGATTAAGATCTGAATTGATTTAAATATTTTAATATAAAATTGTTTCAAAATAAGGCTCCAGAAATAGAGTGTTTAGGGTCTTATTTCTTGATGTAATTTGTCTTTTTGGTGTTCACCTTCATTTGACATGTCTCATCTACTTTACATACAGTAGTGACTTTTGGTTTCTTATATGTCACCTTTAAGCCAAAAAGAGGTCCAGAAACACACCATCTTTAGCCATATTTATCACATATTGTGTTTTTTGGGGGTGGATTGCTCCTTCACACACACACACACACACACACAGTTTGTAGATGATTAGAGAATAGGTCAAAGGGACTCACTTTTCTATTTGGCAGGTTGAGTGTGAACAAGCTGCGCCAGGCTCTCGTTGTCATATCAGTCACACTCTAGGTTGTGCATGTTTTGTGTACCTGTACATTTATGTGTGTGTGTGGTAGAAGGGGGTAAACACATGGGCTTCGTTAGCAAAACAGAGGCACCAGTGTTTGAATTATTGATCAAGGGAGTGAATACCATCAACACTGTAAATTCAGCAAATGCACAGGGAGTGGAAATGTGTTTATTCAAAGTGATGACTATGCCTGCGTGTGTGTGTGTGTGTGTGTTTGTGTTAGTGTGGGACAAAGAGGGACATGTTGGCTGTGGGAAGAAGGAACGGGTGATTGGCTAGCGTGTATCTTTAGAAGGAAAAATTAAATGAATGGAAAGTTAAGTACTAGGAAGTACAAGAATGTGTGTGTGTGTGTGTGTGTGAGATGCTGTCATTCCTTTGCATTTCTTGCATCCAAACATAACAAGCCCCTAGTCCAAACATGACCATATTGCAGGAAATCTTGCCCGTATGTTGTGCAGCAAAAAAAGCCGCAAGTCAAATACAGCTGACTGGAATTTATCCTAGAGGACACACACAACAACACACACATAAACACATGACAGGGTGATGAGCCACTTTGAATGGAAATTTGTCTCTGACAAAACTAAAACCAGTAATTCAGTATATTGACTATAAATTGCGGTATAAAAAAAATGCATAGCAAAATATAATTCAATGGTTTAATTTTATTGGTATAATGAAACAAAGCCTCTTCCAAAAATACAGGTCACATGACACAAATATTTTAACCTGGTCAAAATAAAGGCAGTGGCTTCAGTTGTCTCATACGTGGACTACAAAACATGATTCTGTGAGAGTGGAGTTATGAAATATGTAGTTAAGAGACACTGAGCAAGAAAGTGGTGAAACTGTGCAGTCAAATGCATCATTAAGGCCCTGCATCAGGGTACAGTAACACATAACACACCAAACCCAGAGCACAAAAATTTTATTTTTTGTTTAATAGGACATTGCTCAGGATGAATTATCCTATAAACTTTGGTTTGACATCAAGTTCAACATCAGCCCAAAACTGGCACAACATAACATAACGTTAGTTCAAGCATTCAAGAGTGGCGTCGGATGCTTCATTCATGCATCACAATCACTAGCTCATTTACAGCCGTGTTACAGCTGACTAGTAATGTCCAGTCATATTCAAGTAAATCACAACCATTATAAACTATAAACACACGTCACTGTTACTCTGCTGACATTATAATCCACAACAGATTCTTGGAAAGCTCCCTCAACAATCAGAGCCTTTTTCTGCTAAGTGTAACTCTATAAACATTGGTAAACATTGTCAATGTTTAGACACTCAATCTTGAGTGCAAATGGCAGTAAATCCAAAATAAAAAAAATTATGAATGGTTTTAGGAGTCTAGTTAGTACTATATGCATATATAGCTAGTATTTATATGGCTGCATGCACATGTGAGGATTTCTGTTAATCTCTGTTAACCCCTGTTAAACCAAAGCCCACCACACAACCCACAGTTGTAGAATTGTAAAAAAAAAAAACATGCAAATACAGGCAGGCAGTAATCATGAAAAAATGCACACACACATTCACGCACAGGCAACTTCCCTGGGATGAGAGGATATACTGTAAATCAACTGCTTGCATGTGCGTGCACACATTAACACTAACAGTGTGCACAGCTGTTCAGGACAGCCCTCACAGGGGATCAACTGTAAACATCTGGATAACAGATGATGTTTGTTGTTTCATTCCCTGACCTACAGATGTTGGTTTAGAATCCAGCTGTGCAACTACTCCAGCAATTAATCTCATCCCCTTTTACCTATTTTCAGTTGAAGGATGATATGAATAGTGTTTTGTGTGCACAAGGTCAGATGATGGAATCAGGGCTAATAAACACGAGGCTCGTATTTGATTTGACTTCCAGTTGTAATTTCTGTTTTCTGTCATCATCACATTGTGGAGTGTTTTTACCCTGAACTCTGTCATTAGACCCTTTTCAGACTCATTATAAGACTGGGGGGCATCAGGGAACATTTGTGTTTCACAATATGAACATACAGCGAGAATCTGTGAACACAGTGTTTCAACAGAATCTGACAGGTTTTGTTATTACATTAAACTCTGCTTACAGTCGAGTACCTGTTGTCAACACTGTTTCTTTCCTCTTTCTCTCTCTTTTCTGTCAGTCGTTTATTTAGGATTCAAATGAACAAGCACAAGACGTCAAAATCTGAGTGGAGCAATGCAATTTCATCTGTCAGGCATAAAAAACTAAATTCATGGTTTTATAAATGTGTAACCTTGATTCAACTTTATCACTGGATAGCAAATTAAATGTTGAGCACTAATTCATGTGTGCATGTGTGTTGTTCTCCAGGACACTGACAGACCTGCTGAAGCAGCAGGGAGGTGAGGTGAGCTCGGTGGAAAATGCTACGGCCAATTCGCCCAGTGGAGGCAGAGCCAACGGCATCTCGGCCAGGATGCTGCGCAGCAGGAGTGGTGAGTACCGAGAGAGAGCATGCACGCACATACACGATACACAGGTAAACTCAGGATATAATACCAGTACTAACATCTGTAGGAGAAAATCTGTATGTGGTGGTGTAAGTGAGACAAATACAGTGAAATTGCAAAAATACTAAACAAACAGCTTCCATGCAGCAGTTTTGCATCTCTTTCTCTTTTTCTCTATTTGCATAATGAACAGTATCACACATTAAATGAATTTCCCACTATTCAATTTTCATGACAGAGGAGTTTTGCATCTACAATCAACAAATGTATTCATACAGTGCTATGAAAATCCATCCATCCATTATCTAAACCTGCTTATCTAGTGCAGGCTTGTGGGGCCGTCTATCACAGGACTAACACATATTGTATCGGCAGACAACCATTCAAAATTTTAATGTCAAGCCATTTATTCTACATTACACACATGGTTTCACTCTTTCCCTATCAAGGATTAACAAAAAGTTAAGTGAAGAAGGACAGAAGTAGAATGTGATGCAGACAGTATTTCAGGCCTGGATGAAAATAAAACCTGCCAGGTGAGGCACGACAACAGGGGTCTCCAGGTTGGTCCACCAAAGGCGGATTTTCTCACTCTAGAGAAATACCCTGAAGCTTCCATTGAAATCCATTACCTTGGGCTACAAACAGGAGAAGGTGAGGCTTGTGTTGGAGCTGAGAGACTTGCCTGACCTGTCTGAAACAACAGGAGAAAGTTGGATTGCTGCAGCCAGGCAGGGCCGGGTTTGGATGCGGAACAGTACCCAAGATGTGGTCCCAAGCCACAAAGAAGGAAAGGGAAGACCTTGTGATCTCTGAAGCTGTGAAGATGGAAGAAGAGTGTTTTAAAATCAGAGCTCTGAACCAACAGCAACAAGGGAGATGGTCAAGCTGGGAGGCTGTGATCAACAGGGCCGTTATGTGGGTGGACATGTGGAGGATGTCCCAAGCAAGGCCACGTACGATACCCTTCCCAGTGGAGGTACGCAGGCTGGAGGCAAACAAGGCCAGCCTGGTAACATCACAGTGGCTGATCCAGTTTGTTGGGCAACAGGATGAGACTTAAAGCAGCAGCATGAGGGAGTCGACCGCCAACTAAAGTTTCCATGAAGACCACAACATCCCTACAGTCAGATATCATGCACTGGTCCACCTCTAGAAGGTCATTAAGACTGAATTGACTGTTCCATGGGAAGAGGGAATGGATGCTGCCTCCAAGAGAAAAAAGGAAAAGCACACAGAGCGGGCAGCTGTGTGCTTACAAACACAATGGAGAGCATCCTCCTAACTGGTGGAAATTGGCTGCAGAAGCTACACAAGAACATCCACCCAGATTTTCCTGAAGCCTCTTGGAATCACAGGCTCCAAGCTGAGGAATGCCTGGCGGAGGAGGCATAACAAGAGCGCTTGCTACAATGCTATACTGTCGGACATGCGTCAGGCAGAAATTCCCAGCAGGTGGAAACACCTTTGCTCTAGATCTTAAGGAACCCATGTTAGTCTCTGCTCAGAAACGATTTCAACATTTACCAGGATCAGTCTCACAGCCAGTCAAGCCGAATTGGCAATATTGATGCAGACAAAATACAGAAAAATGTACAAAGCAATTTAAATTGTACACAATTTTGGCACTGGCTGGTGAGACTTACTTAGGGAGGGCTGAGGGGACAGGACAGAGCGGGAGACAGAACTATAAAGCCTCTCCATCTGTATGTAGACCACATGCTTGTGCACTTGCAACACTGGTGCACTACACCCACATAAAATGTTTAATTAGTATGTTAATGTAGGCAGGCTGCACCCCTACAGGCAGCATGTGGCAGCCTACATGTAATGCAGGTTTTGACTAGGTACACACCACTTTTTAGTATGACAGGGTTAAAGGGTATTTTAGGACTGTTGTTCAATTTGTGATGTGAGTGTGCATGTGTGTGTGTGCGTGTGTGTGTGCGTGTGAGTGTGTATGTGTGTGTGTGTGTACATAGGAAGGGAGAGGGGTGGAGTGTTATTATATGAATGGTCCCCTGTGGTGTCTATCGCTCATCTTTTGCTTTGTAGCTATTTCACACACTGCTAATGACACAACATGACGTTTTAATCCAGAGTGTCTCATTGATTCTTTTCACTTGAAAGGGGTAACAGAGTTGCAAACTGGAACTAAAAAAGAGGAAAGCAGATGTTTGTTGGGCAAATCTGCCAAACTGGCAGCAGCCTTATTATTTCACCTCAAAGTGGCTGAATAACTGTTACTTGTGGCCAGAGAGCCTGCAATAGCCTACAGTAAAAAGTGCATGCTCAAGCAATCTATCAAGCTGTGATGAAGTTAATAAAAAAGGGAGTTAAGGCAATTCAGTTGACAGCATAATTTAAGTGGCTGGCTGTAACGCTGAGATACTACAGAGCTTCATGGCCCTACACTTGTCAAAGCATAAATATTAATGGACACATATTGGCCGATCTTTGCTACCTGATTGTGTGTTGAAATTAGCTACTTGTTATGCTTGGTTGGAAAGGAAATACTGTAGTACTGTAAGTTATGTCTGTAGTGAATGAGATATATGCAGGTTTTGGTATTTAGATTTGGATCCCTGCTAAGTGCAGAATTTAGAAAACTACTCATTACTTTACTTTAGTTACTCAGCAAGACTCCTTAAAAATAGTATGTAAGAATTGGCTACCTGTCAAATTCACACTCAAACAAATCAGGGGCAGCATATCCAGAAAGTTGGGGTGTCCATCCCTGTTGTAAGAAACAAGGAAATGCACAGTCCCTCCAATAGGCTTTCTAGGCTAGCTAGTTAGCATGCTAACTTCAGTAGATACCTCTGCAACTCAATACATCAGAACTCTTATTTCTTCATAATCTATTAATAATCTTAGTGCATTTTTGAAACTTTGAAGCTCCAAAGTCACGTCACACAAGAAACATTGTGATTAAGCAAGAAGGCAGCTTAGATTCCTGAATGTCAGCTTACCAGTGATTAACATTAGCAAGCCAGCTAACAAACTAGTTCTTTTCGAGTATACTCTGTCCTTAAAAACACACAACAAATAATTACAACAACTTTCGAGTTAGCAGGAAGTGGATTTCTTCTCTTTTGGTTGAGGTTAGCTGCATCCCCACACCTCCCACTCTAACATGTCAGACAAGCTGTCCTCTAAAGGCTGAGAGAAAAAAATGATGAACCCTCCATCAAACTACTTCCTTAATTTCAAACTTTGATTCTTAACATTTCTCATCACTAAAAATAAGTAACCACATTACTGTAATTTGCTACGAATGTATTACTGCCCAACGCCGGATTTAGACATTGTCTAAATGTTTTCTGCCTCCTCCGTTTCTCCATCTTTCCTCTGCTTTCTCTGATTTTATCTGATTTAAAAATGTTACAAATTAACTTCAGTTACATCTTCAGTTACATCTTCAGTTACATCTACACCTCAGTCCCTCTTTTTTGTCTGAGCTCACTCCTGCTGTTCCTCCTGTTGCTTCCCTCGAAAAGGTTCTTCAAGGTCTTATTTAGTTGTCGACAGTGTACTGAGGAATTTTAATTCTCCCACGGCTAAGAACCACCAACTGCTTGGGGACTGACATGATCATCCAGCCTTTCAAAGGAACCAGCATGGGGCAGAAAATGTTGATTGAATGAAAGAACTATAAGAAGTAAATGTAGGTGTGGGACATAAGTCCACTTCTAAATGTTAAGTGGCAGTAGCGGAAGACAGGGGACTTGGCGGTGAAATCATTGTTGATAATGATATACCTATTGATGCTAATGTGTTCCTTATTTAAGCACGTTACACCCACATATTTTTCAGAACAGGATGTTCAAATGTCCGCTGGCTATTTGTGATCAATAAAAACAGACCGTCAGGAAAACTTTATCCAGCGTGGGCTGCTTTGTGTCAATAAAACAAAACAAAACTCCTCATTGTATCATATCCGAACTGACAATGATATATTTGAAAGGGAAAAAGTTAAATTTGAAATCTTCGCCCGAGAGACTGTCTCAGAACATGTCACCTGAAAGTTGTCTACACATTTATTTTTTGGGGTTCATAGTATGGTTTTAAGAAAACTGACATTTGAGGGTCAACACATCAGTGCTTCACATTATGAATCACCTTTCTCTGTCCCAGATCTTCATGCTCTGTTCTCCCTAATATGCTCATGTCTGAACTCTGCAGGAGTTGCAGGAATCTTTTTGCTTTATTTGATTTTTACTGTGTATTTTATTTGTATCAAACTGTGAATTTAAGCTAGTACACACTGTATGTGTATGCAAATTCAAAAGGTAATGCAAAATGTTCTCTAATTGAGCCACAGAACAAAGTGGAACACGACATAGATTGCCTGGAACGAAAACAGATGAACAGTATTGGTTTTTCCATAGTAGACAAGATGGCAGACAGAGGCCATTGGAAAAAGAAACGCTAATTACACAAACATTAAGTGAACACATTTGAACTGATTGGGGGCAAGTGTTAAAAGGCATTTTGCCATTCTCTCTGTGACTGACATTTAACGCGAGACTACTTAACTTTTGAAAAAATGAACAAAACCAAAGAAGAAGAACAAACCAAAATTTTCCTCTTACAAATTAAAAGTTTAATTCATAAGCTAATAAAAAAACTTGCTTAATTGAATACACTCAGAGGTTTTGCAGCTACAGCCTTAACTGGTCTGGTATGGCTAATAGCTTGTGGTGGCTAAAGTTATGTAATGTTAGGCCCCCTTTACACCTGGCATAAAAATTGTGGTCCAATCGGAAGCTGGGAATGACGTCACACCCGAGTTGACGGCGTTCCAGTCGGAAAACCTCGCACGGCCAGCCATTGTTTACAGCTACACAGGTTAGCCATTGTTACCAAAGCCGGTTGATAAAAAATTGTGCGGTATTTACGCATACTAAACACAGTAGCAACATGTCCACAGCAGTTGGACAGTACTTTTTGTACCAATATTTCTATGAGACACAAGTAAACAGAAGTGCTAATAAACAGTATAAACTACAGCTTTCACTAACTGTTGATCCTCGGAGAAGACATCTTGGATCATGAAGTCAGGGGTAGTGAGGATCTCCCAACTTTCCGAGGAGTGCGTGAGGCCAACAGTTCCCTACAGCTCCAAATTTCTATAGAGCTCCGTATTGTGCTGTATTGCTAAGACAAACACACTTCTGAGCCATCAAATCTCATCTGAGGGATTTGACTTAAATTCTAACTAAACCCTGCCCACATATTCTGTTACACTCACAATACTGTAGCTAAAGACACTCCAACTTCCGAAATTGAGACAGTGTTTGAGATTTACATGAACCATCAGAATATGACGTTAGGACAAGAGGCAAATATTTGGTCTGAAAGTCTCCAACAAACATGACTCATTGCAGAAAGAAAGCTTGAAGCAAAAAGCGATGACCCATTTATCAAAGATGACTGCTGAAGTACTGTAGCATGACCCAGTAACAAATCTCTCTTAACTCGTAACACAAATTTCACCTTTTCTTCTCTTGCTTCGCTCTTCTTTTTCCCCTTTTACCCCAGATGTCAGAAGAGATGCTTTTTGAGCACTCGCCTCCTCCAAATGGTTTTCCTGCTCTCTCTACTCTTCCCTGGGGTCATGAGGAGCAAATTCAGTTCTTGTAAATTAATGATCTCAGTATGAATCGTTGCTCCCCTGCTCGGTTCGTGTTGATTTGTCTGACAAAAGGCATGTGTACGGCTCAGCAGATTGCACAGGAGGGCAAGGATTATAAAGTACATGGGGGTGGGAGAGGGTTGTGTTTGTCTGCTCCGACTCCGCTGCGGTAAATGATGATGCACACAGACTTTCACATATGATCTCACTGATGACAGACGCACTCAGCTTTCTCGCTTTATTCTCATCTGCTTATTTGTACCACCGCTCAGTCTCACACACCGACGCATGGGGACATTCATAGTTCATCTTGGTGATGACACACGCCACACAATGCACGCTCTCCTTTATCGCTCTCCCCACGGCACTTAGGACTCCTTTTATGTATCTTTTCACACACACTCAGAGACGCACATTTATACACAAAACACACACATTCTATACAGATACACGTGTTGGCCTCAGTGCTTTTCACGGTCTTGAGCATGCACAATAGCACACTAGTGGAAACAGCATGGCAGATGGTATAGGTGTGTGTGTGTGTGTGTGTGACAGAGAGAGGAATCCCATAAAATCATAACCTCCTTTAACTCCTCCTGAAAACTTTAACTCCTCTTAAGTTGCTGACCTAATAAAGAATCTAAATCTAAATGTCTTGCTGGTGCATCATTAGTGCTTAGACTGAAAAATATATCCTTCTTTTCATCTCAAACTGCTAAACAGAGACTGTTTCATGTCTGCATGGCATTGCTTTATTATTTATTATTAAGCTTTGTTACCAATTATCTTCAGAAAAGGATTTTGGTTTTCTTATTCTATCCTTATTTATTTCTACCTCTCATGAAGAAAAGACAGTCACCTTCAGAGAGCATCACTGAGCTGCAGAGGGACTGTCTGATTCTGTGGGATTATTTTCCTGTCTTTATTCAACGGCGTGATCTTTCAGTTTGAGAGCATGATTTATTGATTTCATGTTCAGATTTTGTAATGCTTTCCCTCAAAAACCCTGCCCTCGTACTCAAACAGCTTGTGCTTGCAGTTTTCTTTCTGCTTCTGCTCAAACTGTGTTTGGACTCAGGTATGATGTTGTTTGCACAGATTTCCTGCGCTCCAGCTTCAGCCCTCTCAGTCAGTCTGTTTCTGCAAACATTCTCAGACTTCTGCTCTGCTCTCTCATTTTTTTGTGCAATAATCCTGTCACAATTCCCTTCTTAGGGTGCCCCATATGTGTGGTTACTCTTATGTGTGTGGCTTTATTTTATACTTCCCTTGCTTTCTTTACAACCTTTGGAATAAAAGGACAGTTATAACAAATACCAGTGCCAGTACTTTTTGCTATAATAGCTACATACTGCATAATAGTAGCTGTATAGCACACTGGCCTCACATCAGGGTGGTAGAGGAGAAAACGACATCACATTCGTCATCACCAAAGTCAAGGACCTCCAGTAAAATTTTTATTTTGATGGTGATGTTATTTCCTTCAAATTGAATGGATAAAATCATATTCACGGCAAAAGAATACATTCATGATAACGTTATGAGGGTAAGCATTACAAAATCTGAACATGAAATTAATAAATCGTGCTCTCAAATTGAAAGACCATGCTCTAGAATAAGAATGGGAAAATAATTCCATATATTCAGACATAAATTGATATTGAATGGAGTTGATTGTTCTTATGTAGTCTGTATGATGCTTTGGCAATATTGTTGTTACACATTCATGCCAATAAAGCTAATTTGAATTTTTGAATTTTTGAATGCCATTGCTTTTACTTTCTATGCATAAGTCATTGTTAAACAAAGACACAAATAATGTCACTTCTTAATAACTAATATGTAAATCACTTAACATAATTTTATGTTATAATTTTTTTTTCTTATGGGATATCCTCACTCTCTCCATGTGGACACCCCTTATAATTAGCTAGACTAACACATCCACGATTACACACACAAGTGACCACCTCCATTTTAGCCCAAGTCGCTCTCTTCATCCCTCAGATCTGACAGCTTGTTTCCACTCTCCTGAATCGTCTTGACAAATGATACAAAGGACGCCTCTTCACCTTAATCATCTGCTGCATCCAATTCCCCACTGAGAGACAAGATATTACATAACTCATTAAGCAGCGTCCCTGCCCTCTTGTTCTGCGCTTAAAAGATCTGACTGGAGACTGGAGAATTAATATGTGCAACCATGCTGCAGTTTTAACATCCACAACCCTGGACCAGAACCTCTCCTAATTCCCTCAGTTCCTGCTTTATGTATTGGCGTGCACACACAGACTTACTTATTCCATTACGCAATCACTGAAACCTTGTACCCTAAAAAGAGGGTCTGGCCAAGCAGATGGACTAATTAATAGGTATTGTTCGTATTTCTGTGTGGGCGAGTGAATGTGCATGGGGACATCAGTAAGAGCATTCATATCTATGATTTTGTGTGTCCTGTTCATTCGTGGAGTGTGTGGCTCAACATAAGTTTTAAAATGTGTTGATTTTGGGAGATAATCCAAGCAAAGTCTTCATTTCTTGTTTTCTCCGTAACTCCATGCAAAATTCATAAAAATCTTCTGTGGGAGCCTGAGTACAGCTAACTTACAGGCTTGCTGGCAATAATATGGTGCTGCATGATTAATCCATCAATAAGGCATTAACATTTTAACCTTTAGTTTAAAATTTAACTGCAATCTCACAAGTTACAGACACCAAAAACACTGGAAAAGTGGACATTGAGCATTGATTCCCTGGAGACTTACCCTAACCTTAGACCAAGTCATCACCCTAAAATGTAAGGGTTTATGTTATGGGGACTTGCATTTGTCCCCATGAGGAAGGCGATAAACAGATTTATGTCCCCACAACATTAGTTATACACCCCCCCTACACACACACACACACACATGCACAGAAGACATCTGACCGTATCGTGACAACCAGTTAATATACAGAACCAGTGGGTCTTCATCAGTCGGTCATTTACCGTTGCTCCAACAATTTTCATGAGGAAAATTATACGACGACATGAGAAGAAGGTAGTAGAAGATGATGACGATGATTAAGATATGATGATGATGATGACAGTGTGAAAAGGACTTTTTTCTCATAATCCACTAATCTGGCACATGCTGAGAGGTCAGCCCCACTGAATTACATTGGATGATGACACTGATCACACACACGCATTCACTCTTCATTGCTAATCAGCTTAAACTACAGGGCACAGCACATTTGGGTGTGCGTGTGTGTGAGAACAGTGATTAAGGTAGAGGCTCAGAGTGTAAATGTTGTTACTGTTAAGACTAACTCTTGACATTTCTCCACCCCTCTGGCTTCAGCATAATTTTCTAATTTATTCTACCAGAACATCCTGCCATCCTCCATATTTCTCTCTCTTCTCTTTCACCAGCTCTCAGCATCTGGTTGTCATCTAAAGCATACATGACTCCCTCACTCTGTGCCTGTTTGTGTGTGTGCGTGCAGTGATTAGTATTCAGAAGTTGTGCCGTGTACACCTCTTTCTTAGCAGTGACAGTCACAGATGTGATGAAATATTCTGTCTCTGATGATGTGCTTTTCCCAGTGTGACACTCTGCTGCTCACACGCGCGCGCACACACACACACACACACAAATAGACTTGTCTTGTGCATGGCAAATCAGATTGGTGAGCATATCAATACACTTCACTGTTTCATTCAATCAAAGATCTGTCAGTTAAACACAAAAAGGCTCTGACACACACAAACACACATTTTATAGGTACAATACGTTAAAACAATAATGCTAATTACCACTGATTTTGTTGTCATCCAAATAACCTTATATAGCATGTTGTCTGGGTGTGTGTGTCAGTGTGGATATTCGTGAGCGTTGCCTGTGTGTCCATCTATCCCTGGGGCTGACATCAAGTTTGCTGGATGCATCAGTGGAGTTCATTATGCTAATAGCCAGGGCTTCACTCTCTCTGCTAGTTCGTTCCTTTGTTCATTAACCTTAGTTCATTTAGCATGGGACTGGCTGGCCATCAGGGTTGGGAACGCTCTCTCACCCAAAGTCACCAGCCTCGAGGTAAAAGGGAGATTTGTTTTAACTCATGCTAATCCAGCATTTTGTGTGACACTTCCACAGCGCACAATCTAGTGTATTCCCTTGTTTGTGGATTACTCTGCCTTTGTTGGATTTTACCCCTGTGTTTGGACTCTTGCCTCATTCTCAGACGTTAGCCTGTTTTAGTTTCATTAAATAAATCATCTTAAACTGCATCCTCCTCGTCAGTGTCTGCATTTTGGGTCAACACCTCTGCCTCCTGCCACAGAATGGAGGAATGCTGACTGTGTTAAGTCCCAGCAAGCAGCCCTGTTGAAGGCACACCAGGAGGTAGCCTCCAAATCTTGGCTGCAGGTTCAATTACCAGATTGGGTGGGCAGATTTTTGAACACCCGTGACGTGACACCTCGCCTGTTAGCCTCCAGCCAGCAGCTAGCAACCAGCTAGCCGGCATCCACCTGCCTGACTCTACATCAGCTAGCTGTATGCTATCCAGTTTCCATTTGGCTGTTTCCCGGCCTGTTAGCGTTCACGTTCTGGCGGCTAGCCACCGTCTTATTTCCTGCACGGCTAGTTTCACTGTTACACGTGGGGACCCATCTGGCCATCTTCCCCCGGGTCCTGTGGTGGTCACAGGAGGAGACGTGGCCATCACGGCTGCCCAAGTCATCTGCAGGCTCGACCACCCCTTACCCCAGAGTCTCCGCGGCCCAGCTCAACAGCACCACGGTTGGCTAACCCCCAAGATACTGTATGTAGACTGCCCAGTGCCACTGGGTGGTCTCTGCCGGTGGTCTGACCGACTCCTGCCTCAAGGTCTCCGTCGATGGTCCGGTGATGTCCTTCCTGTTGACCTGGGCTACCTGCAACAATATGCGAAACCCATAGTCACAAACATGGGTGTCAAAATAGACAATGATTTTAAACTCGATAAACAGATAAATAATGTTGTTTAATCCAGTTTTTATCACTTGAGGCTTTTATCTAAAATTAAACCTGTTTTATCTCGTAAGCACTTTGAGATGTGATTCATGCTTTTATCTCAACTCCTCTGGACTACTGTAATGCACTTTACATTGGCGTTAACCAAACCTCTCTCTCACGCTTACCGCTCGTCTTTTATCCGGAACTTGCAAGCATGAACACATTACACCAGTCCTGGCCTCGCTACACTGGTTCCCGGTCCATTTTAGAATACATTTTAAGATCTTATTGTTTGTTTTTAAATCAATGAATGGGCTGTCACCTCACTACATCACACATTTTTACACCCCCTCACGGTCACTTAGGTCAACTGATCAACTTTGGCTGGTCGTTCCAAAAACCAGGTTAAAAACCAGGGGCGACGCCACTTTTTCAGCAGCAGCCCCTAAACTGTGGAATGAGCTACCTGGTGAAATAAGCCCTGACCCTCGAATCTTTTAAATCCTGTCTTAAAGCTCACTTGTATTCCCTGGCTTTTAACCCAGCATGAGAACTATGTGTACTTATGTTGTTTTATGTCTTGTGTTATGTCTAAGTGTTTTCATATGTGTTTTTATGTTTTATTTCTTGTCCAGCACCTTGTAAACCTTTGTTTTTTAAAATGTGCTATATAAATAAAATGGATTGGATTGGATTGGTTCCGACCAGTTCATGGCCCTGGTGCTCAGACACCAGTCCTGATCCCTGCAGCCTTGTTCCTGGTTCCCTATTCTGCTGCTTCACTACTGGACTTCAGCCAGGCCTCTGGAGAGTATCCACCCTTATTGCCGGCGCCCTGCCCAGCGTCCAGAGAGGTCTCGTCTTGGTCGTCGACCTCCGGCCTCCTGCAAGGGTCCTTGAGGGGTTCTACCCTTGCTTTCTGCCCCCTGGTCAACCCCCTGACCTGCTTGGCCTACTGGCCAAACCTCCAGGCTTTCCTCCTGACCTGCTCAGCCTGTCGGATTATCCTCGAGGTCTTCCCTCTGAAGTCCCATGTGCCCCCTCTGCCCTGCCTTCGGGCCACCCACCTGAAGTCCTTGTCATTCCCCATCTGTCCTGCCTTTGGGCCACCCGCCTGAAATCTCATGTTCCCCTTCTGCCCTGCCTTCAGGCCGCCTGCCTTAAGTTCTCGATGCCCCTTCTGCCCTGCCTTTGGGCCACCCGCCTGAAGTCCTTGTCATGTCCCATCTGCCCTGCCTTCGGGCCGCCCACCTGAAGTTCTCAGTGCCGTCCCCGTGGTTTTTGGGTTTTAGTGGCATTATTTTCCTGTTCAGACTCTTCTTAGTGTGTGTGTTAGTGTTCATTCCCTGCCTCTGTGTTCTCTTTTAGGTTCTGTTGTTTCTTGTTTCATGTTCTCTGATGTATATTGTTATACTCGTCCTTGTGTCACTAGCTTTACTTCCTGTTTTTTTTTGTAATCGTTGGTGTTTGGTGTTTTTGTCTAGGTTTGTTTCCTGTCTGCTTTGATTCCTAATGTGTCTCACCTGTGACTAATGGCCCTGCCTGCTTGTGTGAGTGTGTGTGGTGTACTCCAGTATATATTGCTTTCAGTTGTGTTCAGTCCTTGTTGCGTCCCTGTCTAATGTTGAGTGTTTTGCCCTGTGCTCTGTTTCCACGGGTTTTCTGGATTATTATCTTGTTTTTGGATTACTCTGCCTTTGATGGATTTTACCTCTGTGTTTGGACTCATGCTCGCACGTAAGCCTGTTTTATTTTCAGAAAATAAATAATCTTTAACTGCATCCTCCTCGTCATTGTCTGCATTTTGGGCCCCTAACTCTGCCTCCTGCCACTTCACTCAGCCCCCCTTTGAAAGTCACCACATGTGTACTGTATAAAGTTGCTCTTGAAGGTGTCCCCCTTGCCATACCAACGGTGAACCACAATGTCCCCAGTTCTGACCTTGCAACACTTTCTCACTCCCAACTCGTAACATATGGATGTTTGTTCATATGCTTTTTAACAGGTACCCCTTTGGTGTTTTTCAACGTGGGGCTCCATGGTCAAGTTAGCGACGACAAGTATGCAACATCCAGTCAAGTTAACAACAATAAATATACAAAGTCTGGTTAAACTTTCAAAATAAAACTAGTAGTTAACATTGTGAAACGGCACGTTGCAATTTGGTTAGGTTCAGGAACCAAAACCACTTGATTAGGGTTAGGAAAAGGTCATGGTTTAGCTTAAAATAACAATATTAATTACGTTACTTCACTTATGTAAGTCATGTAATGTTATGTGCATAACTTAAATAAAAACATTCAGTGTTGACTTTTTGTTTTACACGGGGAACAAACACTGGTCTCCTGACTGAAAGTCCGGTTTCTGGCCCACCCGTCAACATCCTTACTCCCTTACTCAGACCTTTCTGTTGAATATCCTACCCCTATATTTAGCATTAAATTTAATTACACAATACGGCAGGGGTCAGCAAATAAGTCTGGCATTGGGCCAAATTTTTTTCAAGCCGTTACATGGCAGGCCAGAACAAAGTCAAATTATTTCAAATCCTTGTATACTCGTGTACGTGCTTAGCTCAGTTGGTACTGTGTGGGACTCCCGTTAGGAAGGTTGTAAGATCAATTACAACTAGTTGTGGATATTTTTTTTTCTCCCTTGTTAAACAAATTGATTATAAGGACACTTTTGCACATGCTCACAATAAAGCATGTGCTGCAGTGTGTGCGCTTCCCAGCATTTGAGCTGGATTCAAAAACCTATGGACGCTTATTTTCATTTCCCTGAGGAAATTCAGGGTAATCCAATCACACCTTTACTCAAGGCTTTTTCAGACGTGTGTCAAGCAAGCCAGAGTCTCTACTGAATGTCCTGCAGAACTCTTCAAAGTAAAAGCTCTCAATAAACTCGACATAAAGCATTGCTGCAAAAAATGTTCTTGCACTTTTATTTTGTAGGCACAATCACTTGAGAGGAAGCGATTGTGTGAGTAACTGTAGCTGCTATGACTGACATCTATTTCAGCACCATCCGCTATCAATTTTGTTTTATTATTGCTGGTGGGCCGGTTCTTGACTATGTGACAACTTGGGAGTGAGAACGGGTTGGACCAGGCCGCATCTCTCTCCTCTATTACTATATAATAGTATCAAAAAACAAAAGTTGCACCCACCAACAACAGTCACACACATCTCACCTGCTTGTGCTGTATTACAACCCAAAAATAATCCTGGAAAGACTAACAAAGTAAATTAGCCAACCACTATTACTGCACTTTGAACACTTTAAATTGTCTCACAAGGCGAATAAATGGCACTGTAAGTAAAGTAATAAAAAGAAAAACCAGCACTAAAAGTGTAATCACTGTGATTTCCACAGATGAAGAGATCATTTTCAGACACAGATGCTTAATGACAGCCCAGCAGCTTCAACAGCCAACTTTCAGCTTGATGTGTCAGTGTGCTTCAAACTACATTTGGGGGTTGCGTCCGACATTGTACACTCACTTCATGCAGCAACTGGCGAGGTGTGCGAAGGTGAGAAAGCATACAAGGATTGAACTTCTTTCTCCAGCTCTCTTTTTTATTCTTCACACAATAATTTACAGTTACTTTATGAGTGAAACACTATTAAAAAAAGAGTATGCTGTTATCCCCATTTGAACAATCTGTCACATCTTGCTCCCCTCTATGCCTTCAGATGTGTCAGTATGACGCTTCATAAAACCTAATTCGTTATAACCACCAGTTAACCACGCTGAAACCTTGGTCACCCTCACCACACTTACAGTTGATACAATTTTGTAAAACCCTGACTTCTGTTCATTGACAATGTTTCTGATTGTCTAATGCAATTCTGGATTCCTGACCAGGCAGCTGCACCTGGGCTCCTGGCGTCCCCCTGAAGTCCCAGGTTGACTGTGTGTCAGTTGGTTTGTTTTCAGTTGTGACTTTATTGCAATTTTATTTAGAAATATAAACCATTAGAAAAGTGAAACTGAAATGATGAGGGCCCTGTATTGTGGAGGGGCCCTGTGTCAAAATCTAGTTTTAATACCTTTTTTTTTTTGTTTATATTGTGCCAACATGCCGCATATTCCCAAATGTGTGTAATCAAGCTCCAGATCAACTGACACACATCATACGCATTACTTCAGGAGTTCTGGTTGGATCTGGGGCTGAAGGCAAATTATAATGAAGCTGTGAAATGGACTCAAAGAGCACGACTCCAGGTAAAACAAGCAGTAGATTTGTTGCAGGATAGTATAGTAGTACCAAAAACACAAGGCAAGAATCAGGGTTGTAAAACAAGGCTAAGTCAAAACTCACAGGCTAGACGGGGAATATCACTAGGAAAGAGGCTGGAACTCTGTCACAAGGAACAAGACGATCTGGAAAAGACATGAGGGGAGAGTGGGTTTATATATCCCGAGGGAGGGGAGACAATGAGACACATGTGAAGCACATTAGGGCAGGGACAGGTAATCACACATGGAGGGAAGGCAGATGACGACCTGAAACGAGACACAAGACGAGTAACCGAAACAAAACAGGAAGTGGTAACAGACAAGGAAAGGGCCTAGGCATGACATACTGGGTACTTGAAGGTGACCGGGTGCTAACAGACTGCACAGAGTGGAAGGAACTGTTGGTCAGTAGGGCCCCGCAACTTATTTCCGCTCCAGAGCTACCTGAAGGGTTAATACAGCCATGGTTCAATGCCTGCATTTTTAAATTGTATTAATTATCTGCATGTGGCGACAGTATTCTTACATCATTTTTACAACACTAAGGAAGGTTGTGGTTATGGTTGAAAAAAGCATTATTATTTTTGGAACGATACTGTAATCACCACCAACTGACACTGCCTCTTTCACTTTGCTTGTCTCTCTTAACAGAACAGTACCATCTGAATAACTCAGCTTATGGGCCATTTGGACAAGGGCTTCCACACCCACACAGCAACCACAGCACAGTGGGACTTAACAAATACTCTTCCCTTAAAGCTGTGGGTAAGTCGGACACACAAACACACACAAAATGATGCTGACTCCAACTGACACACTAACCTTTAAAGTACAGTGGGCTGGCAGTGCAGGAGCTGTCAACTGATGAGAGTCTCTAAGCCTCTTGGCCTAATCTTGATCTTAAAGAGGAGCCGACGCTGTTCCTATCAGGCAACGTGGTGTGATTGGTGAGATAATAGTAATTGTCTCTAAATGTGATTGATCCAAGTCTTCCTCCACAGTAGACTCAGTAGACTTTCTCCAAAGTTCCTTAATGGCCTACTGAACTGTCTAATCAGAGTTATAGTTCTGAAACCTTTGTTTTAATTGTCAGTAACATTATTGTTATTATTATTATAAAGATCACTTTGCAACAATATTTTAGCTGCGTCTAAGCTAACAGTACAGGTCATTGCCAAGGACAGAGCTGTATAATGTATGTATTAAATGTAACAAAGCCTCATCCTCACTATTTGCTACAGAATATTTACTACACATTCATTTATTTAATTTCCCCATTTCATTTAAGTGTCCAAATTGTAAGTGTAAACAAGTGTAAAGTTGTAGTTCCCTCAAGAATTCCGATTCAATGGAGTGAAAACTGTCCATGGCATTTATATTACTTTTTACTAAAACTTTCACAATGCTAAGCGCATTTAATAGATGTGTCAGTTATATTATGCAGCACACACATCGGTTATGGTCACAATATTACAGAATCATGAATGGACACAAATCTGTTACATCACATCATTTACTTTGTGCACAGCTTTCTTGAATGTAATCATTTTCAAAATACTTTTGGTCACAAGTTGAATATTTTTTTCACTGTACTTTTATGATACCTCCGGATGTGGTTTTGTTAGAGATTGAGATTTTTGATGTACAGTAGATGCAAAGTTACTACAGCCTGGAAAAGAGGCTGTAGGGCTTTTACCAGGTGATTGTACAGACCGTTTATGTCACCAAAAGTCACACACATGGTGAATAGTAGTTGGTGTTACAGTGCACAGAATTATATTCAGCCCCAGGTATGCCATTAGAGCAAAACAATCGTCTACCAGTGAGCCAAAGGCAAATCATTGCTTGTCAAGGTCCATTTTTTAACCTTTATTTTCCATGCAAGGTTGACTGATCATGAGGGTAATTTTCTAGAAACAGCCCTCTCTATATACTGTACATACAGTAGATTTACACATGGGTGTAGGAGTAAAGACTACTACAGATGGACACGCTTTAGCTCCTGAGGTAAGGCTCCTCGGTCAAGGGCACTAAATAAGTAATTGACCATTAACTAGACCACTTCCCCCTTAATTACTGCTGCTACACCTGTCAAGCATTCCAATCTAGTCTGGAACATGTTGCATTATACAATGAAAACAGTGTCACATTTACCACACAAAATTCAAGGTTATTTTTGAAACAACAGGTCCTTAGTTTCAGACAGAGATAGACAAAACATTTTCTCATCTCATTTTATCCAGCAACTATCGATTTCATCAGCTGAAGCTGTCAGATTTTTTTTAGAATTGACAACTGGCAGACCTTTAGATGCTAGGTAATTGTTAGCTTCATGAGTTGGTTGTAAACGCCATCTCCAGGTGACATTTTAATACCTCCAATAACTCTTTACAAAACAAGAACCCAATTAAAGGGTCTTAAATATAAGTTTATGGCTACATGCATGCTTAATTATGTTAGCTAGGTTCATAGTATTGTCACAAGCCAACTCTTAGCCCGTGACAAAAAGGAGGTGAGACACAACAGTTTGCAAGCCAATGGTATGATTTATTATAAAAGTAAAAGAAGAATCAAATTATCACCAATAATACGTGGTGCGGCAAAGTATGACTATCAGTTGTGTCAGCAGTGACTGGATGAGTGAGATGTGTATGTGTGTGTTGTCAGGATTAACCAAAGAAGAAACACAAGACAAACCCAGTAGGACGTCAGCCTAGGAGGAGAGAGACAAAAGACTGATCAGTCCTGGCTAAATAAGCTCTGAAGGTAGAGCTGCACAGGTGATTGCCCAGCCCAATCAGCCTCCCTGCCTGCAGCCTCCTGCAGGAGAAGGAAGGGGGATAGGGAAAAACATAAGATCGGACAGATGGATGCTTAGTATAGAAAAACATATGTTGATTTAAATACTTTATTTTTCGTATTTTTAAAAACAAGTTTCATTTTTACAAAAGAAAAGGCTGTAATGACTAGTCAACAAACGTGTGGCAAGCGTAACCCTATCTCTGGTAACAAGTTTAGTAGGGGTTGCTTAAAGCTCCTCAAATCTAAATAAGAGCAGGACAGAGCCGCTAATATTAACCTAAACTCTGATGCAGTATCAAGACCAGCTCCCACACTGTGAATTAGTCAGTCCTAAACCTGTAACCCCACAAAATAGCAGTTAGCTGATGATAAAATCCTTGGCTTCAGAAGTAAGGGGACATGCTAAAGTTTACTGATTACATTAGAGCAGATAAACACACTGTTTGATTGGGGGGAAGGCCCTTAAAAATACCCTCCAAACTGTCAGAAACTGTAAAACTCCATCTCCAACCTTACCTAAGGTCTGCAAACAGGACATTCAGAAATAATGTTCAACTTCATATGAACACCTCTTTTTCATACTTTCCATTTGCATCAGTTTTAGTAACTATTTCTTTGTAATGGAATTAACATTGGCAAAAAATAGTAGCATTTGAAAAAAAGATAAAAAAACAAATAGCTATTGTTAGTGGACCCAAAACACGATGAAAACACACACAGAGACAAGGTTACTGTTCATGTAGCTAGGACGCTAGCGGCTATGACCTCAGTTTTAAGTTTATTTAAATAATTTTCTGTGACATTCATGCTAGCCCATGACACACACACACATATACGTGCACACTCTGGACTCAGGGCAAGGGTATTTATAAACCTTCATTGCCACAGTATGTCCCCACATCCTGACACACTATCTGTACCTCCATCATCTCCATTACACTCCTCACTTTTTTCCTCCTCCTCGCTCTCCCTGCCTTCTGGCCTCTGTATGGCAGCAAAATAGGAATACCACGAGGATTCACCTTGAGGTCATGCATCAATTGGAAGTAGGCTACTTAAATCACTGGCTTTCAACTTTGAGCTTTTTCAAATCCTTCCTCTCATCCTGACCATCCTTTGCCTTCTTCTGCGTCTCTCTATTCATGTTATCTTTCACATTTTCTGGACAAGAAAGTCCCATTTATTTGTAATGGGTGAAAACTGTAAATTATGTTTTTGCTTTTGATGGCTCACACTGAACCTTCTCACTAGGCACTGCTTTTGTACTTTTCCACAAGATTGTCAGTCAACTTGTTTTATCTATAATATTGTTGCATTTTATCCTTAGGTATCTTCCTTCAAATTTTCCCCTCTTCCTACTCAACCTTCATTTATTGCTTGCTCTCTCTTGTTTTCCATAACTTGTCGCTCTGTTCACATTTCATCAAAAGGTGAACTGTTGTAGTCTTCTTGTTATTATTAGGTACTAACCTTTAACTTTAAATAGCAACAAAAGTGACATTTATGGTATAATAGTAAAAGCTAAAACATAGTGCAAGTAGAAAAGAGTCATAAAGTCAGCAAACTGTCAATTACACCACAGTAACTCACTAAAGTTTGCCAACATTAGCCACCACAAGCTACTGGTCATACCAGATCAAGTGAGGCTGAAACAGCCAAAAAAAATAGTGTGTGTTAAAAAAAAGTGTGTTAGACAGAGCAAGAGTGGAAGAGTTTTATGAATTCAAGTTTGTGGCATGGTCTCCCTTTAAAAATTTCTAAAATACTTTGAGGAGCAAAAGAAGATGACATTGCTGACAGGTTGGAGCCGGGAGGTCGAAACATAAATGCATCATGGATTAAGTGTGATTCATTCATCAGCGTTCCTGCAGAGACAGACTCTGTGTTTGCACATTGACAGTTCATTTTAGGCTACTTCTGCATGTGACTCAGAAGTGCATCAGACTGTGACAAATTGAAAATGACTCTAAAGTGTAAACAAGTTTAAAGAGATCAAATATAGAACGTGTTTGCTTTACTGGCCTAATTGTTAAAGGTTACAAAGAGAGCAGTAAATGAAAGCATTGTTCGTAATTATTCCAACTTTTATTTTTCTATCTTTGGCAATCATTTCTATCAGTTCTGATAGCATTTTAATCACTACAGTAATTGTAGAGATTGTAGGTCAAAGTTGAACCACAAAGTTGGTTTGTAAACTGTCAATGGATGTTTACAACTGACAGTTGGGGTAATAATTGTACCATTCACATTACTTTTTGTCTTCCAAATGAATCTGGCTAACCTGGCAAACCTGTTTGTGTTTCTTGTCCCACATCATCTTCTTCTAACTTAATTTTAGCAATGTCTCCATATTGAGAGATTTTAGCGGTTAACTGAGAAAGAAATTATGTCCTAAGCTACAACCCAAGTTGTAATAAACTGAAATTATCCTATAACTTATTGATAAATGCTCGGTATAAATGTCACTTTTACTTACTTACTGTCTTCACCCACCCCTTCTCTTTACAGCGCACAGTGCATCTCGTAGCTACTACAAGAGCTTCCCACTCATGGACTTCTCCCAGTA
This sequence comes from Micropterus salmoides, assembly GCF_014851395.1. Classification (NCBI taxonomy): domain Eukaryota; kingdom Metazoa; phylum Chordata; class Actinopteri; order Centrarchiformes; family Centrarchidae; genus Micropterus; species Micropterus salmoides. The sequence goes on along the minus strand of NW_024041262.1, from coordinate 9,015,791 downwards.
CCAGCCTGTGGCACCTCCTGCCTTCCAGCCTCTGCCTGTACAGCCCAAGGAGAAGTCATACATCCACCAGCCTGTGTCAGCGCACCACGACCTCCACGCCCCACTCTCTATCTCCATCCCCTCCAGCCACCTGGAGCACTCTCATCTCTCCAAGACCACCACACACCCGCTGCTCTCCAGCTCGGCTTTCAAAGACTGGGAGTCGACTGGCCGCCACGTCCACAGGCAGACCTCTGCCCCAGGGCATTCCTCCTCCATACACAGCTCCACCCGGAGACATGGCTACTCAACCCGGAGGCAGCAGAGCATAGAGAACATGCCGGATCTCTTTAGCCAGCCCTATGGAGGAGCTGGAGGGGGAGCAGGGCAAGGGCAGCACATACAGGGGCAGCACATACAGGGGCAGCACATACAGGGGCAGCACATACAGGGGCAGCACATACAGGGGCAGCACCCATCACAACCCTCCTACTACCACCACACCAGGCAGAAGAGCTACTCTACACACAGTACGACTGAGGTGACCGTCTGATCACCAAGGCCTCAGAGAGCGGCCTGCTGCAGTGTTAAACATACTAAGAAAAACCTTTGGTGTTTGCTAAATGCCAGAGTTTGGGACAGTTGGCCCAACAGGCGAGGGATGTTAAATGGGGAGGCACATTCAGATTTACAAGATGAAAAGGGATGTTTTGATAAGTGGAAACAGTGAGATTCAAGAGAAAAACAGCATAGCAGAACCACCATTCTCACAGACAATGGACTCTGCTGGTAAAGGTTATTATTGGACTCCAGCAGGGGTCTTCTACATTGATCATATAAAGTAGCTAACTGAAAGGAAATGTACCAAGGTTGCTTAGAATCACTCTCAGGCTCCTATATGTCACACAGCCTTCAGATATTACACAGTACAGTTTCACACTACAGTGTGGTTTCATTTTGGTTGTACAGACCTTGACAGAACAGCAAAAATCTTACTTGTGCCAGCTCTTAGAGCAAAGTGCAAGCTTGATTTTGTCTGCAGTAAAGTTGTACACGTTGGTTCCCTGTCAGATTTGGCAGGAATGTACAGTTTGTTTGTGTTAGCCATGTAACTCCTGTTACATTTAGTTCAGTAGGTCAATGGCACATGTGGCTGCAAAATACCAAGCTGGCTCGTGGTCAGGTTGGCTTGTTAAAAACACTCTACAATGAGCCTGGAGCTGACAAAAAACTGCAGCCAGAGCCCACACTTTCTGACACTGTCAATTCAAGGAGACATTCAGTCAAAACATACAGCTGTTCCCATTTGCTGCATTTGATGTAAATGTGCGTCATAACCTTTAAGTTGCATTTATGTGGCTCACCTACAGGAGTTAGACCTCAGGAATCATTCAGTTAAATTCGGTGATACACTAAAAATCTTTTACCATTATTGGCAACCAATAGAAACAGCAACACATTAATAAAACATACGTCCTACAAAACCCACTGCTCCCTCTCCCTTAAAGGAATCATTCGACAGAGGCTTTCGTCAGAGTTAGAGTTGATATTAATCTCTGGTATCAATCTTCTCATCTAACTCTCCAAGAAAGCAAATAATTATATTATCTAAAATGTTCTACCCTGCTACATTGATTAAGTCACTACTGTATGTAACAACAGTGATCTGTACATTAGCAAGGTAATTAGAGCAGAGACATTAAAAACAATTAAAGTAATATATCTCTATGATACATTATGGAATAATAAGATTCTTATCATCTGGCACATTACAGTATTTTCACTCAAATTCTTTGCAGTGGTGGTTAAGAAGTTTGGGAGTCTTTCATAACTCCAGCGAGGGTTGTGTTTCAGTCAATTTTACATTTTGTTAAACAAACATTGTTACATTTCAAAACATGAGTATGATATCTCAATTTGAGGCATTTAAATTTTGATTTGTTTTGATACGCGGGACATTTCTCATCTACAGTATATAACATACCATTTAGTTACAATGTAGTCATAAATAATCTCAAGGTAATGCTGTTGGGTCATTTCCAGGTCCAGTAGATGCCTTTTTGTGCAGTTCTTTGATTAATTCTCTCTTGTTCTTCTTGTAAAAACACCTCAAATATTTTGCATCTCTCAGTCTACCTCCATGCACGGCTGTTTTCTCCTTGTTTTGCTCTCACCCCTTTCAGTTTCTCCCACCCTCTTTCCACAACGAAGCGCTTTGCATTCTGTGCCATCAGGCCAAGAGCACAGGGACAGCTTCCCCGGGGTCACATTAACTCGACGGTGAGGACAATGCCACCATCATGTCAGCTCCCATCAGCCTCCATCCCGACCAGAGAGAGGGAGGGGAGGGAATAGAGGGACAGAGTAAGAGCCAGAGGCTGGGACTCTTTAGAAAAGAAGAGAAAGGGAGGAGAGAGAAGAGAAAAATAGAAAAACAAACGTACATGGCTGTGTGTTTTCCTTCCTCGGGGGAAGGAAAGGGAAGGAGTCACTGTGGATCTGGGTCTCTCACTACTGAACTGTCTGGGTCATAATTCAAGAGTATGGGGATGTGTGTGGATGCCTGTGTGTAATTTCCAGCCCCCTGGCGCCATTGCAGGGGAATTCGCAGAGGCATTTTCAGGCCTGGAGCATTAGACATTTCTCATCTTGTCTCTGAAATCTGGACAGCAAAGGACACTGTGCAGAGCTGCTGCTGCTGCTGCTGCTCTGAACGTGCAACAGTTAATGCAACGCATCCACCATACATGTTGGAGAAAGTAATGGCTGCAACACCCTCAGGAACTGCACAAAAAGTGGACTGTTAACGATGATTGCACATGTGTCTATGGAGACGCTTCTGTAAAGTTCTGAAATATTTTTGCAGAAAGAGCAGAGAGGATTTTATGATGCTAAACCTTTTATTTGGTTAAAGTTTAAGCTGTTCTAGCAGCTGAATTTCAAGTCAGGCAAAAATATCTACCACACACACACACAGGCAAGCAAAACTTTTTGTATTTTGCACATTTCATTCCAGGTGGAAGCACAATGTGCTGCACAGAGCGTGAACTACCATGGAAGTTGCAGCCACAAAAACTCTGATGATAGTGTAAAGATAAACTATTAGACACATGTGAACACAATAAAAACAGATACATGAATAATACATGTGAGTCACAAACCATTAGGGAATATGGAATAAAAATAAATACATACAGTCCTCTCCAAAAGTATTGGAACGGCAAATTTCTTTGTTTTTATTGTTCACTGAAGACATTTGGGTTTAAGTTGAAAAGATGATTATGAGACAAGAGTTCAGAATTTCAGCTTTTATTTCCTGGTTCCTCCGTACATCTAGATGTGTTAAACAACTCAGGACATATCTCCGTTTTTATTAGACCACAGCATTCTTAGTTGAGCAAAAGTAATGGAACAAATAACCTTAAAGTAAAGTGCATTTAATATTTGGTGTCATAACCCCTGCTTGCAATTACTGCCTCAAATCTGCAACACATTGACATCACCAAACTGTGCGACTTACAATTGCTATACATGTCAGAGGTCACATGCCTCTGGAGCAACTACTGGTGTGCAACTACTAGTGTCTTGCTCAGGGACACAATGGTGGGTGGTGGGAATCAAACCCAGGTCTCCCACACCAAAGGCAAGAATCTTATCTATGCGCCATCACCAGCCCTTCTACATTTGTGATGCTATTCCAGGCTTTTACCGCAGCTTCTTTCAATTCTTGTTTGTTTCAGGGTGTTTCTCCCTTCAGTCTCCTCTTAAGGAGGTGAAATGCATGCTCTATTGAGTTAAGGTCAGGTAATTGACAGTCTAAAACCTTTCGCTTTTTCCCCATGATGAAGTCCTTTGTTTTGTTGACAGTGTGCTTTGGCTCATTGTCCTGCTGCATGATAAACTTCCTCCCCATTAGTTTCAACGCGTTTCTCACGTAAATTGTCAGACAAAATGTTTCTGTCCACTTCTGAATTCATTCTGCTGCTACCATCATCAGTTACATCATCAATAAATATTAATGAGCCTGTTCCAGAAGCAGCCATGCACGCTCAAGCCATGAAATTACCTCTACCATGCTTCACAGATGAGCTTGTGTGCTTCGGATCATAAGCAGTTCCTTTCCTTCTCCACACTTTGGCTTTTCCATCACTTTGCTAGAGATTAATCTTGGTCTCATCAGTCCATCAGATTGTGTTCCTGAACGTTTGCAGCTCATCTCTGTACTTCTTTGCAAATTTCAGTCTGGCCTTCCGATTCTTCCTGCTGATGAGTGGTTTGCATCTTGTGGTGTTGCCTCTATATTTCTGCTCTGAGTCTTCTTCCAACAGTGGATTGTGATATCTTCACCCTGCACTGTGGAGGTCGTTGGTGATGTCACTTACTGATGTTTTAGGGGTTTTCTTCACAGCTCTCACGATATTTCTGTCATCAACTACTGTTGTTTTCCTTGGCCGACCTGTTGGACGTCTGTTGCTCAGTACACCAGTAGTTTCTTTTTTTTCCAGCACATTCCAAATTGTTGTACTTGTTATGCCCAATGTTTGTCCAATGGCTCTGGTTGATTTTCCTTCTTTTCTCAGCTTGACAATGGCTTGCTTTTCTCCCATAGACAGCTCTCTGGTCTTCATGTTGGTTTATCCTCTTTAACAGGAAATGCAGTCTTTATAGGTTTGAACCAAGGATGAAAACTTAGACTAGTCACGCAGAGCTGTTTAATGTTTGGACAATCAACCTAAAATGCAACACCTGGGCAACAAGAAACATCTGTCAGTCACATGTTCCAAGTGTGTTTTGCTCACTTGAAAAATGGGTGGGTTCAAACAAAGGGTGGTAGCTCCTGAGTTGTTTAACACAGCTAGATGTAAATACCAGGAAATGAGATTCTGAACTCTTGTCTCATACTCATCTTTTGATCTTAAACCCAAATGTCTTCAGTGAACAACAAAAAAAAAGGAATTTGCTTTACCGTTCCAATACTTTTAGAGGGGACTGTATAAATAAATGTGAATTACAACCATTAAAAAGTAAATTATTAAAAATAAAATAAGACTAAAACACACACACTCACAGACAGGTGCTAACTTAGACTTCCCCAATCTCATACACTCACAATAAGTCTTGCACCACAGCTCACGTCTGAGCTGCCGGCTTAACCTTGCTCAAATAATTTTATATCATGAGGTATATTAAGTGTAACATCTGTAAGCGACCATAATCGTCAAGGCAACAAAAGAGAACATGATATCTGCCCAGATGCAGTACTTGTTAGCGAGTAAGTCTGGCCTCATTGTGTTCTCAATAACTTTTTAAGCTTCATTCACTGATTTAGTTTTTGGGCCACTTGGGGGAATCAGAAACAAGATGTGAACAACAGTTGTTATTTACACATTTAGCAGATATGCAGCAACATTATGATTTATTTGGAATTGTGTTTCTGCCCACGTGCTGCATAAGTCAAATATTCACTCTCCTTTAGCTCTGGTTTGGTCGCTGCTAGCTCTTTTGCTCCTAAATGCTCCGCTATGTTCACTAGCTGGTGGCTAAATTTGTCTTTCTGCTTGTACAGAGGGCTTTTAGAGATTTGTTTTGCTGAAAACAGCTGCCTGCTGAGTGGTGAGAGTGAACCAAAACAGTGAAGTTGCTGGTTGGAAAAGTAAAACAACAAGCTGAAAGATGCTAAAATGAAACTCTTTGCAATTCCCCTCTACTCTACAGAGTAGAGGGGAATTGCAAAGGGGATATTTCACTTCAAGTGACCCCTTTCATATTACACGTTGTCATTTGATCCATTGTTATTATAAAAACATTGATTATAGCTGCTTTAAAAAACATATATTATCTGCTTTTTTAAGTCCAGATTCTTCCCTGAAGAAAACTGTTTTGTGACCAACACAGACTCAAAACTCATTTAAACGTACATTCTTTCTGAAATTTGTCAAATCATACAAATAATTTATTTGAACAATGACATTAGGTAGCACAAGATAACTACACAGAGATAGATCAGTTTTCCCTCCCACTGCCAAAATCTACAGTTTAACTTTGCACCAAGACAATCACAGTAATTGAGCAGCGTGAATATAGACAAACCAAATACCAAAAATGCAACAAAATCAAATGTTCGACTTTGGTTCAAACAGAGTAAAGTGGAGGTGTCACACCCAGACATTCCCTATTCACATCTTATAATAACGTACACTCCTCATGACCCCCAAACCTCACAGTGCACCACACAGTGCATCATCAAAGTCTCCACAGGTGATGTTTTATGAGCATCTTGCTGCATGTTCAGCCTTTTTCTTTTATTCACTAACACAAACAAGCACAATCACATTAAGACACTGAGGTCAAGAGACCAGCCACTTGTCTCTCTTCCACTGAGTACACTGCCTTTTCTCCTCCTTTCATTTGCTCATAAATTGACACAAAAGCTCACCACGTCGGTAATTCCTCGTCGCTTCTTATTACCAATGTAGTGAATGATCCCCAGCAGGCATGATTTCCTCTCAATGCTTGATGCCGTGAGTTAAAAATGTTGAGATCTGCTGGTTTAGAGACAGTTTTTTATAAGCAAAAGAAGTTTAGTTCTTTGCCGTGAACAAGTGCTTCCAACGTTTTTTCTTGACATGAAATCATGCATTTTCTCCACCTAAAACAACGGTACCTCTCTGGTCTTTGTAGAGGAAACCAACCACTTTTTTCATCTATTTAAGATAAATGTTTGACATCTTGTGTACATTTATGAGTCAATCTTTTGGAACACATTTTTTTTAAGTTTTATGTAGTGCCAACGTCTATGGAAATAATGTGTTCTGCTTTATTTATGAATATTGTATAAATATGTTTATGTAATGGAATTTCCTATACATTTTGTTTGAATAAGGGCTGTATGAACTAAGTCATTTTAATTCTAAGAGCATTTGTTATAATTGCTGTTGATGTCACATTTTAACATAATGTATTATTCCATGTTAATGATTTTAGTAACATGGAACACGACGCATAGAAAGATCTATATTAGCTGAATTGTGCAATTTTCTAATGTGCAGTAGAGGATGATAACGTAGGTGTACTGTACTGTATGTCACATTATTGCAGTGGGTTTTTACATTTGTGGCAAAACACAAGTTAACGTACTGTCGGACAAAACTACTATAAAGCAGACAGGTTGTCTAAATTGATGTTTCTATTGTGTGATTACACAATACTGATATATGGGATGCGGTGCAGAAACAAGTAGTGTTGACTACAAATCTGATTTGCAGTGAAACATTTGTGAGCATGCGGCAGTTTGTTTAAAGCTAGTTTGTACAAGCTGGGGAGACTATGATATTTAATGCTGTGTAAGGTTAGTGGCATGTCACTGTTCAGCTGCAATAGAAATTGTTTCTTTGTGCCAAGTGAAAGCAGGAAATTCATCCCACTTTGGCACTATAAACCTCTGCAGGTTATCGTTTTGGAGTACCTTTAAGTATCTGTTTAATAAAATAATATATAAGAGAACAGAGCAAATCCAAAGTGTATTGGTGTGATATACAGTATGTAGCAAAAATGTGTATATACTGTATGTACCTGTACTTCTTATTGCAAAACAACTCATTTAAACCCAAAGTAATCTAGAAATGTTCATTGCAGAGGATTGTTTAGTAACTGATGCCACTTTTAAAGATGAAATATTAAAGATTGTAAAATCACTATAAGTCTTTGGTTTGACTCATGTTTGTATCAAAGAAATGTTGGACCTTTGACACTTTTGGGCAAAACACACCAAGCAGCAGGCACGTTAATTAGGTCACACTGTACGAACACAATACCTGCAGCCAAAATCTAAACGACAACTTGACAGCAGTCAGCAGCTCTTAGCGGGATCAAGTTACTAGCACCACAAAACGTCATAATTAGTCAATGTGGCTGATATATATAAAAAAATATATATATATATAACGTTTACCATCTCTTTGTTAATAGTAAATAGTGTGTGTCACTGATGGGAATAAACCTAAAGATATCTGCTGTAATTATTAACAGGATAGGATCTTGAATAGACGGAATGACGAAGAAAATGCCTCAATGCTAAGAGACAATGTGACACGAGTTACTGTATATTTGAAATATTTTCCAACTGAGACTTGAAGCAGTGACAAAAACAAACATGTCCCACTAACCACCAATTCATCCATTAATTTAAGAAATGTCCACACTCCACATTTATGTGCTGCCTTGTTCGATTGTGGCGTTAACTAGCTGCCACGTGAGCCTGTAGTGTCACCCTGTGGATGTTCTTGATACTACATGAACCCAAAGCATTTGTAGTCACTTGTATTTTAATGGCAGATCTCTCCTACCGCCAAGAGATCTTGTGGTCCTGTCAACACTGCACCATCAATGCATTCCTTTATATTCCATATAGTCCACTGTTAAAATGTGCGCACAGTGATGAGTCATTCTTCAACACAAAACAATTCACATATATGTTAAGACATAAAAGATATTTTAATATCACAACTTGAGCAAAGTTTTAAATGTCACACATTTGACAACTTGCAGACCAATGTTTATAATGTGTGAACGTGAATGTTTCTGTTGATTTCTCTCAGCAGGTCAGTACGACAGTTCACTATAAAGCAAGTTTTATCTAGCATAGGCTTTTTCCTGACAGGGTCACTTAAGTGCAAAAGTAAAATGAAATCAGATTAAAAATTAATAAATTAAGACCTTATATAGTCCAATTTAAGGGAATGATAAGCGACTTGAGAGCCCTTGTGCATGTATGTAAAATTATATTTAAGACAATTTAATAGGTCTACTAGGTGAAATAATAATAACAACTATTCTCAAAATAACCATAATTCCTAGTCAACTTTTCAGGAAGGTCAGTTAGAGTAAAACTAAAGACACAGATGGCATCAGCAATGTTTTTCTTTAAGGAGGGATTAATGGCCCCTCAGTGATGCAGGTAAGTGGCTGTTGGCAGAACACCTGCTGTGAATCTAATTCATTATGTCTGGCTTAATCATGTAAATAGAAACTATACAAAACTTCAGTATTTAAGGTTATTAGACATATCTGTCTTTATAAATTGAATAAACTCTAAGTCTTGGCAAGTGAAGCAGCTAAAAGATGCACAAATTGGTCCTATATATTAAAAAAACAATCCTATGCTGTGTGGTCATCAGATGTCCCTGAAAGAAGCATTAATCTCAGAATCTCTTTAGTGAAGACAGGCCCGTAGATTTGGTCAAACTGTGTTTTCTAAAACACTGAATACAAAGAAAGGCCAGAAGAACAAAAACAACATGTTAAAAAGATGAATGATTAGTAGAATACGGCAGTGTGGCGAGTTTGAGAGCTCTACTTCTTAAAAAACTAATTTACACTAAAATTTACACTGAGATTAGCCTGAGCTCCTTGGGGGAATAAATGGTCTAATGTGGCTTCTGAAGAGAAGAAGTATTATCTCTGCCACAGAGGTTACCATTTTGGTCTTGTATGTTTGTTTGTATGCAATGGAATTTAATAATTCCATGAACCATTGAACAACGGTCTACTTTTTGGTAATAATCTGGACCCATGTGCGGTTTCTGGATTTTAAGAGAAATCTTTTGTTACATCGTGGCATCTAGGAGCATTGTTAGCTTCACCATGAACTGAACATGTGCAGATCTGGATCCAGCTAGACCTTGAAGTGTATTTCTTTTTATTCCATTATTAAAGTAACACATTTATAGGACTGCAAAGCCTTGGAGCCTTTATAAGCTCCATTAAAAATACAGATTTGAGCATTACTGCTTAAATCTCTCTCCTGATAAATTGTAAAGAACAGCTTTCCTGATGATGAAGAGAGAGAATAACAACTGTAAATTCCATCTAACTTGTGTAAATGGCCACTAGGAAGTGAAGTGATGGGAGGGAACACGGCATCTTATAAGAAGCATTAAACTACACTCTCTTCCCCAAGGAGCTGTCAGCGGTCATTGATATGGTACCAAAAAGGGTGGAAGACAAGACCGATGTTTGGTAAGAGCATGATATGGCTGAGGTAGGATTAGTCTGTTTGCTTTTAGAGAGCTGGCAAGGTATAAACCAAGTTACATACCAAGGGAACAACATTCTTAAATCCATTTCTGTACTGGTAATCTAATTTTAACACACTTCCTAATCGACTTTTAAAAAGCCAATCAAGAGTATCAGTACAGGAAGAGATCACTTCAGCCTCTCAAATAACAATTTAAAATACAAATCTGGAGGACATGATTAAACCAGGTGACGTACTCTCCTTTTATGAACACAAAAACTTGTAGCTGCATCTCACTGATTGCATCCAGAGTAGAAATGTACTCTTTCAGTCCCCTAGCACCAGTGGTTGGCACACCTTAAAACCTCAGATGTATAGAATAAACAGAAACTGAACTTGAAACTTAATAGCAAAGATCAACCTGTCAGCCACAGGCAGAGATGTTATCAGAGTCTCATTGGCGGCTGATGGTGATAGTCTCACCCACTTCAACGACCACTGGATTGAAGTACTTTCTTTAATGTGCACAGCCCTGTCTACCGCTGTCCAGTTATGTTGCTGCCTCCGGGATTTATGACGATGGAATCCAGTAAAGGACGGAGAGCCTGGCCGAAAGGCCTAAAGAGGAAACACAGCAGATCGTACGGTTACGTTGAAATCAAAAAGCCTAAAGAAAGTCTGAACAAAGGATGGTATGTGAGCAGAGTGAAGGGAAAGGGTAAAAAACTAAACAAATTAAGCACAACTTAACAATCAGCTTTTCAACTGAGGCGAAGACAGAAACAGACAAATAACTGACTGAAGTCACAGTGTCACAAAAACTAAAAATGAATGTTACTTTAATACTGTTTGTAATATTAATATTTTATAAATGATGCGATGCACAGTGATGCAATATTGTCTATTCAGGGAGGTATGAGTGAAACTGAACAAAGGAAAAATCCTCCATCACATCTATGCACACATCATCAGTCTGGGATGTCCAATATACCTAAACCTGAGGTGTATTGGACATTGGACATATTTGGGGTGAAGTGATGCAATTTACTATTTTCCAATACCTACTTTTTTTCAACTTGCGTCTACTACTTTAACTTTAGTTGGTGCATGTAACATTTCCTTGGCTGCACCCCCTCTACTTGGAAGTTAATATATCTTTAAGACTTTGTCCCTCCATCTCTTCTATAATCGATTTCTCTCTGTAAAATCGCGGAACATTGGTGCAAAACAATGAGTCACACAAACAAACCCCTTCTATTTCCAAGCAATCACCTCTGAGGGACTCACACCAGTATATTTTGCAGATGTAGCTTGGCTTCAATTTAGTTTTGTATCAAACAGCTATACTGTTTTTTTAAGAAATTAAATATATATTTTGAATTCATAATGTTTAGTATTGTGACAACATAAGCTGAGATAACTTAATTACAAATACAAAGAGGAAAAATAAGAAGAGTTCTGGTGACGTAAGAACAGCTGTATGACACTTATTAAACTGAGTTGACTCACGTGGACAGTACTTCAGAAGGAAGGTCCGTAATGTACGATGGGATCTTTTTGCCTGTGAGGAACTGAGCCACCTCATTGCTGAAAGCATTGCAGTTGTGCTCAAACAGGTTGTACTTGTCACCTCTGTGAAGAGAGGAGACGGTGACATCATTCACAGAAAAGACAGAGAGGTCAGACAGGGTGGAGAAGGGCAGGTGAGTAGCAGGAAAAGACAAGATAAGAAACACTTCAGACAGAACTGACAATTTCCTTTTTTGGTTCCTTCCTTCCCTCACTACATCTCTTATAGACATTTTAGATAAATTGAAAATTCACTTTGGCCCATAACTACCAGGCGATCATATCTTGTAGTGCGTGGGTTATGCTTTCGTAAAGTTAGCAGAGAAGCAATGCATTCGCACAATTATGGGTTATTTATTTTTATTTTTTCACTTGTTAATTGCTTATCTATGTTTATTCTCATAACGTGTTGAAAGACTTTCTGAAAGAAAGCATTTAAGACATGTTTATCACTTATCAAAGTCCTTTAGTGGCTCAGAGACTCTGACCCACCCTGACCTCCAGGACGTATGTGGCGAGTCTGAGCCTTTACGTACCTGTATGTGGACTCTCCCAGTGAAGTCAGGTACACCATAAAGATCTCTTCAGGCACCTCAGTGGAGCCCAGGTCCACTACAAAGTCAGGCTCACCCAAGGAGCTCCCACCCTTGGATACAACACACATACACACCTCAGTGGATGCCTTGTTGAAAACACTTCCTTCACAAGTATTTGCATGTCCCTGTACAGTAGTAAAAGTGGCAAAGGTATTGTGGAAAGGATGATTCTTACGGGTGAACAATGGTTGATGCCTTCTCCTACAAAGTAGAACTCCTTTCCATGGACCACAACAGCAGTGTGCCTATAAGACACCAAAACACCTTATTCTGATAAAACCCGGACAATGAAAGTAGATCACCACAGTTAGCAGCATATTTGGTGAGAAGACTTCTATAAAACAAGCTGCACTCACCATATCCCATCAAGCTGTTTCCCTGAGATGAAAAAGAAATGCTGAATTATATAAGAATGAACGTATTCCAATCTTATTTACTGATCAACTACCTTATCAAATCAGCAGGAAATAAATAAAGTCATAGCTCAGGCCTGAGGAGCATCTCTGCGCCCGTGAAGCCAACCAAGGCGTAACCTAGCTGGACAGAAACTTACCTAGCATGAGGAGACTCATCTGGCGGGCCATGCCTCTGGACATGTCGTAAACGTACAGTTTCACTGGGTGAGCGCCACTATGGTCCATGGTGACACAAAAGGGACTTCTTCAAAATGACAGCAGCTAGCCTAGCACAAAGTTTGCTGACTCACATCCACCAAGAGCTGGCCGGCTAGGACACCGGTAACGTTAGCTAGTAGCAAGCAAAACTTTAATAAAAGTTGACCGTGGAGCTCTTACGGATATAAGCATATGCCACAGGCTATTTAAAATGAAAAGTAATAAAGTGACAAATATTTAAATATCCTAGAGACAGTTGCCGGAGTGCTAACAGCTGGTGCTGTGACACTGTCTCACTGTAAACAACAACAAAACTTTCAGAAAAGTGCTTTGGCATGAAGAGGACACTCTTTTCCGGTGTCGTGCGTCGTTGTAAATAAATCCCGCCTCCTTCACTAGGATTGGCCATTATTTTAGATTGGCAGACACGTAACCAATAGACGAGCTGCTCTATACGCTTTTCAGCGTGCACGTTCACGTACCTGAGCGCGCCAGCCATTGAAACTAGTCTGGACTTGTGTGCTTGTGGGCAGAGAGTGGCAGAGCACGGCAAGTGGCGGAATGATCTTCTAGTGATTTAATATTGCTTCAGGTTATTGTTGTAATGCATTTAGTCCATATAGTTTGTGTGCATCATTAGAAAGATACATTGGTCAACTCGGTGACCCCAAAATACCGAACAGTGGCTAATTACAAGCTAAGCTAGCTAGCTAACGTAAACGTTGTCTGGGTAAAGTTAAAGTTGAAACTTCAGTTAACGTTAGTTAAACATAAATAATATCTTAATTAAACAGTATTAATATTTGTGAATTGCTTTGTCCTTTGCACAGTTATTGTTGTCTGATTAGCCTAGCACCACACTTTTATTTGCGTAGGTAACGTTAGTTACGTCTTTTGTGAAAGTTGAAGACTGCACAGCCTGTTTTAAACAGTTTATAAGCTCCGATTGTGAGCAGGGCAATTTAACGTTAGACATGATCTAACATCACTCAAAAATTTAACTCAGTGCTTTGTGTATGATTACTCCTTATGCAGGTCTGCCCCCTGCCTAGTCCTGAACGGCTGAATCCTTTGACAGAGCCAAAGCTGTACAAATGGCGGAGTGGAAATCCTACTACCAGAATGAGGAGGAGGAGGAAGAGCAAGAGGATGGAGAGCAGTCTGGAGGTTAGATATAAGCCTCCCCATTACATCACCTGAAGAGCAAATAAATTAATGTGATTTGTTCATTAATCCTTTCTATTAGAGTTTTCTCCACATTATTATATTCACTTTCATCAGTTAAGGATCTTTGACTTGATCACACTTTATAATGACCTGCAGTTTAGTGCTATAAGCTGCAGTTATTAACGTGTAATTTAACACGAGTTTAATATGTTATCAGAGAACATTTAAAACCAAGTCATAAGACATTGTCTAAACCCTAAAAAGCTACACAACAAAAAATCAGGCTCTCTGTCTTTGTCAGGTCATTACAAAGTCACAGGCAGAGACAGTTTGGTCTTCTTGGTTGATGCCTCCAAGGAAATGTTCATCAAAGGAGAAGATGGACAGCCCTCTAACTTCGACACAACCATGCAGGTAAGATGGGCATCTTAGTGTCTTTTGCTTTGTCTTAGTTGTGTATTAATTCTTTTGTTTGTCTACTAAACATCCCTGTAATGGAAATGGAGGTTGTAACTTGGATGCGCTTGGGAACTGCAAGAAATGTGCTGGAATTATCTCAAACATTATGTGTAGTTTGAGACAGCAAAGTTTATGAAAGGCATTTTGCAGCTTAAATAATACTTCGCACTAAAGTCTTAAAGAGGTGGTATTATGAATTTTTTGGCTTTTCCCCTCTCCTTTATTGAGTTATATATCTTTTATATTATTATCTTTGAAAAAGCCCAAAGTCCACCCCAAAGGGAGTTCCCATCTCCCACAGAAAGCTCTGCTCTGAACTGCCTGAAAACAGCTTGTTTGTAGTCCAGCCTTTACTTCCCTTTCTTGTGATGTCACAATGAAAATACGTGTCATAATGCTCGCTGACCGACACGCCCTCAAAAACACCGGTGGAAAAACACTGAGCTGCAGCACACCTCTCCTCTCCCTTCCAAACACTAGCTACCCTCCAAGCAGTCAATGACATAAAGTTGTTATTGTGATGTAGAGACGGAGCTCAGTTAAAACTTTATGGATGAAAGATACTTTTGTTACAGATTAATAACTCACCACTCTGAAACTCTTGCTCCAGTCCAAATTGCCAACCTGGTCGGCAACATGTAGCCTACAGCTGAATCGAAGCTGTTTACCGGCCTTTCGCTGACCTTTCTCTGCTTCTGATTGGCCAGTAGTCCTTAACTTAGAACTGCGCATGTGCAACTCCTAACAAAGATCTTGTAGAGACAAGATGTATCACTCCAGAGCTAAAACGAAGCGTTCAACACAGGGTGAAAAGAGGAGCTGCAGCAATGTGCAGTATAAGAAAAAATATGGTGTTTTTTGACAATTAAACTATGTAAACCTGTTCTGGTACAACCCCAGAATAGGATTTTGAACCTGAAATTGAGCATAATACCACCTTTTTAAAGTTATTTGAAGCAAAAGAGACATGAGAATACCTTTTGTCTATTAATAGTATCTCTGTCCTGTCCTTGTAGGTCGTGCGCAGTGTGTACACCAGTAAGATCATTCGCAGTCACAGGGACCTGATGGCTTTGGTTTTCTATGGCACGGAGCAGAGCAAAAACCCCAGGAACTCATTTAAGCATGTCTACGTGTACCACGATCTTGATGAGCCCGGTAACACGCTGCCTTTTCAAACTAACACATGATCACATGCCATCTGTAATGTTGTAGTTTTGCTGCAAGCACAAATGTGGCCACAATTCTTGTGTACAGACTTCATCCCTCAAATGTATTAAGATAAAACATATTTAACTTTGTAATTTAGCTATTAGAGGCTTTTTTCAATAAAACATAAGAGCAATTAAAGAAAATACCAATGCAAGTTGTAAGAACTATAAGAAATTTCTCTTAAATCAGGTACTTGGTATTTGGATCAGATTTTGACTCTTCCTTCATTAGAATCTGAGTAGCTGTTCTTTCTGAATTGTGAAACATATCCAACTTGTTTCTTCCCACAGGGGCAAAGCGAGTACAGGAAGTGGACGCTCTGCGTGGGGAAAAAGGTGCACAACTGGCGGAAGAGACAATGGGCAGCGGGGATGTGTCATTCGGCGACGCCCTGTGGTGCTGCGCTAACCTCTACAGTGACATCAAGCTACGCCTCTCACACAAGCGGCTTATGATCTTCACCTGCAGGGACGATCCACACGGGGGCGACACTGTGAAAGACCGACAGGCTCGCACCAAGGCCAGTGACCTCAAAGAGACTGGTATGACTGATGCAAAGGCTGCTCTTCTTTCATGAAAATCCGTAATACTGTTTTGGAGTGAAGCTAAACGCTGCTCTTGGAAGCTTCACTGTTTGCATGCAACTTTCAGTATACAGAAGAGTAAGCTATACACAGAAGCATTTATGTCCCCCCTCTCTCAGGTGTCATTATTGATTTAATGCATCTGATGAAACCGGGCGGCTTCGATGTCTCGTCCTTCTTTCGTGACATTGTAAGTCCACCTGAGGACGAGAGCGAGTTGGGGCTGCAGCTCGAGCCTTGTGACAAACTGGAGGACCTCCAGAAGAGGGTGCGGGCCAAGGAGCAGAAGAAGAGAACCATGGCCAGGTAGAGATAAGTGAGGCATGTCCATTTCCAGACAGATAAAAGTTATTCTTACTGTCTTGCTTGCTGCTTTTTAGTAACTCCCTTTTGCCTTTTTTACTTATTTACTCTGTGTTTTGCTTCCTTTGCGGCTAAACTTTGTGTCTTTTCAATCACTTAACTCCTCCTCTTTCTCTCTTCACACTACCCTGTCCTCTCTGCCATCTTTAGGTTAAACCTGTGTCTTGGTGAGGGCATAAACATAGCTGTGGGAATTTATGCAACTGCTGTGACAGCTCGGAAACCAGGTGCCATCAGACTTTACAGGGAAACCAACGAGCCAGTCCGCAGCAAAACCCGCACCTTCCACACCCAGACTGGCAGCCTGCTGTTGCCCAGTGAGATAAAGAAAGCCCAGGTCAGAGCAGACTTAATATATGCTAATTCTGGTTTGATTGTTTCATAAAAGTGTGTTTTTGTCTTACACTGTAAGTAAGGTTTTATAATAACTAACCGGTAATGCATCCTGAATTATGGTCTATTACCCACCAGAATGGCATGATGACTGTGGACTAACTGACCAGAAAAATGTATCAGCTACAGCAAACTGTACCTGCATTTAGTTGATGACGGACATACATCTCAGTGGTTATCAGTGATTTAATTCAGTGGTTTTGTTGGTTCTCTGATTTCTCGTCTGCTGTAGACATATGGCAAGAAACAGATCGTGATGGAGAGGGACGAGGTGGACGCCATCAAGAAGTTTGACGACCCTGGACTTTTTCTGATCGGATTTAAACCTATGGAGAAGCTCAAACTTCACCACCACATCCGACCTGCTGTCTTCCTCTATCCCGAGGAGGACGAGGTGAAAGGTAGCACAGTTTGTCCGTCTGCGCCTGATCGACTTGAAAACTGACAGGAAGAAATATTAAATTTCACATTATTTTCCAAAGAGTGTGAGGTGAGGGTGTGTGCTAATAGACCAAAAGATTGATCGACAGTGAACACACATTTTAGTTGTAGCCTTTGTGATAATTACTCAAAAACCATTACTGGCTTTCCCCAGATCAATCACAGTTCATATGAAACATCCCAGTGGGTCATCTCTGTTGGCAGAGCTGTAATATGTTCTGTGTTTTCCTCCTCAGGCAGCGCATGTCTGTTCTCTGCCCTGTTGACCAAGTGTAGCGAGAGGAACGTATTCGCTCTTTGCCGTTGCATCTCTCGCCGAAACTACCCGCCTCGATTTGCTGCCCTGGTGCCTCAGAAAGAGGAGGTCGACGAGGGGAAAGTACAGATTACTCCACCAGGTAATACACTGCTGCGGTTCAGCAGGAGTTTTACTGGGTTTAATTATTTCAAAGAGTCCCAAACTTAACAGGCCAACAACCACTAGTTTGTTTTTTAATTTCTACCACTGTGTTTTGCTTTTCTAGCATTTACAAAAAGCTGTTTAGTTAACAATGAGATAGGCAACTGTTTTATCATCTAGGTCAGTGTAGTGTACTGAAGCTTTATGACATCGTGTCATTTCTGTTGCCTGTGTCAGGTTTCAATGTCATCTACCTGCCGTATGCTGACGACATACGCACTCTGGATCCCCCCCGGTGCTCCGCGGCTTCACAAATTCAGGTGGACAAGATGAAAGAGATTGTCTCCAAGCTGCGCTTCAAGTACAGGTAGTTTCACGTGTTCGGCACGTAAAAGAGATCTTAGTTTAGAGGGTTTCTTAAAAACAGTTGAACTAGAGCGCTTTAATAAATTCTGTAATCCTTGCAAAACACTGGGGGACATAACATTTAACAAAATTTAACAAAAACTAGAGTAATTTATAGCACGACACTTTGTGGTGACAGATAGCAAGTGGGATCTCTGCTCATAAGAAAGTTATTCAATTGGTTTCTTTCTGTAACGTGTTTTACATTCTTTGTAATGTAATGCAGGAGTGACGCTTTTGAGAATCCAGTCATCCAGCAGCATTACAGGAACCTAGAGGCACTGGCTCTGGATATGGTGGCTCCAGAGGACGTAGAGGACCTCATCAGTAAGATGCAGACAGACAAACAGATCCTGGTTCCTCTCATGGCTGCTACTACTACTTGCTGTTTCTTCACCCTTTTTGTACCTGTCTGTCTCTCTTTTTGTGTGTCTCAGTGCCAAAGATAGACCAGATTGATCGCCGTCTGGGTCCTTTAGTTGAGGAGTTTAAAGATCTGGTCTACCCTGCCAATTACAACCCTGAGAGCAAACCAGCTGCCAAACGCAAAACAGGTTAAAGCTGAGTTTAAAACAACAAATAAGCAAAGTGGCTTTTTACTGTATCTTTGTTGTTTTGGCTTGTTTGTAACATAAGTTTGAATTGTTCTTCCCCAACACACAGTATCTGCAGGGATTTGATCGTGTAACTGATCAGTACTGATGACTTCTAAATACATCACTGGCTGCTGTATTCATTTTGTGGTGGTACTACAGTAACGATCCAATTATTCTTTTGACTGGATGTTTTCTCCATGCATGAACTTGCAGCTGATACCGGGGGCGGAGCTGAGAAGAAGCCTAAAGTTGAGGTGCCAGAAGACGAGCTGAGGGCCCACGTGCAGAACGGCACCCTGGGAAAGCTGACCGTGCCCGTATTGAAGGAGGCCTGTAAGCAATTTGGAGTTAGGACCACTGGGACCAAGAAGCAGGAGCTGATAGATGCTCTGACAGCCCGGCTGGGCCCATGAGGAGTTAAATGTGCAACTCCCTGTGCCTTCATGAGCTGGCAAACTTGTCCAGATCAGTGTCTCTGTCTAAAAATGTTCTCAGGCGCTTGGCACAAATCAAGTTCTAAAAAGTTTGCAATCCATTTTAAAAGCAGGTAATGGTTTTACATTTACTGTGTGGCCTGTGAATCTTTGGGCAGACCGGGACACTGTGTTCAATGTTCAGTGAAAAGGTTAAACCTGTTGCTTTACCAGCAGCATGGTTCAGTGCAGCTCAGTGCAAATGTCTGCAAGTAGTGTGTCACTCCAACATTACATGAATAATGTTTGTATGTTTAAAAAAAAAACAAGTCATTTTCTTGTGATCAAGAAAACTCAAACTGGTTGATGTGGGTTATGAAAATGTCCTGTATACATTGGAATACAGTCACATACTCAAAACTATATTGTAAGACTTGTTAATAATCTTGATTTCCATTAATAAAGAATTTTACAACCCTGCATATGGTTGGTAGTTTTATTTTAATTACTGCATTAGTCAGCATACTGTACATTTTAAGCAGCATATCCAGTTCTTCTTGTAGCAAGAGAAAAGGTGTGCCCTTCCTAAGCAAGACTGCAGCATTATCTGCATACTTGGACCTTCTCACTGCATTGTTTTTCCACACAGTACAATAAAGTAGGCACACTGTTGCTGAGGGCAGGCCGGCACAGGCAAAGGTTTCAGCAGCAGGAAGACAGGAACACATACAACTTTGACCTCATGTGAGTTGCATCAGGTTTTGACTGGAAGTAGATGGCATTCCTGTGGGAGGATTATTTGACAACACACGAGGTATTGGAGCTTTAGCAACACTTTGCGATTGTTATGGGTTTAAACAGACAAACCAGTTAATGTTATTTAAAGTTTTCTGTTTTTGTTATCCTGTCTTGAAACCTTGCTACATGTTAACAACTGCTTGATTATGGAGCGATTATGGAGCTTTTCCTAGGTCTGAACTAACTGACATGCTGTGAAAATGATACCTAGGCGTGTTACTTTTGTTGTAATAAGAGATTTAATCGTGAAATTATTCGTGGTTTTAGGGAGTTGTTTGTATAATGACATCTACTTTGCAAAACATTTGTCAAACCTGTCTGTTGTAACGTTTAGGGCTTTTATATTGACATTTCTGAGCGGAAGTGGTCTCGCGAATTTTCGCAACCTTGACAGTAGGTGAAGTTCCGTCAACTGCAGCGAAATGGAGTGTCAATGTGAGAAGGAGGATGCCATTACAGGTAAGATGGAATTATAAAAACTCATCAAATATACATTTAAAGACATAAAAATGTATTCACTACTTTATCGGTATTGTATTTTTGTCATTTTAACTTCCATAGTATGACAATACAATTACAATTTTGACTTAATGAGATGTTAATTACTGGCTTAGTGGGTTTTATATTATAATATTGTGTCTTCATGGTAACAAAAAACATGTCATTAGATATGTAAAATGTTCAGTCTGGACTGAGGCGTCCATAGTCTACAACGTGAATTAGCGGCAACATCTTTTCAACTTCCCGGTTAGTCTTTCAAAATAAAAATCAGAACTCAACTTTCCCATTCTGACAATTTGAGAAAATTAACAAAGGATGAAAACACTTTATGTTATATATTATATATAATTATATATTATACTATTAACCAAAGTATTTTATGCATTTTTATGTAATAAATGATTTGAAACACATTTCTAAGCAGTAGCTTTGTTAACTGCCACATTTAAAACTGTGCTAGAGTTTTCTGCAATGTAAAAACAATGGAATGAAAGAGACTGTGATGATTAATAAGAGAGTTTTTACTTTGAATGTAAATGTTGAAATGTCTACACACACATACACATTACACACACACACACATACACATAACATACACACACACACACACACACACACACACACACACACACACACATTCCTGTACGTGCCTCATAGTGAGGTCCAGGTTAATTAACTGCTGGAGTGAGGACCACCCTTTCTACTATACTTAGAGACAAATGCATGATAGATTCCAACACTGGGTGGCACCTTGATGCCAGTTTCCACCTCAGTTCCTTAAAAAACATGAAGGAAATTTTTAATTTTTTTAACCCAGTTTACCACTGGAGTGGGGACCTTTTCAAGGGGGCGCTATTGAGTTCGTTTCAGAATGGACTAGTTTAACTACCTTCTATTTTTAGCATTAAATTTAATAATTTTAATGTTCTAGTATAACACATTATGTAAAAATAAGTCAGTATGGGCATTTTTAAAAAGAATTGCCCAGTCTGAGATTCATAGATAAGCAGAATACCTAAATTTATGGAGGTGACCATCGATTTGACTGCTGTACAAACATACATACTTACTGGTCAATTACTGCTTTACTAAAGTAAATATAACTTGAGCAATCCACATATACAACTTTCAACAAAGCTGCAGGGATATAAAAGAAATCCATTTTATTTATTCATTTAGCTGAAGCTTTTATCCAAAGTGACTTACAATTGCTATACATGTCGGAGGTCGGAGGTCGCACGCCTCTGGAGCAACTAGGGTTAAGTGTCTTACTCAGGGACACAGTGGATGGTTCACAGTGGGGGATTGAAGTGCGCTATCACCACCCCCAAATCCATTGTTTATTAAGCATAAACAGAAATAAATTATTCCAGAAACAAACTATTGCCTCTTGTACAACTCAAAAAATACAGTAAAGTGTACTGTATCATAACTACTATTAATTCACCAATTAAAGTGAGGGCCAATATGAAGAAAATTGATATTATCAGACAATCAATTGAAAACAAGGAACACTGTCTTGCAAAGTACAATGAAAACAAAATAATCCTTTGAATTTTTTACAACTGGTTTTGAGTTTTAGGAACGCTGAACACTAGCTTATTGTGGCTAGTCTTGCCTTTTTACAGTACATCATCTGACACTATATGGTCCAGGATAGATTAATTTCAGATTATTATCAATCAGTAGTTCAGTAGGAGACTGTAAATGGCAAAAACATTTGGCTTTTGAATTCTTAAGAATACGTGAAGCGCCGCTTCGTCTAAGGGTCACAATTGTGTTGTACACAAAGTTTGACATCTTTCCATGACCCTTGAGCCAAGGTCTTTTCTCCATGTATACATTGCTCACAGTCCTTTTTTCCAGGCACTCTACATCGCAGTTCTCTCTACCTCACTCCATGCTCTCTTGCTCTCTCATGTTTGACTTTGTTCTTCTGTGGAAGCCTGGGGGTCTCATCTACAACAGGAACAGACAAACATCATTTCCTATTAGTCGATGAAACAAGTGCTTTAATTAAATGTGACAACCAAGAACTGACAGATGATTGCAACTCTCTTACCATGGGACAAAAAAGGTTAATTGTTAAAGGTCACAAAAACACATTTAATATTTACCATCATCAGTGTTGGGCAGTAACGCTTTACTGTAATAATATTACTTTTCCCTGTAACTAGTAGTGTAATTGTAAAGTGAAGTGTAGTTACTTTTCTAAAAAACTCGTTACTAAACGCACCGTCCTTGACATGAATCCACGACTGTGCGGCAGCTCAGCGGTACCGTATGTAAAGACCATAGCATACTCGCGGTTGTGAATACGATATTAGTTAATAATTCGGGAGAGATGCTTTGTTTGGGGGCAAAGGCAGGGTGGTAGTGAAAGCAGTGTTTCCCATAATTAGCCTATAATTTGGTTAATTGTCAACGCTGACCACCACATTAATTTAAAAATTTTTTTACTAGGCATATTTAAAATCATGTTTGACCGAGGAGCTGTATTGAGGAGCAAATATTCGTGCAGCACCTCCTGGCTCGCGCTCTCTTTCTCTCTCGTGAACACCGCTGCACAAACTTGTCCAAAGTCTGTGTTCGGTCCCGTTCATACAGTGTTTACTGGGAGGCTGCTGAGCGCGGTGTCGTTGCACGCTTGGCTCCTGTTCTGGTGCCCAAACCAGCGCCGCTTGCTGAGGCCTAAAACCTCCAGTGCCTGAGTAGAGGTGTAACGTTAAACACAAAACACTCCCAGGTGCTGCGAGCTCCCAGTCCGGGCTGAGTCAGCTACGACCACTAGGCTAACTGAGCTTATAAGATCACAGCAGCTACTTAATGGCACTTAGCAGTTACTTTAGCAACAAGTAACACATCTGTTCATCAGCAACCTCCGTAAATCACAGAGAGTTGAGACAGAGTAGCTGGGGGACACGGGGAACTTTAATGTTATTTTATGAGGCCCAACAGTTACTGTGTTGCCTTAGTAGACAGCAGAGGACGCAGACAGAACTAAATAGATTGTGATCTGTAGCACGACAGTAATGATCTCTCTGAAAAGATAGATCGTGGAGACATTTTAATCGTCCACAATCTAATATTGCCCACCCAGTAATAAGTAAAGTAATACTTTAAAGGAGTAATAACTAGTAATATATAATAATTTCTGAGTAACTTGCCCAACACTGACCATCATAAATTAGAAAAGAGTTACAAACAAACACTCAAACAAAAGTACACATACACTTACAGTAAGAGTAAAGTAGTACTCTACTTGTCTTTTGACTGAGTTAAAGTATGAAACAAAGGCAGGAGTTTTTGTATATTTCATAATTAAAGCAATTTAACTCACCATCAGTGAGTTCTCCTTATCTCTAACTCAGCGCAGGGGTCAGAACCTCCATCTGAAAAACAAGAGCATACAAAAAGTAACACCTCATACTATATAGTGTGGGTAAGGCTGCATCCTTCTGTATTTGTTAACTGTTAGAGAGTTGAAAAGTGTTTCAGGTTTTAAATGGACAGCATCCTTACTGCCAAAAACATATTATCCACTGGTCTTCCTCTCTTCACTGTGTGTGGGGTGGAGGTGAAAGTGAGACTTTCACCTGTGAAAAACAGCAACAGTCATTTATTATTACTCTGTGCTCTAATAAAAACCCAAGTTGCAGAGTACAAAGACTGCCGGTGAATAAAAGGAGTTTTAAAATGACTTGTCTTGACCTTCCAATGTTACTGGCCTGTATGGATCAGTTACACCATTTTCACTATACTAAAACTAGAGCAATTACACACCCAATACCTCCTTTGCGAGCATTTTCTTTCCTTTCTTCATTTTCTTTTTGTTAAACATATTTCACATACTTGTTAGTGTTGTTTAGATTTTTTTATATAACACTCGGCTAATTTTGTTAGGCCTTTTTTAAATAATGACTGCACATACAGTATAAACACCGTCCGTGGAAATTGTGGTACTGACAGAGGATTAATCAGATAATTGCACACTAATAATTATACGAGGACTGAATATCAACTGCTCTTCTAAAGGTGTAACTGTTTCTACAGTGTATATATTCGCGCAACATCTCTCGCTCACTCTCTCCGTCTCTCATGAACAGCGCTGCACAAATCTCTCCAACACAAAGCTGTCAATGTCAGAGACCCACCTTAGTTGGTATAGGGAATTAAACCTGAACGTGTCACTTACAATCGATGCCGTAGCGGTGAGAGTCGAGCTTTCAGTACAACGTAAACAAAGACAGCAGCATGTAACCTTTCAGACCCACCGCACAGAAAGAGGCCCATTATTTCAGCGACTTGCGCCGCGCTAGGGCACTTTGTTGCTGTGTAGAGGATCGCGCACAGCACGCCATGCCGCAGTCGAAGTACTTTTGTGCTGAACCCAGCGCAAATCGCTTCTTTTCTGAAAGGTTCTTTATGGAAGAACATAGTCCTTTCAATACCTTCCGTCACTGAACATTTAACGTTACATCTGTGTTGAAAAAATGTTGCCAGGTGTAAAACACTACATAACATCAGGAGCTTTTAGACTTTCAGGACTGTAGGCTACCAATTACCTGCATTTCAGTTATTAATAACACTGCATGAATGATGTCTAGATGAGAGTTGATGACAACAATTCAGTTTATTTCCCTCTTATTAACAGTTTCCCCTGGGGAATAAATGAAGTTAATATTCCTCTTATAGTAATAATACTTATATATATAGAAACACAATTGTTAATGTAATTTAATATTAAAAATCAACTTAAGTTATTACTAGTGAAAATTAATGCATAATCGTGAAACCGTGATTATTTCTCTGACAATAATCTGTAATCGTTGCATCCCTATTGATGATAGGGCTGGGATATCTGTCACAATTTAGGGTGCTATGATTACATAACAATAATAATTCCCAATGTATCTTTGTGGGTATAAAATTTTTGTTCCATAGAATTACTTTATGAAGACCACATTCATAACAACCTAATCATTAAAACCAATATAATAATCACTTATTTCCATTTGCTTTATTAATACAATCAAAGTACACAAACTGACAAGTATGTAACTGAATTGAATCTTGACTAATAAACTGTTGACATCTTTGAACAGACTCCACTTATTTTTCAGTAGGTCGTTTACTTGTCATCCACTCTCAACGTTTTACCACATTACGACTGTCGCAGCAAGAACTGCATGGTATCTACAACTTTGCAAGTTGACAAGGCACAGCAACAAACTGACTGCAGTCCCACTGACATCTTGCTCTCAGGATTGGCCAAAAAGTTGCAGTCTCTGCCTGGGACTCTACTTTCATTTAAAAAAGAAATCTGCCATCAACTTTTGTCTGAGAGAACAGAACGAGCAGGGACTGATTTGAGTTCATGCTCAGGACAAAGGCTTTTTTACATAGTCATTTTAGTAGTATAGTGTTGAATAATACAAATAAATTATGTTAATAACTGACAATTAACGTAAAAGTTAATTTACCTTGAAGAAATAGTTTTTTGGGGGAATACATGTATTGTCTTTCTTTCTGAGAGTTTATTGAGAAGATCAAATCACTTTAGTGTGCATGCTAAATATAAATAAATCTATATTATCTAAAGCTAATTGGCTGCTGGCTCTAACTCCATATTTAGTGAATAGACATGACAGTCCTTTACTTTTCTCATCCAGCACTTGGCGAGAAAGTGAATAAGCACACGTACCAAAATGTTGCAACTGTTCTAACATGTCATAATATAACATCCATAACTTCACTAGAAGTTTTAGTCCGTGTACACGGTGACAGCATGCGTGCTGGTCAGGACTGGTAAATGAAACTGTTGAAACACGAGAGACTGGCTTGTGCTGAGTAGGGATGCAACGATTACAGATTTTGTTGGTACGATTATAGTCAGAGGAATAATCACGGTTTCAAGATTATCATGATTATTATGCATTAATTAATTTAACAACACTAGTAATTACTTAAGTAGGTTTTTAATATTACATTAACAATTATAAAACTATAATATTTAAGTATTATTATTAATATAAGAGGAATATTAACTTTATCTCCCAGGGGAAATTGTTATTGGGGAGGGGAATAAACTGAACTGTTGTCATCAACTCTCATCCACATGTATAAGTTTTAGTGAAAATGATGATGAATGTTCAATGATGAAAATTGAGAACATGTCTCATGCAGCGTTATTAATAACTGAAATGCAGGTAATTGGTAGCCCACAGTTCTGGAAGTTTATAAGCTCCTGATGTTCTGTTAGTGTTTTACACCTGCAACATTTTCTCAGCACAGACAGGAGGAAGCAACAGGATGTTAAATGTTCAGTGACTGAAGGTCGGCAGAGGACAACGTTCTTCCATAAAGAACCTTTCACAAAAGAAGTGATTTGCACTGTGTGGAAGCTGGGTTCAGCGCAAAAGTTCAGCTACTTTGACTGCTGCTTGCGTGCGAGCTCGTCAAGCTTTGGCGTGGCACAAGCCATTGAAAATAGGCCTCATAGCGCAGCGGTGCTGTCGGTTACACCTGCTTTGTTTGTTTATGTTGTACTGAAAGCTCGATCTCAGTGCGACAGCATTGATTGTAAGTGTCACAATTATATTTAATTCCCCAACAACCTGCCACATTATTTAAATAAGTTATTATGTATTACCTTTACTTACTTATTTTAAAACAATTGTAAAATGGGTCGCCAAATTTACTTGGGCAGCTGTTAATCTACCTGGACGGCCCGCCCAAGTAAACCCTATGTGTGGGAAACGCTGATTAATTAACCGTGACGTTTTAAAGCACGGTTAATAGTGAAATCCAGCAATCGCTACATCCCCAGTGCTGAGCAATATCCCATTCAGTCAGCTGTTTACCCCAACCCCTTGTAAAATGTAGCTTTTCCACTGCAGGCTATATAAATCCATCTCGCCTGATGTTAGCAGTAAGATTACTGGCAGCTAAAGTTCAGGAACAGCGTTAAGATTAAGTACTGTAAAATAATCACAACTTCTAAGCCTGCAGATATTCAATTTCTGATTAGGGCTGTACGTAACGATTATTTTTCAAGTCAATTAATCAAACGATTATTTTTTCAATTACCCAATTAATCTAACGACTAATTTTCTGTATTCTAAAAGGAAAAAAGTTGCCTATTACTCGATTAACATACCAATTTATCCAAAATAAATATCAAAAACATTCCTAATAAATAAATCTATATTTTAATCATCCTGATGAAGCACATTAGAATAATGTGTGTGTATATATATATATATAAAAAATAAGAATAGCAGCAAATCTTAAAATGAATCAAATTTCCACGCCATTGATGTGTTGTGATAACAACAATAACAGACATTAATTATTAGGCTACTTTACTTAAAACTTTTAATGTTTTTGACATGGATTAATTTCAATATTGAGTACTGCAGTATGATAATCAAATGTATTTCTGCATCAGTGTCGGGCAAAGAAAACAATTGAAAGGATTCACAGACTGTACAGACAGTCACAGATCGTCTGTAATGTTAGTTTCAGCTGTTTTCTCGCTCATATGTGGCCGTTAATTAAAACAGAAAATATGAAACGGCCGAACGTTCGATGTCTTGAGGTGTAACGTTATGCTACAATGACAGCAGCGGGGCAAAAATTACTTTTAACATGAAAGCGATTAAGAAATACTACGTGTCCTTGTGCTGATGATGTGCCATGCTCGTGTGGCGACAGAAAGTAAATAGGATTTGCGGTGCTGCCGTCAGTGCTCCAGGATACTTTCGCTCACGTGTTCATGCTGCTTCACGTATTCGTGGACAGTTGTGCTGCAGTGAAGCTTTTCTCAGATCACAGAGACTGTCTGTCTAAAATACTTCCAAACTTTAGATGGTCGAAGGCACGGTCTTGTAGCTGGAGCTTGTCCGGGGGAATCCTGCCAACACTGGATCGACTATGTTGACGAATTGCCCGAGCCCTAAATTCCTGTTTATATTATCGGTCTGCAGCTGATATTGTTTCATTTAAAAATGTCAGCTTTAACGCTGAATCACAACTACTACTACTTTTACAGTGAAGAAAGAAGTCAGTGTCAGGATGGAGTAAAGAGTTTGTAAAGGCACATACCTGTGTTTGACTCATAGCGATCTCTTCCTGGACCTAACACCAATGAGAATAATGAAAATGATGTCATGTTATACTCTGAACAAAATATAAAAATAACAATGTGTAGTAGTAATATTAAGTGATACAGTACTGCTGCATTTCATATCATATAATACATCTCTCTACACAGTGAGAGAGAGAGAATAAACACATGTTTTAAGTGAATTGGACACCCTGTCATAAATACGAGGTTACGTCTCAAGTCTCCAGTGAGACAATGTGCCATTTGTGCTTTGTTTCCAGATACTGCTTTATACTCAGTAGCGACTATTCAGGACACCTGTACAATCTACTGCAATTCTGTACAACAGGTTCAGTTTCTGACCATTTTGTCAGGAATGTGTAAATTCAGTTCTGTTTATTACTAAGCCTATAGTTCAAGGTGTTGTTACACTGAAAGGTGATTTTGCTCTCCCTGTTTATATATATGAGTAGGGCGGAATATTAAACACATCTGAATATGATGTAGTCCAGTACAACATTTTCACCAACTATGACCTCAGTGCTAAAAAATTTAATTCACTTAACACCTATATGACTGTGTCAAAAAAGAAAACTGATTAAAGGCATCATTAAAGTAGACTTTGTGGCAGCACTGTTGTAATGGATTGTATAAGACTTTACAGGTGTACTTTATAAAGTAAGTGTTACTTTTTGAAAATCCGTTGCAGGCTGCGGGCAGATTTTACCTAATTTTATAAACAAACTGTTGTCAGGAAACATCACGTTTTCTTCTTTTTATGGTGGCAACTGTTATTCAGCTCTCCCTGTCAGAAGCTTTCCCTCCACTAACTAAACAGACAGTCACAGAGGTGGGAGTGAGACAGGCAATAGGAAAGGGTACTAAATCAATCAAGTAGTAGCTGATAAATATTTAATTTTCACACAATAAGCCATGAGAACAGAGCTGCTTTGGGATCAAAATAATAATAAAAAGACTGTGTTACATCTACTTCAGTGTCCTCTCTCAGGTGTAATGTTGGCTCACCTGTCTTGGGCCACATCCGCACTACTACGTTTCTGTTTAAAAGGAGATTTAAACCAAAAACGATCTCCGTCCCCAGCAGCATTTTATCTGCATAACAGAATGGATCTCTGTCTCTGAATACGTGAAGTGGCCGTCCACATAGCCTACACTGAGCATGCGCGTGCCGGTATAAACAGGAAGCACATTGTCTACTTCGCATTAGTAGAAGATTTGTTAAAAGAAGAAGGTACTACTACAGACTAAAAACCACACCAGAGATAGTTCTGCATGGATCTAACACGAGGTGGAATTGTTACTGACAGTAACAGGGGAGTTAAAAGCAGCTGTGGCAGCAGAAAAAACAGACTGGGATTTGTCGCAAAGCAAATACGGCCTCATGCACAGTAGCCTATAAGTGTATTGTTATTTACACAGAAAAAATATTTACAATTTAACAGCACTATTCTGTTGCATCTGCACTAAATCCATTAAATATGCACTTCTGCCATCATGTTAAACCATGTACCTATCAATTGTGTGCTGGAGATCTGACTGGAGCGGTTCTGGAGCCACTCAATTAAAGTTAGAGCTTGCTGTTTTCTTCCATTCAAAATAATATTGCACATTAACATCATTTGACAAGAAGCAGAAATATCTATAAATCTTACCTGCTCTGAAATTGCCTCTTGCGTCGGTTAAGATGAAGTCTTCGTCTTTAAATTTTTCAAACAAATCTCTCCAAACTCCTGCTAACAAATCTCTCCAAACTCCGGCCACGCTCTGTTTTCTTCTGCTCCTCTCTGCTGCGCTGCTGAAAGGTTGGGGGAGGGGGGCAAGTTCCAGGTGCAGGGGGGCGTGTCCCTCCGCTGATGGCCCATTAATTAAGCCTGAGCCGAGAGGCTGCAAAGTCACCACAATATTCTCCACTTCTCAGCTCTGACACAGAGGCCTGTGTTACAGGCTACAGTGTTTAAAATAAAGCAAGAAACACATTTATCAGTGACAGTAGAAACACCAGGCTTTACATACTGTTAGAAGTAAAATTTCATATATTTAAAATTTTACTTAACTAAAAGTATAAAAGTACCATAAGCAAACACCGTAATTTAATTGTTGACTGTATTTTATTCATCTAAATCTGAAATGCAGCTAGTAACAAAATCTATACAATTTTAGACGTATAAAGAAAAATGGTGGTTTTAGAGAGTCTTGAATCTGTGGAACTGTACAGGCCACTTTGTGTGTATTTGTATATGGGGCAGCGGAGGTTTAAGGGGGACCTCAACACTGTCAGGAGAACTGTCTGTGTTCCCTCCACATTTGCCCAGGTTCTGGCTAAGACATCATAGGAAGAGACTTGAGGGAGATGCTTTGCTCAGTCTTATTAATGGCTCTTTTTTGTCCTCAGGAGATAAAAAAGGATGCCCTGAGCACATTTTGAATACTGTACCTTCTGTTTTAAGTGCAACAACTTTTCCAGTGCACCATCCAGCTGATAGTTACTTTAAATATAGTACAATGGTCCCTTACTCAAGAAAAGTAGAAATAGATATTTATCACAAGTCCTCAAAAAGGTATAAAAGTATTCCATAGTCATAGTGAATATACTTAAGTATCAAAAGTAAAAGTGCTCATTCTGTATGACATTGTAGTACCTCAGTTCATGCATGCATTCTGTCCTTAATGAATTAATCTCCAAACATCAGTGGTTGGTGTTCCAGTTATGCTGGCTGTAACAAAGTTGTGCAATATTTTCATTGACAAATAATTATTTTTCTTCATCTCAGTAACTTTATAGGGTTCAGATAAACAGCAATAAATACAATACAGGATTTAAAAATGTAGGGGAGCAAAAGTATAAAGCCCCTAAAATGAAAATACTTAACATTTACAGGAATCATATGTGAGGTTTCTTTGGCTCTTTCTCTGGTCTCATATGGTGCAATGTTCAGGGTACTTAAATTAAATTAGACTTATTCAAGATCAGTTAGAGATCTCTTGTTTTGATTGAGGAAGATATAAATGAGATGATATGTGGTTGTTTCTCCTGAGTTGAATTTAAGACGTAGGAGAAAAAATCCTTTGGTCTCACCTTAGTATAAAAGTAAATATTTTCTATTGAGGAGAAATTAAAGAAACACCTATATCTCTTCTTGGATTTTGCTTTTCTCTGTGCAAGCACCTGCAATGTAATCAAATAATCTACAAAGTAACAAATGTGAATCATTTTGGTTGGGAGGGTGGAGGTGGGTGCCATTATAAATGTACCTGAGCTGCCATTTCAGTGACTGACATGTTTTTATATCTTATGTAAAACAGGACATGATCCTGGATCATAGTAAAGATTTTCTCCAAAAATGATTGTTGTAAAACTCTCCCTGCTCTCTAAAACCATTTTTAAGGAACGAAGGCAATCCTTAGTGTCATTAGTCATTAGTATGCAGGCCATAATTTTCCTTTGGTGAGTTATTGTGTAGGCACAGAGTCTCTAAGACCAGCTACAGGTACCACTGAGGAACTAGGAGAGCAAAGAGGACCCAGGAGAGAGGTCATGTCCGTGTGACCGAGCTGCGTGATGTGGCTGTGGAGGCTGCTCAGTGACTACCATAGTATTTGACAGGCTGAGGTCTTCTATCTTGTCCCATTCAGTAGCATAGCCAGGAACACCAGACAGGACACTGAGGATTCTCCTTGGAGTCAAACAGGTTGGTGACCAGCTGTCCAAAGTGCTGCCAAAGTTAGATCTGTCCAAATACAGGTGGAGCTGCCGCTCACTCCAGTGGCTCCCTGAACATCACACCCTCTGGGCCTACTGTATCCCTGCCCTGTAGCTGCTGAGGCAACTAAAGCTGTGCACGCTTTCACCATCTATTGTATGTGTGTGTTTTAATGAATAAGAGGTTACAAGAAACAACATTTATTTGTTAAACACAGTAGCAATATCTGTCCAAGCACTGTCCTCCAAAAGCATGTATATTTAAGTTTTCATGTTCCCTCTCAGGTCACAGTGCTGTAACCACATGTGTAAATATTGTGAGCAGGGCCAGTGTGGAGACAGCTGAGGTGAATTAACACAAAGTAGTCTGTGTGTTGGAAAAACTAAATTCATAAATCATTTAGGTCAAATTTTTCAAATCATGTTCCTGAAAATAAACTTTCCCCTCCTCTCCTAGCTCCCTATGTAAGCTGTCACCAAGCTGTGTCTGGTTACCATAAAAAAGATCACAGATCAAATTATTACTTTACAGTTGACTCTTTTTTTTGCTGGTCTCTACAGACAACTCTCAATTTTAGATTTATTTTCTGCTGTTCTTCTCTTACCCTGGGATTACTTGCTTTAGATAGATCTTGGCTTCATTACATTTTTCCTTAAGAGACATTTAGGTTTCACAGATCAGAATTCATTAGCCTAGCTCAATAGCTCAGCAAAAAAACAGGTCTGATAGATGCACGAATCTGAGGCTTGAAAGAAGGCCTGAAGTGCTTGGGTTATGGCTAAAAAGACCAACTCATTCTTATTTACAGGTCATCCAATACTGCATAGACTACTATTACACAACCCTGAAGATGGGTTTGTAAATGTATTTATTCTTGGTTTTAAGATTTTATATCAGCATGACAATTATAATCTGTTCTGTTAGCTAGAGTAAGCATAACACAGAATAATAAAAATAAAAGGTAATAACAATGAGATACAGAATAAATTATTTTTAAATGGGAAATAAAACAGAAATGAAATATTGACATTACAAATTAATTATAGGATTTGCTATGGACAAATAAATTATGTGTAGAAAATATATAAAGATAAGAAATGAAATGTGACGTGGGGGCTGAATGCACAATAAAAAGCCCATTCTGATGATATGTGATATATGTATGTATATATATATATATATGGTATATGTGACAAGTGCAGGGATTACATAAGGGAATAAAAGTCCAGTTTGATGACCCCTTCTCTTAGCAAAAGTGATTTTATAAGTAAATATCCTCAGCCAGATATTGTTAGAAATATACAATTAAATGAGCACCATCATATTTTACAATCACAGGCTGTAAAACACCCTTTCTCAACAGAAATAGTGGCCTTTGGATTCATTTCACGGCCGACTGGCAGAAATTTGAAATGGAATCAAGCCATCTTACGGCAGACGGCCCAAACAGAAATGGAACGCGCCCAGTCCACTTACGTGGACCGAGAGAGGGAGGGGGAGCGAGGGGGGGGGAGAGAGATACGTTAATCAATTGAAGCTTTGGCGTTTTGTGCACATGAGCTTATTAACTTATTAAATCGCCATAAAACAATCAAATTCGGAGCAAAGCAAAGCTAGTGAAGGTTAAAGTTACGTTAGCAGCGATGCTAACGCGCAGCTGCACCTGCAAGCAGACGTGAGCAGCGTGAGGACCGGACAGGATGATGGACAGAACTTTAAATCAGGGAGAGATACTGGTGGAGGAGAAAGTTAATAGATGATTTAAAAGTGCTTTATTTAAATGGACACGGAGCTGCCAGAACAAGAAGCAGGGGAGAGGATGCTGAGGCTATATAGATGTTTAATTAACAGAAAGGTAAGCATGTGTTTTTATTAACGTTATTCCGTAGTGTTGGATGTTGATTAATTATCTTGAGAGAGTGATGAGCAAGTGGGCGTTTGTGCTGTGAAATTATAAGAGTTGACTAACTTAATGCAAACTTATGTAAGTCCCATGTTGTGGGCATGATGCCTGAATGTAATATTTTGGCTTATTGCTGTAAATACAGTGGTGGAAGAAGTACTCGATTTTCCTACTTAAGTAAAAATGCAGATACCACATAAAAAAGTTACTCAAGTAAAAGTAAAAAAGTACCTGGTTTTAAAATATACTTAAGTAATCAAAAGTACTACACATCAAAATCTATACACAGTATTTATTTTTAAATTCACTCCAGACAGCATTATAAGTTACAGTGAATCACAATAAGGAAGAGTACAAGTGGATATTTCCTATACTGTGGGAGGATTAGCCTGTGTTCTGCTCTTGTAGTAGTTTCCCCCTTCAGACCGACCTCATTTTGGACTTTGGGCATGTGCACGGGTTGTGTTGGACAAGGAGGTCAAAACTAACTGAAACACTTCTCAATTCACAATCTCATCAAAAATCCACATGTTAACGTCTGCACCTCTGATAAAGTGCAACTCACAGTCCCACACAGAGCGAGGTTGGCTTCAGTTTTCACATGTTTATATTGCAAAGCTCTAGCAGCTACGTTAGCACTCGGCCACAGACAAAAACAGAGCTGCTGCACAGTCACACCTGACACAACAATGCTCTCACTACAGTCCTCCCTCTTTAATTAGCCTGAATAGAAACCTCTTCTAGAAAAGTCCAGAGCTGCTTTGAACAGACCTCTGCGCACTAACTCAGTCCTCATGAAGTCTGTTAAGACCGGGGGCCAGTCTGCCGGGTCATTTGGTGAAGCAGCAACTGTTCCGTTAGGGTCTGATGCTGGCTGTTCATCTCTGGCTGCGCTGGTAATGTCTGAGGCTGCCTGTGTTTCACCTGGGTCTGTGGGACCCGCTAAAGACGTCCGGACCGGGTCTGTGCTCGCACTGACTGAGGCCGGATGTGGATCAGCTGGGCTGACTGGAGTCTGTTCTTGTACTGGCTGATGATCCCAATTTACTCCACTGACAAACTTAAGCAAAGCCCTTGTCAATGTAATGCAAATCCACTGCTTCCCATCTTGCATTAGTCCAGAGTTGGAAATAAACTTCACTGTCTTGTTTTAAAATGATGTATGAGGAGTGCCCTCACATCCTGTCTGGACTGGTTCACAGATGTTTATTGCTGGAATGCGTGAATAAAATTTTTTAGGCCGTGAATATGAACGCATTTCCACGTGCAATGCGGTCATCTTTTCCGAGCTGCAGTTTATAAACACTGTGGCCCGTCTGCGTTATCAAACATAATAAATAGTTGTATTTTTACTCAACATTGTTCTGTCACAGTCTGGCAAGAAACCAAGACACGACAGACAAGAGCTGCGCTTCTCAGCTGGTTAGCAGGACAGACAGACAGAAATTCACAGCAGCTACACATTAACTGAACATTAGGCTACTGTTACTGTTACCTGCTGACATCAGACTCTGAGAGGAGCGAACACAAGTTTACCTGCCTGCTGTTCCTGCACTTCACTCTCACTGAGCTTCTTTCTCTTCTCGTGCCTAGAAGGATAGTCCCTCTTCATCCTCTCATTTGACACGACAGTGAGGCGGGGCCGTCCACCTCTGCGCAAGACTGACTTTATTACTATCCCTGTGTAAGCCGGTCGCATCTGCTGGGTTAATTCGCGCAGAGTCAGCTTTATTAGTTCACATTTGTTTTTCAGTGCTGCAACCGGGGTGAGATCAGTGCTATCCACTGGCCCACCGTGCCGCCCAACAATGCACCAATATATGCACATATTGTTTATTGTGTCACTGTTGTTTAGTTTCAGCACATGTATTACCTGTGTGCCAGGTACTGTCTATAACCTACTGGGTTCAGTAGCTGACAGATGTTGTGCAAAGTTAACGTTAGTTACCACTGAAAGGAAGTATTTCCTGCCTGCGGGAGTGTAAGCATTCAGTGGTGACAGCGGAGCTTCGAGTTCACCAAAGTAGATGAAAAATATAACGTGGATTGTTTAATCTATCCTTTCAGTATTGTTGTTTATCAACAAGGTTTTGCAAAGCAAGCTAACATATGGCTTCTGCCTTCTGTAGGCTAACATTATGTGTTATTGAATCAAGAATGTATAAACAAGAAACCACATTTTTTCTCTCAGTAAAGCAAACATTTAGGTAGGTAGGTAGGTTTTATTTTCACAATATAACAAGTTGTAGAGTGAAATTGAGTTTTATAACTCCCTTCTGCTACATAGCAGACAGGAAACAATTAATTATAAAAATGGCAACAGAAATAAACTATCATCACTGGAGCAGTGCTGAGGATGAACTAGAGTTTAAGAGTCTGATAGTTTGGGGGGGAAAGCTGCTCTGCAATCTGGTGGTGCAGCAGCAGAAACTTCTATATCTCTTCCCAGAAGGCAGCAGGGTGAACAGGCTGTGGCTAGGTGGGAACTGTCCTTTAGTATCCTTTGGGCTCTGCAGGCACCTCACCTCACTGATATCACTGATGCTCGGGAGATGGGTACCAATGATCTTCTGTTGATCTTCTGAGTGTTTTAATCACCCGCTGCAGAACTCTCCGGTCCTGGGCTGTGCACATCCCATGTTAGTGACGTTTCCAGTCTGGATGCATTCTGTTGCTCCCCTGTAAAAGCTGACAAGGACTTGGCGTGGGAATTTGGTCTTCTTAAGCTTCCTCAAGAAATCCAGTCGTATCTTAGCTTTCTTCACCAGAGTGGAGATGTGAGACGACCATGTCAGGTTCTCTGTGATGCCGATTCCCAGGATCTTG
Organism: Micropterus salmoides; assembly: GCF_014851395.1. Taxonomy (NCBI): domain Eukaryota; kingdom Metazoa; phylum Chordata; class Actinopteri; order Centrarchiformes; family Centrarchidae; genus Micropterus; species Micropterus salmoides. The sequence goes on along the minus strand of NW_024041262.1, from coordinate 8,978,728 downwards.
AAACTATTCACCTGCTCCACCTCAGCTCTACTGATGCCGACAGGAGTGTGTGTCTTTATCTCCTTCTTCCTAAAATCAATGAGCAGCTCCTTGGTTTTGCTGACGTTGAGCGGTAGGTTGTTCTCTGAGCACCACTCTACAAGATTATGAATTTCCTCCCCATATGAAGTCTCATCCATGTCGGGGGATGCAGTCGTGGGTGTACAGCGTGAACAGGAGGGGGTTGAGCACACAGCCCTGGGGGGCTCCCGTGTTGAGCACTAGAGTTGTGGAGGTGAGTCCGCCAATCCGAACTGACTGGGGCCCGTTCGTGAGAAGTCCACTATCCAGTTGCAGAGTGTTGTATTTAAACCCAGAGTGCTGAGTTTGCTGATCATTTTCTTAGGGGACATTGTGTTGAACGCTGAGCTGAAATCCACAATCAGGATTCTGAAGTAGGTGGTGTTTTTCTCAAGGTGTGTATATATTAATACATATAAATAGATCTGTTTTAAAGTTGAGAGTCTAACAATGTTGTAGGCAGTCAGCAATCAATGTATAAATGGATTTCTCTGAAAATACTTACTTCTTTGGAGAAGCTATAACTGGCCATATAGACTAGTAAAAACCTGGTTGGGGATAAGGTTAGGTGAGGTGTTTCTGTGTTTATTGCGAGATCTCTCTATGAAAGTGATTTGTGTTTTGGATTCTATTCGCTCATGAGTTCAAGCGAGCACGTGTACGAGCGCACGCCTGGTTGCAATCTTAAAACCGCAACATGAGTGGCCGCTGGAAATTCCATAATGCCCCTTTAATGTTAACATTAATTCCACACCCAAACTTACAGCTCCATTAAATAAAATAGAAAGTTCAATTAACTTAACGTTATGTTACTGCAATTTTTGTTTCAAGATTCACCACTTATCAGATATTAATTATGAAGCAGCTGCCGGGTCAGCAGACAGACACAGCAATCCCTCAACAGCCTCTTGTAACGTTAAATTTGGTCTTATACAAGTGAACTGCACTCACCACATTCAGAGCTACAACTGAAGAGTCTGTGTAAAATGTCACATAAAATATCAGCGCTAACGTATTGCATCCAGTCCAGTCCTGAACAGTCTAATGTCAAAGCTGCAAGGAAAATTGAGATCTGGTGTCAAACTAAACATTCTCAAATCGATGACAGTCCTTCATTTCAAAATGGAGGTTTGTGGTGGTTTTCGCGGTCTGTTAATATTACTGTATTTAGATTTAGAGTAATATTTTCCCAGAATGCATTGAAAATCTACAGTAACATACTGTCCACCGCTTATACAGTTGGAAACAGTTAAAAATACAGTAATAATACTTAAAAGTAAAAATAAATTCAGTGTATAGTCTGACGATGTTATAACTGACCATGGAGTCGATCACTTGGTCATCCATGTTACTGTTTGCAGGCCTGCATTAACCTGCAGTTAGGCCTGAGCCTCAGAGGTTTTGTAGGCCCACAATAAAAACAATAAAAATGTCTAATGACCACGTTTATCTATACTTTGCGCGACAGTAAGCATGATCGGTATGCGTACAGTAAAGGCAATGAGTCACATTATGACCTTATGAATCTTTTCTAAGGAAGATGCTCCTACCAATAGCTACGGAGTCAACACTGTAAAATCAAGATCACAGTAATAATTAGTTGATCAGCAAACACATGAATGCAGCATTGTAGACAATATTTTGTCCTTGTAATCCACGTTTCCATTGCAAATGATAGCCTTTAGATATTATTGGAAACTATTCAGAATCCCCCTCCTTAAAGGGGAAGGGGATTAGTATCGTAATCATTTAATATTGCATTGCAAATAAATTTTCATACACACAAAGCGATTACAGTACTGGTCCTACCAGGCTGGACATGCATTCTGCCATAAAACGTATCCGCCCTCTATAATGCACAGATGTTAATCTGATTCCATTTATTTTGATTTTACAGTGTCACATTTTAGGGTCTAGTTCTAGCTTCCAAACAGTAACATGGATGAGCAAGTGATTAAATCCGTGGTCAGTTTTATCATTGTCAGACTATTGCAAAAAAATTTTGCTATATAATATAAAGTTCAACATAATGTAAATGTAAATCTGGAAGCCATGCATTAGCTTGCTTTGCAAAACCTTTTTGATAAAACAACAATACTAAAAGGATAAATAAACAATCTACATGTTATATTTATCAGTTACTTTGTTGAACTCGAAGTTCCTTCACAGCTGAATGCATGCGCTCCAACTGTCGGGGGAACGCCTTCTATCTGTGGTACCTACCTTGGCACGACACCGGCCGATCAGCAGCCTCTCTGTGCTGATACTGGAAATGTGCATGTGTATTGTTGTGGGTTACAGTCAAATGTGTCGTTTGACTTTCCAACAGCCATATACAGTATGTAATTTTGGGACACTTGACAATAAACCTATTTTGTCATTTAGGTATGAGGATGTGTTGCAGCAATGAACCATAATATACAGCTACTGCATTGATGATGCAGGTGTCATGCTTAAACTCATATTTTTATTTAAAAAGAAACAATATTTTAATTCAATTGATATTCTATCATATATCTTACTCAAAACACAAATTACTTACATTTTGATAACAAATAAGTACTTACTAGGTAGAAATATGCAAAAAAATATTATCCTCTGAGGGTATCAAAATCACCAGGATTTTTTGCAACTTACAACTCAGCAGGGACATGTCACAAATGTGTTTCAACTCAATACACATCTGACTGGCTTACAATAAAAAGTGAAATTTATATAACAAGCTGCTGCATTGGAAGAAACATCTTACAGCAAAAAGTGATGATGTCTTTATAACAGACATTTCTCACTAATGGGCAATACACAAAGAGGAAATCAATTTGGAATTTAAAAATTGAGCATTTTATATTTAAAGTAGATCTCATGCAGATGTCTATGAAGATTCTCAGTCATCCAGGTCATAGTTTCCAACGAAGGT
>NW_024041262.1:8921664-8975251 GCF_014851395.1 Micropterus salmoides | reverse complement strand
GTGTGCTAATAGACCAAAAGATTGACGACAGTGAACACACATTTTAGTTGTAGCCTTTGATAATTACTCAAAAACATTACTGGCTTCCCAGATCAATCACAGTTCATATGAAACATCCCAGTGGGTCATCTCGTTGGCAGAGCTGTATAGTTCTGTGTTTTCCTCCTCAGGCAGCGCATGTCTGTTTCTGCCCTGTTGACCAGTGTAGCGAGAGGAACGTATTCGCTCTTTGCCGTTGCATCTCGCCGAAACTACCCGCCTCGATTTGCTGCCTGGTGCCTCAGAAAGAGGAGGTCGACGAGGGGAAAGTACAGATTACTCCACCAGGTAATACACTGCTGCGGTTCAGCAGGAGTTTTATGGGTTTAATTATTTCAAAGAGTCCCAAACTAACAGGCCAACAACCACTAGTTTGTTTTTTAATTTCTACCACTGTGTTTTGCTTTTCTAGCATTTACAAAAAGCTGTTTAGTTAACAATGAGATAGGCAACTGTTTATCATCTAGGTCAGTGTAGGTATGAAGCTTTATGACATCGTGTCATTTCTGTTGCCTGTGTCAGGTTTCAATGTCATCTACCTGCCGTATGCTGACGACATACGCACTCTGGATCCCCCCGGTGCTCCGCGGCTTCACAAATTCAGGTGGACAAGATGAAAGAGATTGTCTCCAAGCTGCGCTTCAAGTACAGGTAGTTTCACGTGTTCGGCACGTAAAAGAGATCTTAGTTTAGAGGGTTTCTTAAAAACAGTTGAACTAGAGCGCTTTAATAAATTCTGTAATCCTTGCAAAACACTGGGGGACATAACATTTAACAAAATTTAACAAAAACTAGAGTAATTTATAGCACGACACTTGTGGTGACAGATAGCAAGTGGGATCTCTGCTCATAAGAAAGTTATTCAATTGGTTTCTTTCTGTAACGTGTTTTACATTCTTTGTAATGTAATGCAGGAGTGACGCTTTGAGAATCCAGTCATCCAGCAGCATTACAGGAACCTAGAGGCACTGGCTCTGGATATGGTGGCTCCAGAGGACGTAGAGGACCTCATCAGTAAGATGCAGACAGAAAACAGATCCTGGTTCCTCTCATGGCTGCTACTACTTGCTGTTCTTCACCCTTTTTGTACCTGTCTGTCTCTCTTTTGTGTGTCTCAGTGCCAAAGATAGACCAGATTGATCGCCGTCTGGGTCCTTTAGTTGAGGAGTTTAAAGATCTGGTCTACCCTGCCAATTACAACCCTGAGAGCAAACCAGCTGCCAAACGCAAAACAGGTTAAAGCTGAGTTTAAAACAACAAATAAGCAAAGTGGCTTTTTACTGTATCTTTGTTGTTTTGGCTTGTTGTAACATAAGTTTGAATTGTTCTTCCCCCCACACAGTATCTGCAGGGATTTGATCGTGAACTGATCAGTACTGAGACTTCTAAATACATCACTGGCTGCTGTATTCATTTTGTGGTGGTACTACAGTAACGATCCAATATTCTTTTGACTGGATGTTTTCTCCATGCATGAACTTGCAGCTGATACCGGGGGCGGAGCTGAGAAGAAGCCTAAAGTTGAGGTGCCAGAAGACGAGCTGAGGGCCCACGTGCAGAACGGCACCTGGGAAAGCTGACCGTGCCCGTATTGAAGGAGGCCTGTAAGCAATTTGGAGTTAGGACCACTGGGACCAAGAAGCAGGAGCTGATAGATGCTCTGACAGCCCGGCTGGGCCCATGAGGAGTTAAATGTGCAATCCCTGTGCCTTCATGAGCTGGCAAACTTGTCCAGATCAGTGTCTCTGTCTAAAAATGTCTCAGGCGCTTGGCACAAATCAAGTTCTAAAAAGTTTGCAATCCATTTAAAAGCAGGTAATGGTTTTACATTTACTGTGGGCCTGTGAATCTTTGGGCAGACCGGGACACTGTGTTCAATGTTCAGTGAAAAGGTTAAACCTGTTGCTTTACCAGCAATGGTTCAGTGCAGCTCAGTGCAAATGTCTGCAAGTAGTGTGTCACTCCAACATTACATGAATAATGTTTGTATGTTTAAAAAAAAAACAAGTCTTTTCTTGTGATCAAGAAAACTCAAACTGGTTGATGTGGGTTATGAAAATGTCCTGTATACATTGGAATACAGTCACATACTCAAAACTATATTGTAAGACTTGTTAATAATCTTGATTTCCATTAATAAAGAATTTTACAACCCTGCATATGGTTGGTAGTTTTATTTTAATTACTGCATTAGTCAGCATACTGTACATTTTAAGCAGCATATCCAGTTCTTCTTGTAGCAAGAGAAAAGGTGTGCCCTTCCTAAGCAAGACTGCAGCATTATCTGCATACTTGGACCTTCTCACTGCATTGTTTTTCACACAGTACAATAAAGTAGGCACACTGTTGCTGAGGGCAGGCCGGCACAGGCAAAGGTTTCAGCAGCAGGAAGACAGGAACACATACAACTTTGACCTCATGTGAGTTGCATCAGGTTTTGACTGGAAGTAGATGGCATTCCTGTGGGAGGATTATTTGACAACACACGAGGTATTGGAGCTTTAGCAACACTTTGCGATTGTTATGGGTTTAAACAGACAAACCAGTTAATGTTATTTAAAGTTTTCTGTTTTGTTATCCTGTCTTGAAACCTTGCTACATGTTAACAACTGCTTGATTATGGAGCGATTATGGAGCTTTCCTAGGTCTGAACTAACTGACATGCTGTGAAAATGATACCTAGGCGTGTACTTTTGTTGTAATAAGAGATTTAATCGTGAAATTATTCGTGGTTTTAGGGAGTTGTTTGTATAATGACATCTACTTTGCAAAACATTTGTCAAACCTGTCTGTTGTAACGTTTAGGGCTTTTATATTGACATTTCTGAGCGGAAGTGGTCTCGAATTTTCGCAACCTTGACAGTAGGTGAAGTTCCGTCAACTGCAGCGAAATGGAGTGTCAATGTGAGAAGGAGGATGCCATTACAGGTAAGATGGAATTATAAAAACTCATCAAATATACATTTAAAGACATAAAAATGTATTCACTACTTTATCGGTATTGTATTTTTGTCATTTTAACTTCCATAGTATGACAATACAATTACAATTTTGACTTAATGAGATGTTAATTACTGGCTTAGTGGGTTTTATATTATAATATTGTGTCTTCATGGTAACAAAAAACATGTCATTAGATATGTAAAATGTTCAGTCTGGACTGAGGCGTCCATAGTCTACAACGTGAATTAGCGGCAACATCTTTTCAACTTCCCGGTTAGTCTTTCAAATAAAAATCAGAACTCAACTTTCCCATTCTGACAATTTGAGAAAATTAACAAAGGATGAAAACACTTTATGTTATATATTATATAATTATATATTATACTATTAACCAAAGTATTTTATGCATTTTTATGTAATAAATGATTTGAAACACATTTCTAAGCAGTAGCTTTGTTAACTGCCACATTTAAAACTGTGCTAGAGTTTTCTGCAATGTAAAAACAATGGAATGAAAGAGACTGTGATGATTAATAAGAGAGTTTTACTTTGAATGTAAATGTTGAAATGTCTACACACATACACATTACACACACACACACATACACATAACATACACACACACACACACACACACACACACACACACATTCCTGTACGTGCCTCATAGTGAGGTCCAGGTTAATTAACTGCTGGAGTGAGGACCACCCTTTCTACTATACTTAGAGACAAATGCATGATAGATTCCAACACTGGGTGGCACCTTGATGCCAGTTTCCACCTCAGTTCCTTAAAAAACATGAAGGAAATTTTTAATTTTTTTAACCCAGTTTACCACTGGAGTGGGGACCTTTTCAAGGGGGCGCTATTGAGTTCGTTTCAGAATGGACTAGTTTAACTACCTTCTATTTTTAGCATTAAATTTAATAATTTTAATGTTCTAGTATAACACATTATGTAAAAATAAGTCAGTATGGACATTTTTAAAAAGAATTGCCCAGTCTGAGATTCATAGATAAGCAGAATACCTAAATTTATGGAGGTGACCATCGATTTGACTGCTGTACAAACATACATACTTACTGGTCAATTACTGCTTTACTAAAGTAAATATAACTTGAGCAATCCACATATACAACTTTCAACAAAGCTGCAGGGATATAAAAGAAATCCATTTTATTTATTCATTTAGCTGAAGCTTTTATCCAAAGTGACTTACAATTGCTATACATGTCGGAGGTCGGAGGTCGCACGCCTCTGGAGCAACTAGGGTTAAGTGTCTTACTCAGGGACACAGTGGATGGTCACAGTGGGGGATTGAAGTGCGCTATCACCACCCCCAAATCCATTGTTTATTAAGCATAAACAGAAATAAATTATTCCAGAAACAAACTATTGCCTCTTGTACAACTCAAAAAATACAGTAAAGTGTACTGTATCATAACTACTATTAATTCACCAATTAAAGTGAGGGCCAATATGAAGAAAATTGATATTATCAGACAATCAATTGAAAACAAGGAACACTGTCTTGCAAAGTACAATGAAAACAAAATAATCCTTTGAATTTTTTACAACTGGTTTTGAGTTTTAGGAACGCTGAACACTAGCTTATTGTGGCTAGTCTTGCCTTTTTACAGTACATCATCTGACACTATATGGTCCAGGATAGATTAATTTCAGATTATTATCAATCAGTAGTTCAGTAGGAGACTGTAAATGGCAAAAACATTTGGCTTTTGAATTCTTAAGAATACGTGAAGCGCCGCTTTGTCTAAGGGTCACAATTGTGTTGTACACAAAGTTTGACATCTTTCCATGACCCTTGAGCCAAGGCCTTTTCTCCATGTATACATTGCTCACAGTCCTTTTTTCCAGGCACTCTACATCGCAGTTCTCTCTACCTCACTCCATGCTCTCTTGCTCTCTCATGTTTGACTTTGTTCTTCTGTGGAAGCCTGGGGGTCTCATCTACAACAGGAACAGACAAACATCATTTCCTATTAGTCGATGAAACAAGTGCTTTAATTAAATGTGACAACCAAGAACTGACAGATGATTGCAACTCTCTTACCATGGGACAAAAAAGGTTAATTGTTAAAGGTCACAAAAACACATTTAATATTTACCATCATCAGTGTTGGGCAGTAACGCTTTACTGTAATAATATTACTTTTCCCTGTAACTAGTAGTGTAATTGTAAAGTGAAGTGTAGTTACTTTTCTAAAAAACTCGTTACTAAACGCACCATCCTTGACATGAATCCACGACTGTGCGGCAGCTCAGCGGTACCGTATGTAAAGACCATAGCATACTCGCTGTTGTGAATACGATATTAGTTAATAACTCGGGAGAGATGCTTTGTTTGGGGGCAAAGGCAGGGTGGTAGTGAAAGCAGTGTTTCCCATAATTAGCCTATAATTTGGTTAATTGTCAACGCTGACCACCACATTAATTTAAAAATTTTTTACTAGGCATATTTAAAATCATGTTTGACCGAGGAGCTGTATTGAGGAGCAAATATTCGTGCAGCACCTCCTGGCTCGCGCTCTCTTTCTCTCTCGTGAACACCGCTGCACAAACTTGTCCAAAGTCTGTGTTCGGTCCCGTTCATACAGTGTTTACTGGGAGGCTGCTGAGCGCGGTGTCGTTGCACGCTTGGCTCCTGTTCTGGTGCCCAAACCAGCGCCGCTTGCTGAGGCCTAAAACCTCCAGTGCCTGAGTAGAGGTGTAACGTTAAACACAAAACACTCCCAGGTGCTGCGAGCTCCCAGTCCGGGCTGAGTCAGCTACGACCACTAGGCTAACTGAGCTTATAAGATCACAGCAGCTACTTAATGGCACTTAGCAGTTACTTTAGCAACAAGTAACACATCTGTTCATCAGCAACCTCCGTAAATCACAGAGAGTTGAGACAGAGTAGCTGGGGGACACGGGGAACTTTAATGTTATTTTATGAGGCCCAACAGTTACTGTGTTGCCTTAGTAGACAGCAGAGGACGCAGACAGAACTAAATAGATTGTGATCTGTAGCACGACAGTAATGATCTCTCTGAAAAGATAGATCGTGGAGACATTTTAATCGTCCACAATCTAATATTGCCCACCCAGTAATAAGTAAAGTAATACTTTAAAGGAGTAATAACTAGTAATATATAATAATTTCTGAGTAACTTGCCCAACACTGACCATCATAAATTAGAAAAGAGTTACAAACAAACACTCAAACAAAAGTACACATACACTTACAGTAAGAGTAAAGTAGTACTCTACTTGTCTTTTGACTGAGTTAAAGTATGAAACAAAGGCAGGAGTTTTTGTATATTTCATAATTAAAGCAATTTAACTCACCATCAGTGAGTTCTCCTTATCTCTAACTCAGCGCAGGGGTCAGAACCTCCATCTGAAAAACAAGAGCATACAAAAAGTAACACCTCATACTATATAGTGTGGGTAAGGCTGCATCCTTCTGTATTTGTTAACTGTTAGAGAGTTGAAAAGTGTTTCAGGTTTTAAATGGACAGCATCCTTACTGCCAAAAACATATTATCCACTGGTCTTCCTCTCTTCACTGTGTGTGGGGTGGAGGTGAAAGTGAGACTTTCACCTGTGAAAAACAGCAACAGTCATTTATTATTACTCTGTGCTCTAATAAAAACCCAAGTTGCAGAGTACAAAGACTGCCGGTGAATAAAAGGAGTTTTAAAATGACTTGTCTTGACCTTCCAATGTTACTGGCCTGTATGGATCAGTTACACCATTTTCACTATACTAAAACTAGAGCAATTACACACCCAATACCTCCTTTGCGAGCATTTTCTTTCCTTTCTTCATTTTCTTTTTGTTAAACATATTTCACATACTTGTTAGTGTTGTTTAGATTTTTTTATATAACACTCGGCTAATTTTGTTAGGCCTTTTTTAAATAATGACTGCACATACAGTATAAACACCGTCCGTGGAAATTGTGGTACTGACAGAGGATTAATCAGATAATTGCACACTAATAATTATACGAGGACTGAATATCAACTGCTCTTCTAAAGGTGTAACTGTTTCTACAGTGTATATATTCGCGCAACATCTCTCGCTCACTCTCTCCGTCTCTCATGAACAGCGCTGCACAAATCTCTCCAACACAAAGCTGTCAATGTCAGAGACCCACCTTAGTTGGTATAGGGAATTAAACCTGAACGTGTCACTTACAATCGATGCCGTAGCGGTGAGAGTCGAGCTTTCAGTACAACGTAAACAAAGAAAGCAGCATGTAACCTTTCAGACCCACCGCACAGAAAGAGGCCCATTATTTCAGCGACTTGCGCCGCGCTAGGGCACTTTGTTGCTGTGTAGAGGATCGCGCACCGCACGCCATGCCGCAGTCGAAGTACTTTTGTGCTGAACCCAGCGCAAATCGCTTCTTTTCTGAAAGGTTCTTTATGGAAGAACATAGTCCTTTCAATACCTTCCGTCACTGAACATTTAACGTTACATCTGTGTTGAAAAAATGTTGCCAGGTGTAAAACACTACATAACATCAGGAGCTTTTAGACTTTCAGGACTGTAGGCTACCAATTACCTGCATTTCAGTTATTAATAACACTGCATGAATGATGTCTAGATGAGAGTTGATGACAACAATTCAGTTTATTTCCCTCTTATTAACAGTTTCCCCTGGGGAATAAATGAAGTTAATATTCCTCTTATAGTAATAATACTTACATATTATAGAAACACAATTGTTAATGTAATTTAATATTAAAAATCAACTTAAGTTATTACTAGTGAAAATTAATGCATAATCGTGAAACCGTGATTATTTCTCTGACAATAATCTGTAATCGTTGCATCCCTATTGATGATAGGGCTGGGAAATCTGTCACAATTTAGGGTGCTATGATTACATAACAATAATAATTCCCAATGTATCTTTGTGGGTATAAAATTTTTGTTCCATAGAATTACTTTATGAATGACCACATTCATAACAACCTAATCATTAAAACCAATATAATAATCACTTATTTCCATTTGCTTTATTAATACAATCAAAGTACACAAACTGACAAGTATGTAACTGAATTGAATCTTGACTAATAAACTGTTGACATCTTTGAACAGACTCCACTTATTTTTCAGTAGGTCGTTTACTTGTCATCCACTCTCAACGTTTTACCCACATTACGACTGTCGCAGCAAGAACTGCATGGTATCTACAACTTTGCAAGTTGACAAGGCACAGCAACAAACTGACTGCAGTCCCACTGACATCTTGCTCTCAGGATTGGCCAAAAAGTTGCAGTCTCTGCCTGGGACTCTACTTTCATTTAAAAAAGAAATCTGCCATCAACTTTTGTCTGAGAGAACAGAACGAGCAGGGACTGATTTGAGTTCATGCTCAGGACAAAGGCTTTTTTACATAGTCATTTTAGTAGTATAGTGTTGAATAATACAAATAAATTATGTTAATAACTGACAATTAACGTAAAAGTTAATTTACCTTGAAGAAATAGTTTTTTGGGGGAATACATGTATTGTCTTTCTTTCTGAGGGTTTATTGAGAAGATCAAATCACTTTAGTGTGCATGCTAAATATAAATAAATCTATATTATCTAAAGCTAATTGGCTGCTGGCTCTAACTCCATATTTAGTGAATAGACATGACAGTCCTTTACTTTTCTCATCCAGCACTTGGCGAGAAAGTGAATAAGCACACGTACCAAAATGTTGCAACTGTTCTAACATGTCATAATATAACATCCATAACTTCACTAGAAGTTTTAGTCCGTGTACACGGTGACAGCGTGCGTGCTGGTCAGGACTGGTAAATGAAACTGTTGAAACACGAGAGACTGGCTTGTGCTGAGTAGGGATGCAACGATTACAGATTTTGTTGGTACGATTATAGTCAGAGGAATAATCACGGTTTCAAGATTATCATGATTATTATGCATTAATTAATTTAACAACACTAGTAATTACTTAAGTAGGTTTTTAATATTACATTAACAATTATAAAACTATAATATTTAAGTATTATTATTAATATAAGAGGAATATTAACTTTATCTCCCAGGGGAAATTGTTATTGGGGAGGGGAATAAACTGAACTGTTGTCATCAACTCTCATCCACATGTATAAGTTTTAGTGAAAATGATGATGAATGTTCAATGATGAAAATTGAGAACATGTCTCATGCAGCGTTATTAATAACTGAAATGCAGGTAATTGGTAGCCCACAGTTCTGGAAGTTTATAAGCTCCTGATGTTCTGTTAGTGTTTTACACCTGCAACATTTTCTCAGCACAGACAGGAGGAAGCAACAGGATGTTAAATGTTCAGTGACTGAAGGTCGGCAGAGGACAACGTTCTTCCATAAAGAACCTTTCACAAAAGAAGTGATTTGCACTGTGTGGAAGCTGGGTTCAGCGCAAAAGTTCAGCTAATTTGACTGCTGCTTGCGTGCGAGCTCGTCAAGCTTTGGCGTGGCACAAGCCATTGAAAATAGGCCTCATAGCGCAGCGGTGCTGTCGGTTACACCTGCTTTGTTTGTTTATGTTGTACTGAAAGCTCGATCTCAGTGCGACAGCATTGATTGTAAGTGTCACAATTATATTTAATTCCCCAACAACCTGCCACATTATTTAAATAAGTTATTATGTATTACCTTTACTTACTTATTTTAAAACAATTGTAAAATGGGTCGCCAAATTTACTTGGGCAGCTGTTAATCTACCTGGACGGCCCGCCCAAGTAAACCCTATGTGTGGGAAACGCTGATTAATTAACCGTGACGTTTTAAAGCACGGTTAATAGTGAAATCCAGCAATCGCTACATCCCCAGTGCTGAGCAATATCCCATTCAGTCAGCTGTTTACCCCAACCCCTTGTAAAATGTAGCTTTTCCACTGCAGGCTATATAAATCCATCTCGCCTGATGTTAGCAGTAAGATTACTGGCAGCTAAAGTTCAGGAACAGCGTTAAGATTAAGTACTGTAAAATAATCACAACTTCTAAGCCTGCAGATATTCAATTTCTGATTAGGGCTGTACGTAACGATTATTTTTCAAGTCAATTAATCAAACGATTATTTTTTCAATTACCCAATTAATCTAACGACTAATTTTCTGTATTCTAAAAGGAAAAAAGTTGCCTATTACTCGATTAACATACCAATTTATCCAAAATAAATATCAAAAACATTCCTAATAAATAAATCTATATTTTAATCATCCTGATGAAGCACATTAGAATAATGTGTGTGTATATATATATATATATATAAAATAAGAATAGCAGCAAATCTTAAAATGAATCAAATTTCCACGCCATTGATGTGTTGTGATAACAACAATAACAGACATTAATTATTAGGCTACTTTACTTAAAACTTTTAATGTTTTTGACATGGATTAATTTCAATATTGAGTACTGCAGTATGATAATCAAATGTATTTCTGCATCAGTGTCGGGCAAAGAAAACAATTGAAAGGATTCACAGACTGTACAGACAGTCACAGATCGTCTGTAATGTTAGTTTCAGCTGTTTTCTCGCTCATATGTGGCCGTTAATTAAAACAGAAAATATGAAACGGCCGAACGTTCGATGTCTTGAGGTGTAACGTTATGCTACAATGACAGCAGCGGGGCAAAAATTACTTTTAACATGAAAGCGATTAAGAAATACTACGTGTCCTTGTGCTGATGATGTGCCATGCTCGTGTGGCGACAGAAAGTAAATAGGATTTGCGGTGCTGCCGTCAGTGCTCCAGGATACTTTCGCTCACGTGTTCATGCTGCTTCACGTATTCGTGGACAGTTGTGCTGCAGTGAAGCTTTTCTCAGATCACAGAGACTGTCTGTCTAAAATACTTCCAAACTTTAGATGGTCGAAGGCACGGTCTTGTAGCTGGAGCTTGTCCGGGGGAATCCTGCCAACACTGGATCGACTATGTTGACGAATTGCCCGAGCCCTAAATTCCTGTTTATATTATCGGTCTGCAGCTGATATTGTTTCATTTAAAAATGTCAGCTTTAACGCTGAATCACAACTACTACTACTTTTACAGTGAAGAAAGAAGTCAGTGTCAGGATGGAGTAAAGAGTTTGTAAAGGCACATACCTGTGTTTGACTCATAGCGATCTCTTCCTGGACCTAACACCAATGAGAATAATGAAAATGATGTCATGTTATACTCTGAACAAAATATAAAAATAACAATGTGTAGTAGTAATATTAAGTGATACAGTACTGCTGCATTTCATATCATATAATACATCTCTCTACACAGTGAGAGAGAGAGAATAAACACATGTTTTAAGTGAATTGGACACCCTGTCATAAATACGAGGTTACGTCTCAAGTCTCCAGTGAGACAATGTGCCATTTGTGCTTTGTTTCCAGATACTGCTTTATACTCAGTAGCGACTATTCAGGACACCTGTACAATCTACTGCAATTCTGTACAACAGGTTCAGTTTCTGACCATTTTGTCAGGAATGTGTAAATTCAGTTCTGTTTATTACTAAGCCTATAGTTCAAGGTGTTGTTACACTGAAAGGTGATTTTGCTCTCCCTGTTTATATATATGAGTAGGGCGGAATATTAAACACATCTGAATATGATGTAGTCCAGTACAACATTTTCACCAACTATGACCTCAGTGCTAAAAAATTTAATTCACTTAACACCTATATGACTGTGTCAAAAAAGAAAACTGATTAAAGGCATCATTAAAGTAGACTTTGTGGCAGCACTGTTGTAATGGATTGTATAAGACTTTACAGGTGTACTTTATAAAGTAAGTGTTACTTTTTGAAAATCCGTTGCAGGCTGCGGGCAGATTTTACCTAATTTTATAAACAAACTGTTGTCAGGAAACATCACGTTTTCTTCTTTTTATGGTGGCAACTGTTATTCAGCTCTCCCTGTCAGAAGCTTTCCCTCCACTAACTAAACAGACAGTCACAGAGGTGGGAGTGAGACAGGCAATAGGAAAGGGTACTAAATCAATCAAGTAGTAGCTGATAAATATTTAATTTTCACACAATAAGCCATGAGAACAGAGCTGCTTTGGGATCAAAATAATAATAAAAGAGACTGTGTTACATCTACTTCAGTGTCCTCTCTCAGGTGTAATGTTGGCTCACCTGTCTTGGGCCACATCCGCACTACTACGTTTCTGTTTAAAAGGAGATTTAAACCAAAAACGATCTCCGTCCCCAGCAGCATTTTATCTGCATAACAGAATGGATCTCTGTCTCTGAATACGTGAAGTGGCCGTCCACATAGCCTACACTGAGCATGCGCGTGCCGGTATAAACAGGAAGCACATTGTCTACTTCGCATTAGTAGAAGATTTGTTAAAAGAAGAAGGTACTACTACAGACTAAAAACCACACCAGAGATAGTTCTGCATGGATCTAACACGAGGTGGAATTGTTACTGACAGTAACAGGGGAGTTAAAAGCAGCTGTGGCAGCAGAAAAAACAGACTGGGATTTGTCGCAAAGCAAATACGGCCTCATGCACAGTAGCCTATAAGTGTATTGTTATTTACACAGAAAAAAATATTTACAATTTAACAGCACTATTCTGTTGCATCTGCACTAAATCCATTAAATATGCACTTCTGCCATCATGTTAAACCATGTACCTATCAATTGTGTGCTGGAGATCTGACTGGAGCGGTTCTGGAGCCACTCAATTAAAGTTAGAGCTTGCTGTTTTCTTCCATTCAAAATAATATTGCACATTAACATCATTTGACAAGAAGCAGAAATATCTATAAATCTTACCTGCTCTGAAATTGCCTCTTGCGTCGGTTAAGATGAAGTCTTCGTCTTTAAATTTTTCAAACAAATCTCTCCAAACTCCTGCTAACAAATCTCTCCAAACTCCGGCCACGCTCTGTTTTCTTCTGCTCCTCTCTGCTGCGCTGCTGAAAGGTTGGGGGAGGGGGGAAAGTTCCAGGTGCAGGGGGGCGTGTCCCTCCGCTGATGGCCCATTAATTAAGCCTGAGCCGAGAGGCTGCAAAGTCACCACAATATTCTCCACTTCTCAGCTCTGACACAGAGGCCTGTGTTACAGGCTACAGTGTTTAAAATAAAGCAAGAAACACATTTATCAGTGACAGTAGAAACACCAGGCTTTACATACTGTTAGAAGTAAAATTTCATATATTTAAAATTTTACTTAACTAAAAGTATAAAAGTACCATAAGCAAACACCGTAATTTAATTGTTGACTGTATTTTATTCATCTAAATCTGAAATGCAGCTAGTAACAAAATCTATACAATTTTAGACGTATAAAGAAAAATGGTGGTTTTAGAGAGTCTTGAATCTGTGGAACTGTACAGGCCACTTTGTGTGTATTTGTATATGGGGCAGCGGAGGTTTAAGGGGGACCTCAACACTGTCAGGAGAACTGTCTGTGTTCCCTCCACATTTGCCCAGGTTCTGGCTAAGACATCATAGGAAGAGACTTGAGGGAGATGCTTTGCTCAGTCTTATTAATGGCTCTTTTTTGTCCTCAGGAGATAAAAAAGGATGCCCTGAGCACATTTTGAATACTGTACCTTCTGTTTTAAGTGCAACAACTTTTCCAGTGCACCATCCAGCTGATAGTTACTTTAAATATAGTACAATGGTCCCTTACTCAAGAAAAGTAGAAATAGATATTTATCACAAGTCCTCAAAAAGGTATAAAAGTATTCCATAGTCATAGTGAATATACTTAAGTATCAAAAGTAAAAGTGCTCATTCTGTATGACATTGTAGTACCTCAGTTCATGCATGCATTCTGTCCTTAATGAATTAATCTCCAAACATCAGTGGTTGGTGTTCCAGTTATGCTGGCTGTAACAAAGTTGTGCAATATTTTCATTGACAAATAATTATTTTTCTTCATCTCAGTAACTTTATAGGGTTCAGATAAACAGCAATAAATACAATACAGGATTTAAAAATGTAGGGGAGCAAAAGTATAAAGCCCCTAAAATGAAAATACTTAACATTTACAGGAATCATATGTGAGGTTTCTTTGGCTCTTTCTCTGGTCTCATATGGTGCAATGTTCAGGGTACTTAAATTAAATTAGACTTATTCAAGATCAGTTAGAGATCTCTTGTTTTGATTGAGGAAGATATAAATGAGATGATATGTGGTTGTTTCTCCTGAGTTGAATTTAAGACGTAGGAGAAAAAATCCTTTGGTCTCACCTTAGTATAAAAGTAAATATTTTCTATTGAGGAGAAATTAAAGAAACACCTATATCTCTTCTTGGATTTTGCTTTTCTCTGTGCAAGCACCTGCAATGTAATCAAATAATCTACAAAGTAACAAATGTGAATCATTTTGGTTGGGAGGGTGGAGGTGGGTGCCATTATAAATGTACCTGAGCTGCCATTTCAGTGACTGACATGTTTTTATATCTTATGTAAAACAGGACATGATCCTGGATCATAGTAAAGATTTTCTCCAAAAATGATTGTTGTAAAACTCTCCCTGCTCTCTAAAACCATTTTTAAGGAACGAAGGCAATCCTTAGTGTCATTAGTCATTAGTATGCAGGCCATAATTTTCCTTTGGTGAGTTATTGTGTAGGCACAGAGTCTCTAAGACCAGCTACAGGTACCACTGAGGAACTAGGAGAGCAAAGAGGGCCCAGGAGAGAGGTCATGTCCGTGTGACCGAGCTGCGTGATGTGGCTGTGGAGGCTGCTCAGTGACTACCATAGTATTTGACAGGCTGAGGTCTTCTATCTTGTCCCATTCAGTAGCATAGCCAGGAACACCAGACAGGACACTGAGGATTCTCCTTGGAGTCAAACAGGTTGGTGACCAGCTGTCCAAAGTGCTGCCAAAGTTAGATCTGTCCAAATACAGGTGGAGCTGCCGCTCACTCCAGTGGCTCCCTGAACATCACACCCTCTGGGCCTACTGTATCCCTGCCCTGTAGCTGCTGAGGCAACTAAAGCTGTGCACGCTTTCACCATCTATTGTATGTGTGTGTTTTAATGAATAAGAGGTTACAAGAAACAACATTTATTTGTTAAACACAGTAGCAATATCTGTCCAAGCACTGTCCTCCAAAAGCATGTATATTTAAGTTTTCATGTTCCCTCTCAGGTCACAGTGCTGTAACCACATGTGTAAATATTGTGAGCAGGGCCAGTGTGGAGACAGCTGAGGTGAATTAACACAAAGTAGTCTGTGTGTTGGAAAAACTAAATTCATAAATCATTTAGGTCAAATTTTTCAAATCATGTTCCTGAAAATAAACTTTCCCCTCCTCTCCTAGCTCCCTATGTAAGCTGTCACCAAGCTGTGTCTGGTTACCATAAAAAAGATCACAGATCAAATTATTACTTTACAGTTGACTCTTTTTTTTGCTGGTCTCTACAGACAACTCTCAATTTTAGATTTATTTTCTGCTGTTCTTCTCTTACCCTGGGATTACTTGCTTTAGATAGATCTTGGCTTCATTACATTTTTCCTTAAGAGACATTTAGGTTTCACAGATCAGAATTCATTAGCCTAGCTCAATAGCTCAGCAAAAAAACAGGTCTGATAGATGCACGAATCTGAGGCTTGAAAGAAGGCCTGAAGTGCTTGGGTTATGGCTAAAAAGACCAACTCATTCTTATTTACAGGTCATCCAATACTGCATAGACTACTATTACACAACCCTGAAGATGGGTTTGTAAATGTATTTATTCTTGGTTTTAAGATTTTATATCAGCATGACAATTATAATCTGTTCTGTTAGCTAGAGTAAGCATAACACAGAATAATAAAAATAAAAGGTAATAACAATGAGATACAGAATAAATTATTTTTAAATGGGAAATAAAACAGAAATGAAATATTGACATTACAAATTAATTATAGGATTTGCTATGGACAAATAAATTATGTGTAGAAAATATATAAAGATAAGAAATGAAATGTGACGTGGGGGCTGAATGCACAATAAAAAGCCCATTCTGATGATATGTGATATATGTATGTATATATATATATATATATGGTATATGTGACAAGTGCAGGGATTACATAAGGGAATAAAAGTCCAGTTTGATGACCCCTTCTCTTAGCAAAAGTGATTTTATAAGTAAATATCCTCAGCCAGATATTGTTAGAAATATACAATTAAATGAGCACCATCATATTTTACAATCACAGGCTGTAAAACACCCTTTCTCAACAGAAATAGTGGCCTTTGGATTCATTTCACGGCCGACTGGCAGAAATTTGAAATGGAATCAAGCCATCTTACGGCAGACGGCCCAAACAGAAATGGAACGCGCCCAGTCCACTTACGTGGACCGAGAGAGGGAGGGGGAGCGAGGGGGGGGGAGAGAGATACGTTAATCAATTGAAGCTTTGGCGTTTTGTGCACATGAGCTTATTAACTTATTAAATCGCCATAAAACAATCAAATTCGGAGCAAAGCAAAGCTAGTGAAGGTTAAAGTTACGTTAGCAGCGATGCTAACGCGCAGCTGCACCTGCAAGCAGACGTGAGCAGCGTGAGGACCGGACAGGATGATGGACAGAACTTTAAATCAGGGAGAGATACTGGTGGAGGAGAAAGTTAATAGATGATTTAAAAGTGCTTTATTTAAATGGACACGGAGCTGCCAGAACAAGAAGCAGGGGAGAGGATGCTGAGGCTATATAGATGTTTAATTAACAGAAAGGTAAGCATGTGTTTTTATTAACGTTATTCCGTAGTGTTGGATGTTGATTAATTATCTTGAGAGAGTGATGAGCAAGTGGGCGTTTGTGCTGTGAAATTATAAGAGTTGACTAACTTAATGCAAACTTATGTAAGTCCCATGTTGTGGGCATGATGCCTGAATGTAATATTTTGGCTTATTGCTGTAAATACAGTGGTGGAAGAAGTACTCGATTTTCCTACTTAAGTAAAAATGCAGATACCACATAAAAAAGTTACTCAAGTAAAAGTAAAAAAGTACCTGGTTTTAAAATATACTTAAGTAATCAAAAGTACTACACATCAAAATCTATACACAGTATTTATTTTTAAATTCACTCCAGACAGCATTATAAGTTACAGTGAATCACAATAAGGAAGAGTACAAGTGGATATTTCCTATACTGTGGGAGGATTAGCCTGTGTTCTGCTCTTGTAGTAGTTTCCCCCTTCAGACCGACCTCATTTTGGACTTTGGGCATGTGCACGGGTTGTGTTGGACAAGGAGGTCAAAACTAACTGAAACACTTCTCAATTCACAATCTCATCAAAAATCCACATGTTAACGTCTGCACCTCTGATAAAGTGCAACTCACAGTCCCACACAGAGCGAGGTTGGCTTCAGTTTTCACATGTTTATATTGCAAAGCTCTAGCAGCTACGTTAGCACTCGGCCACAGACAAAAACAGAGCTGCTGCACAGTCACACCTGACACAACAATGCTCTCACTACAGTCCTCCCTCTTTAATTAGCCTGAATAGAAACCTCTTCTAGAAAAGTCCAGAGCTGCTTTGAACAGACCTCTGCGCACTAACTCAGTCCTCATGAAGTCTGTTAAGACCGGGGGCCAGTCTGCCGGGTCATTTGGTGAAGCAGCAACTGTTCCGTTAGGGTCTGATGCTGGCTGTTCATCTCTGGCTGCGCTGGTAATGTCTGAGGCTGCCTGTGTTTCACCTGGGTCTGTGGGACCCGCTAAAGACGTCCGGACCGGGTCTGTGCTCGCACTGACTGAGGCCGGATGTGGATCAGCTGGGCTGACTGGCTGGAGTCTGTTCTTGTACTGGCTGATGATCCCAAATTTACTCCACTGACAAACTTAAGCAAAGCCCTTGTCAATGTAATGCAAATCCACTGCTTCCCATCTTGCATTAGTCCAGAGTTGGAAATAAACTTCACTGTCTTGTTTTAAAATGATGTATGAGGAGTGCCCTCACATCCTGTCTGGACTGGTTCACAGATGTTTATTGCTGGAATGCGTGAATAAAATTTTTTAGGCCGTGAATATGAACGCATTTCCACGTGCAATGCGGTCATCTTTTCCGAGCTGCAGTTTATAAACACTGTGGCCCGTCTGCGTTATCAAACATAATAAATAGTTGTATTTTTACTCAACATTGTTCTGTCACAGTCTGGCAAGAAACCAAGACACGACAGACAAGAGCTGCGCTTCTCAGCTGGTTAGCAGGACAGACAGACAGAAATTCACAGCAGCTACACATTAACTGAACATTAGGCTACTGTTACTGTTACCTGCTGACATCAGACTCTGAGAGGAGCGAACACAAGTTTACCTGCCTGCTGTTCCTGCACTTCACTCTCACTGAGCTTCTTTCTCTTCTCGTGCCTAGAAGGATAGTCCCTCTTCATCCTCTCATTTGACACGACAGTGAGGCGGGGCCGTCCACCTCTGCGCAAGACTGACTTTATTACTATCCCTGTGTAAGCCGGTGTCGCATCTGCTGGGTTAATTCGCGCAGAGTCAGCTTTATTAGTTCACATTTGTTTTTCAGTGCTGCAACCGGGGTGAGATCAGTGCTATCCACTGGCCCACCGTGCCGCCCAACAATGCACCAATATATGCACATATTGTTTATTGTGTCACTGTTGTTTAGTTTCAGCACATGTATTACCTGTGTGCCAGGTACTGTCTATAACCTACTGGGTTCAGTAGCTGACAGATGTTGTGCAAAGTTAACGTTAGTTACCACTGAAAGGAAGTATTTCCTGCCTGCGGGAGTGTAAGCATTCAGTGGTGACAGCGGAGCTTCGAGTTCACCAAAGTAGATGAAAAATATAACGTGGATTGTTTAATCTATCCTTTCAGTATTGTTGTTTTATCAACAAGGTTTTGCAAAGCAAGCTAACATATGGCTTCTGCCTTCTGTAGGCTAACATTATGTGTTATTGAATCAAGAATGTATAAACAAGAAACCACATTTTTTCTCTCAGTAAAGCAAACATTTAGGTAGGTAGGTAGGTTTTATTTTCACAATATAACAAGTTGTAGAGTGAAATTGAGTTTTATAACTCCCTTCTGCTACATAGCAGACAGGAAACAATTAATTATAAAAATGGCAACAGAAATAAACTATCATCACTGGAGCAGTGCTGAGGATGAACTAGAGTTTAAGAGTCTGATAGTTTGGGGGGGAAAGCTGCTCTGCAATCTGGTGGTGCAGCAGCAGAAACTTCTATATCTCTTCCCAGAAGGCAGCAGGGTGAACAGGCTGTGGCTAGGTGGGAACTGTCCTTTAGTATCCTTTGGGCTCTGCAGGCACCTCACCTCACTGATATCACTGATGCTCGGGAGATGGGTACCAATGATCTTCTGTTGATCTTCTGAGTGTTTTAATCACCCGCTGCAGAACTCTCCGGTCCTGGGCTGTGCACATCCCATGTTAGTGACGTTTCCAGTCTGGATGCATTCTGTTGCTCCCCTGTAAAAGCTGACAAGGACTTGGCGTGGGAATTTGGTCTTCTTAAGCTTCCTCAAGAAATCCAGTCGTATCTTAGCTTTCTTCACCAGAGTGGAGATGTGAGACGACCATGTCAGGTTCTCTGTGATGCCGATTCCCAGGATCTTGAAACTATTCACCTGCTCCACCTCAGCTCTACTGATGCCGACAGGAGTGTGTGTCTTTATCTCCTTCTTCCTAAAATCAATGAGCAGCTCCTTGGTTTTGCTGACGTTGAGCGGTAGGTTGTTCTCTGAGCACCACTCTACAAGATTATGAATTTCCTCCCCATATGAAGTCTCATCCATGTCGGGGGATGCAGTCGTGGGTGTACAGCGTGAACAGGAGGGGGTTGAGCACACAGCCCTGGGGGGCTCCCGTGTTGAGCACTAGAGTTGTGGAGGTGAGTCCGCCAATCCGAACTGACTGGGGCCCGTTCGTGAGAAGTCCACTATCCAGTTGCAGAGTGTTGTATTTAAACCCAGAGTGCTGAGTTTGCTGATCATTTTCTTAGGGGACATTGTGTTGAACGCTGAGCTGAAATCCACAATCAGGATTCTGAAGTAGGTGGTGTTTTTCTCAAGGTGTGTATATATTAATACATATAAATAGATCTGTTTTAAAGTTGAGAGTCTAACAATGTTGTAGGCAGTCAGCAATCAATGTATAAATGGATTTCTCTGAAAATACTTACTTCTTTGGAGAAGCTATAACTGGCCATATAGACTAGTAAAAACCTGGTTGGGGATAAGGTTAGGTGAGGTGTTTCTGTGTTTATTGCGAGATCTCTCTATGAAAGTGATTTGTGTTTTGGATTCTATTCGCTCATGAGTTCAAGCGAGCACGTGTACGAGCGCACGCCTGGTTGCAATCTTAAAACCGCAACATGAGTGGCCGCTGGAAATTCCATAATGCCCCTTTAATGTTAACATTAATTCCACACCCAAACTTACAGCTCCATTAAATAAAATAGAAAGTTCAATTAACTTAACGTTATGTTACTGCAATTTTTGTTTCAAGATTCACCACTTATCAGATATTAATTATGAAGCAGCTGCCGGGTCAGCAGACAGACACAGCAATCCCTCAACAGCCTCTTGTAACGTTAAATTTGGTCTTATACAAGTGAACTGCACTCACCACATTCAGAGCTACAACTGAAGAGTCTGTGTAAAATGTCACATAAAATATCAGCGCTAACGTATTGCATCCAGTCCAGTCCTGAACAGTCTAATGTCAAAGCTGCAAGGAAAATTGAGATCTGGTGTCAAACTAAACATTCTCAAATCGATGACAGTCCTTCATTTCAAAATGGAGGTTTGTGGTGGTTTTCGCGGTCTGTTAATATTACTGTATTTAGATTTAGAGTAATATTTTCCCAGAATGCATTGAAAATCTACAGTAACATACTGTCCACCGCTTATACAGTTGGAAACAGTTAAAAATACAGTAATAATACTTAAAAGTATAAAAATAAATTCAGTGTATAGTCTGACGATGTTATAACTGACCATGGAGTCGATCACTTGGTCATCCATGTTACTGTTTGCAGGCCTGCATTAACCTGCAGTTAGGCCTGAGCCTCAGAGGTTTTGTAGGCCCACAATAAAAACAATAAAAATGTCTAATGACCACGTTTATCTATACTTTGCGCGACAGTAAGCATGATCGGTATGCGTACAGTAAAGGCAATGAGTCACATTATGACCTTATGAATCTTTTCTAAGGAAGATGCTCCTACCAATAGCTACGGAGTCAACACTGTAAAATCAAGATCACAGTAATAATTAGTTGATCAGCAAACACATGAATGCAGCATTGTAGACAATATTTTGTCCTTGTAATCCACGTTTCCATTGCAAATGATAGCCTTTAGATATTATTGGAAACTATTCAGAATCCCCCTCCTTAAAGGGGAAGGGGATTAGTATCATAATCATTTAATATTGCATTGCAAATAAATTTTCATACACACAAAGCGATTACAGTACTGGTCCTACCAGGCTGGACATGCATTCTGCCATAAAACGTATCCGCCCTCTATAATGCACAGATGTTAATCTGATTCCATTTATTTTGATTTTACAGTGTCACATTTTAGGGTCTAGTTCTAGCTTCCAAACAGTAACATGGATGAGCAAGTGATTAAATCCGTGGTCAGTTTTATCATTGTCAGACTATTGCAAAAAAATTTTGCTATAAGATAAATATAAAGTTCAACATAATGTAAATGTAAATCTGGAAGCCATGCATTAGCTTGCTTTGCAAAACCTTTTTGATAAAACAACAATACTAAAAGGATAAATAAACAATCTACATGTTATATTTATCAGTTACTTTGTTGAACTCGAAGTTCCTTCACAGCTGAATGCATGCGCTCCAACTGTCGGGGGAACGCCTTCTATCTGTGGTACCTACCTTGGCACGACACCGGCCGATCAGCAGCCTCTCTGTGCTGATACTGGAAATGTGCATGTGTATTGTTGTGGGTTACAGTCAAATGTGTCGTTTGACTTTCCAACAGCCATATACAGTATGTAATTTTGGGACACTTGACAATAAACCTATTTTGTCATTTAGGTATGAGGATGTGTTGCAGCAATGAACCATAATATACAGCTACTGCATTGATGATGCAGGTGTCATGCTTAAACTCATATTTTTATTTAAAAAGAAACAATATTTTAATTCAATTGATATTCTATAACATATATCTTACTCAAAACACAAATTACTTACATTTTGATAACAAATAAGTACTTACTAGGAGTAGAAATATGCAAAAAAATATTATCCTCTGAGGGTATCAAAATCACCAGGATTTTTTGCAACTTACAACTCAGCAGGGACATGTCACAAATGTGTTTCAACTCAATACACATCTGACTGGCTTACAATAAAAAGTGAAATTTATATAACAAGCTGCTGCATTGGAAGAAACATCTTACAGCAAAAAAGTGATGATGTCTTTATAACAGACATTTCTCACTAATGGGCAATACACAAAGAGGAAATCAATTTGGAATTTAAAAATTGAGCATTTTATATTTAAAGTAGATCTCATGCAGATGTCTATGAAGATTCTCAGTCATCCAGGTCATAGTTATCCAACGAAGGTTAAAATGAAGGGCAACTAGACTTGGTTGAAGCTTCAACCAAGTCCAGTTGCCCTTCATTTTAACCTTCGTTGTATAGATCTCATGCAGTCTGAAAATCCTTCTACAGTTTAATGTTACTATTAAACAGTAGTTTAATGTTATAAGTGAGTTAAACACATTATAACCTTGTTAAATATTTAAAAACTAAGGGATAGTAAAATAAAACAAAATGAAATTTCATAATATGTATTTTATTTTACCTAAAAAACCATGAGACATGTCTTTCTCTAGTTAAAGTTGCTCCTGTGCAATAAATCGGTTATGTCAATAGAGGGCGATAGAGAGCAAAAAGTGTGTGTATTCAGAGTACGTACACACACCGAAAATCCACACACATTTTCGATTTTGGCATCTTTTTGAGGACCTCTCTGAAACTTTGAGAGAAGCATATAAACAGACTCTAGAGGCCATTACAGTGAAAATAAAGTGAGGACCGGCCTAAATGTCCTCACTTTGCAAAATGGTCCTCACTCCAAAGGTTAAAAACCCTTGCTTGTCCTCACAAAGATAGCTGTACAAACACACACACACACACACACACAAAAGCCCTGCATTAAACAACAGGGGTGTTCTGGGATTTAGAGTATTTCACATTTGGGTCAAAGGTAAACCCCATGATAAGTTGTGTACAACATTGCAATAGTAATATCATGCTTTCCTCCCTTTCTTTTCTGTTTAGACTGGTGGCAGAACAGCAACAGCATCCAGATGGGAGCTTTCACTGTAGTGGGGTATCTTCTCTACAGATTCTCACAGAGTCAGTCGCTCGCCAACACACAATTTCACATTCATTTGGAAAAAGTTTGCCTGACATATATGCCATATTGTTTCTCTGATTGATTGACTTAAACTAGAAAGCACAGAAAATGCAGATTAAATTTATCATATCATTATCATTTATCAGATTTATCATAAGAGGCTTTGATGAGAATAGACATCCCTGATGATATTATCAGGGGTTTAGCCAGGAATAACAGGTCGTATTACAAACCTTAACCCTAACCTCCCTCCATTTGTAGTGACAAATAAAGTCCAAAACCAACAATGAATTAATCCTGCTAACATGTACTGCCACATGCCAGATTCTTTTGTGGCACAGTGCCAAACTGTGAAACATGAGAGAGCCACACCATGATAATGAATGTGAAGTTTATACAGAGTTAATCCCACATACCACATTCTGCTGCACCAAATGTATATTTATCTGCTGCTGAAAATAGTTCTCAACAAATGCACAATGAACTCCCCTTTTAGTAACATTTGTTAAAAATGGCAATTCTCAGCTGTTTTAACAAATAACTAAGCCTTTTTTAATCAGCAGTCTTGTTATGCCAAATGCAGCCCTCCAGGTTTTTTTTGTTGGAGGAACAAGTTAGATAATTTAGCAGAGAAAGGTTCCCTGTAATGTGTATTCCCATTGTACCATCGGTATGTGCACACTGTTACGATTAAATTCTTTATATACATATTAAAATGTAAACTAGTTTTGTGTGGTTGTTTTATAGTCTGATTGTGTTTGAATGAATTATTTCAATATGGGCAGTTTACAGGATCTGAACGTTAATGTCTCTAATCACCAGATTCACCTTCAAACTAATTTAATTAGAGGAGCTGTTTCCATCAGCCACTCACATTCACATTTACAGCATTCAACTGATTCAATTTAGGATATAACCATACTACATTTATGTTTTACAAAATAACAAAGTTTTATTATTATCTTTTTTGACTCCTCCTGTTGTCTTCAGAACTGAAGAAGTCCTTTGGATGAGGGACGAAACGTCTTCCAGTATCTTTAACCAAGTCCAGTTGCCCTTGATTTTAACCTTCGTTGGATAATAATTATAGGTGTCTAATTAACAACTGACTTACAATCTGCTCTGCCATTAGGATTTTCCTCCAAGTTCAAGTGGCTAGTTGCTGTCATCAAAGCAATCACAGGTTAAGTTAAACTTCCTTCAATTTTATTTTTAAATTATTTATATTACATTTTATGGGGTTTCTGCTTTTTCTTGTTTTTCCTGTCAAATGGAAGATGTTTAAAACAGAAAATGCACTCACTCAACCTCAGTTAGGTGTGGGCTGAGAACCACAGCTTATTTGTAAAGCACTTTATTATTTGTCTAATAAAAACGTGTCACCTCTGCAGGGTCAGAGATCGATCCGACCGACAGCCACAACAAACCAGGCCTGAGGTTGATCCTCCTGGGCCCCACTGGTGGAGGACGGACCTCTCTGGCAGATACTTTGTTGGGCGATAGTGAGACAAAGGCGCCCATGGGTCCCCTAATGGAGAGCACCAGGAGAAGGGCTGTAATAGAGGGTAGAGAGGTTAGAGTGATCGACACCCCAGATCTTTTGGGGCCGTCATTGGAGAACAACAAGAGAGCCAGGGAAGCTATGAGGAGCCTTCAGCTGGCCAGCCCTGGACCACACGCCTTCCTGCTGGTGATCCAAGCTCCGGGCTCCAGCATGGGTATCAACCAGGATGCGGCTCAGGCGATCAGAGTCACCCTTGGACTGTTTGGAGACGAGGCGGTGGGGTACATCATCCCAGTGCTCACTCATGCAGACCGTCTGGGGCGAATGCATACTGTAGATGAGCTGCTGGATGTGGACAATGGGGGTCTGAGAAAAGCTCTGTCTCTATGCGAGCAGAGGCCAGAGCTTGTGGACAACAGGCCAGACTGCCCCCTGGAGGCTCAGAGTGTGATGCTCAGGCAGCTGGTAGGGCGTGTGGTGGAGATGAAGACACTAAGGGGGCATTTTGTCCACGAGCTGCAGAGGAGGGAGGACTGCATGAGGGAGGAGCTGCTAGCTGACATGGCTTCTGCGCTGGCTAGAAAACTGGGACGCATGTAAATAAAAGAGGGAGATGGCGAGATGGTGTTGTTGGTGGGTGTGGGACAGAGTTGTTGGGGTAGTGAAAAAATAAGGAGACAACATTCATTTAAGTGTTGAAAATGCAATTTCGAGTTTTGGGTGCCAGCATGATTCTGAGGTATTTTTGTCACTCTGCTGGTTTACCACTGTCCAAATGAATTTACTACCACTGGCCGCCTTGTGGTTTTCAACATGCCACAGATACTTTTGGTTAGATATCGTGCTCACACATTCTTAACTTTCCCATTCTGTTGTAGTTCTTCGATGGCTGTTTATTCCTTTGTATGGCCTTCTGCTTCATGTTTTCTTACTCTGCTCCAGTGCTTAGCCCTCCCCTATCTTTCATAATTTATAAGAGACATCAAACTTTAAAGATTATCAGGGGAAATAAACTGAAGTCATACAGGGACCAGAGTTCAGCAGTGCTGCTCAATGTACTCTTTGTTGCCTCCAGAAGCCTCTGAAACAGCATTTAAACCAAAATAAAATATATAAATATGAAAAAGCTTTTAAGTTTTAATTGAATTGCCAAATTCTGTTACACTTGAATTAACTACACTACACATTAACTTCACTACACATGTTCTTTATATTGGGTTGAACTGAATGGTCACTCATAGTATTAAACCCACTAAGAATGAATACCAAATTCTGCAGCTATATATTTTTGTAGCTTAATAAAGTGAATAATATTTGTCACATGGCCCAAAATGATACAAGAAAGAGATAGAGTGTCTTTGTGTCTGCTGGATGTGTATTTTTTGCTAACATTTGGCTATAACAACTTGTTTGGCTCAGGGCTGTGTTGGTCTTGCCCCTAGTGGTCAAAGATAGCTAAATGGAGCTTTGAAGTCAAGATGATTTGGTAATTGGTGGTAATTGCAAGAGTGTTTTGCATTTGCATTTTGAGTTAACAGTTTATCCAGACAAGCTGTGACCTGAGGTGATTCATTGTGTTACATTGTTTCAAGAAAGGGGACTACAGAAGACCATCAACAATGCCATCATTACGTTAAGTATATCCTGGAAGGAGTCCAGTACATGAATCCATTGTTTCCTGTGAATCCCTTGTGAGTAGTACACTATTTCAATCCTGGACAAGAAATGCAGACTCCACCAGTCACAATGAAAACTACTATATGAAGACACAGTTAAAGAATGCAAATACATTCATTATAGCATGTTGCTCATTTACATCGAGCAGACATAGTAAATTGCATTCATTTGGAGACCTGTCACTGGCCACCTGATGAATTAAGTCCTATATTCCCTCTCCTTTAAGTACTGTTCCTGAAACTGAAAGTATCTGTTCTGTTAAACATTCACCAGCTAAGAGAGGGGGGTAGTTATTTGTGGGTTCCTCACTTCAAAACACAGGTTATAACTTTAAATATTCAGCACTCAAAAAAAGCGAAGTTAATTTGATCATGTTAAAACAATTACACCAGGCCTAAAATGCAGGTATTTTTAATTACTTGGTGTTCATTACAAAGCAGTACTGTTATTTATTTATGCATTTAAACATACGCACTCAGAGTAAAGTGGGAAATATAATATATGGTTTGGCACTCTCGGGGGAGGGACTGCTCCAATGTCTACTGACGCAGGCGGTCACAGCAATATGGAGCCAGGGTGACGCTACTGCGCATGTCCGCGTCTGCACGGACGGAGAGAGACAGAGAGAGCGACAGAGAGGAGGTAAACCAGGGAAAAATTTGGCAAAGACAAAGGACTGAACGGACTTTAGGAAAATAGGAGAGAGTCGGTTGAGTTTTTTAGACCGGTTTATGACAGTCCAGCCGTGACACCACCGACAGGAAGCGGCCAGGTACGTGGTCGGTGAGAGAAAATGAAGTTATAAGACGTAATGTTAAAGGAAGTGCTGTGGTTGTGTTTGATGTAGTCACGTAGAGCAGCCAGGGGATTAACGCCAGATATCTGCTACTATCACGGATTAATTGCATCTGTACATGTATGGTTTCAAAGTATAACAGCTGTTAACCCTCCTTAATGGACTGTGTGCTCTCTAACGTGTGTGTCTTGTTTTGTACGGGGCTGTTGTCATATTTTGCTAGCTTACTGAACAGCCTGCTTCCTCTATGCTGTCCAAGCTGCTGGAAATGTTTACCTTCTTCTCATTTTTGGGGTCCGCTGACCAAGTGGTGATTGTGGCAGTTCATACTTTTGTCTCAGCTGGATATCACCATCAGCATGGCTTTAAAGTGTTGTGTAAGGTTGTTTGGCTGCTGTTCAGATTAAGTAAGCAGTTTTAAGATGTCATTTTGGCTTCTGCTGACGTGTTTGTGACCATATTTGTTATTTTAAATTAGCTTTTATTTGTGTCTGTCTTTCAGGAGTTTTCCCATCGCTGCTCAGCATCAAATCTCTGTTCCAGTGGAAGTGACGCTTCATGGTCAGCGGCCTGGCGCAATGGAAAGAACTGCAAAGCTATAGGCTTGATGACTGGATGGAAAGATCTGTCAACACACTCACAGAAGATGGAGGAAGTGGAAACACACAGAGAGCAGCGGCAGTTTGATTGACGACACCACTGTGGTGTTGGAGGAATAACCAAAAACATCTGGGAGCATCTGGAGTATCTTTGTTTGCGATCCCATCTTGAGTTTTCACCTCCTCCCTCCGTCTGACCTTACTTCAGGTCTTCCCTTTCGAGAGTCACCATACACAAAGACACACGAGCGCCTCTCTTCCAAGCGGCTGAGAGGTTGCTATAACAATGGCTGTGATGATGCTGATGTAGCGTCCTCAAGGTAGTAGTTGTGGAGGTAGTGGTGGAGCTGGAGGAGGCGGTGCTGGCGGCGGCAGCGGTGGTGGTGGTGGTGAATGCACAGGGATGGGAAGCGCTCCGTATCCAGCCGCTGAGTGGAAGGGGAAGGGGCGAGGCGGCCTGCAAGAGCTGGGCTGCATGCGCTGGAAGGTCAGCAAGCAGAAAGGAGGAGGGGAGGCGGTGGTGGTGGGAGCGG
Organism: Micropterus salmoides; assembly: GCF_014851395.1. Taxonomy (NCBI): domain Eukaryota; kingdom Metazoa; phylum Chordata; class Actinopteri; order Centrarchiformes; family Centrarchidae; genus Micropterus; species Micropterus salmoides. The sequence continues at coordinate 8,946,787 of NW_024041262.1, read as the reverse complement.
AGGAGAGGAGGTGCAGGGATCCCACAGACTCTCAGCAGCAGCAACAGCAGGATCTCTCATCCTCCTCTTCCTCCCTCACCCCCCCACAGCCTCCTCAACCCCCTCTGACACCCCCAGCTATTTATCATGAGAAGCAGCGGAGGGAGCTGTGCGCCCTGCACGCGCTCAATAACGTCTTCCAGGACGGGACTGCCTTCAGTAGGGACACCTTGCAGGAGATATACCAGAGGTGGGGAAACTGGTATATCAATCTATATCGATATTTAGCCAGTGTACCTGAAATGTTAATGTCTCTTATCAACTTGTTGCAGGCTTTCTCCCAGCACTCTGGTGACACCTCACAAGAAGAGCATGCTGGGAAATGGGAACTATGATGTAAATGTCATTATGGCAGCCTTGCAGACCCGAGGGTTTGAGGCAGTTTGGTGGGATAAAAGAAGGTATGTAGGGCTTCTGCTGAAAACGTCCATTTCTGTTGTCCTTATTTTTGCACTAGAAAATGTAAGTTTTTATTCATTTTTAGATTTCTTTTCACCTCTGTTCTCCCCTGTTCACATCAATTGCCTACCCGTCTTGTTTCTTTGTTACTTTCTTATCTTCCATGAATACACATGGCAGCAGGAAATTTTGATTAGCTGTGACATCTGCAGCATAGGGGCATCCACTTTTATCCTACAGTGCAAACATAAGGTAAATGTTGTCAAGAGGCTCCCTGTGTCTTCATCTGCACCCCAGCCACCTAATCAGCAGGGACTTGAATGTTTTCTTTGATTAGACAGCAGTTCCATCAGTTGACAAAGTCTACGAGACAGTTTTATCTGCATTCCTGCTTGCCTCAATAACAGTCTTACATGACTGTTGACAACAACAACAGCCACAGACTTGCTTTTATCAGTAGAGCATTAATGTTATCAGAACAGCCATATTCCTGTTTCTCTGTCTTGGCGAAAACAGGAACAAAATCATAGCTACTTGTAATCTAAAAACAGCACTGCTCCTCTCTGCTGCTGATTGATACACAGTTGGGATTCAACCTATAGCATGTGATTAAGCTATTACATTTTTCTCATTGTAAATATTCCATAGTAATATGTTCTTCTATGCAATGTACTGTACATTTCGTGTAATAATTTAAAGAGGAAAAATGATTTGTTTGTAATGTAGCAATGACGTGGGACTGTTTTTATAACTTTTCCTGTTGGTGCATTCAAGTGCTTGTGGGGAAACTCTGACATCCAAACAGCATCCATTGTTAATGCATCAACTACTTGCAGTGATTGATCAACTCCTACCACTTAAGATTGTTTTAATTTCCAGCTACATCAATGTCATGAGGTTTTGTGGATGATATTTTAATATGTTGTTTAGATTTCTGTGATTACCTTATGATAGTAGTGTAAATAATTCACCTTAAACCTATGGTGTGCTATAGAAAATGGTCAACAGTAATGTAAGGATTGTAACTGGACTTGGTTAAAGCTACTGGAAGATGTTTCGTCCCTCATCCAAAGGACTTCTTCAGTTCTGACTGACTGGCAGGGAAACTCAGCTATTTAACCTCAGTGGGGTCGTTGGCCCGGGTCATCGATACCGCTGGTTCTTAGTGTTCCTTGTTTCTGTGACGACAGTCGTTACAGTCGTTAAGACTACCTGTGGCCAAGACTGAACGACCATGAGGAATGCACAGACCTGTATATTGGGGAGACTAAACAACCACTACACAAACGCATGGCTCAACACAGAAGGGCCAACTCCTCAGGTCAAGACTCTGCAGTCTACTTGCATCTGAAGGACAGAGGACACTCGTTTGAGGACCACCAGGTGCACATTTTAGACAGAGAAGATGGATGGTTTGAAAGAGGTGTCAAGGAAGCATCTACACCAGGGTTGAGAAGCCGTCATTGAACAGAGGAGGGGGTCTACGCCACCACTTATCCCCCACTTACAATGCTGTCCTTTCATCACTTCTCAGGAAACTCAACAAACGTAACCTATTGGCCTCAGGTGAAGATACCAACGATGGTCGTTCAGTCTTGGCCACGGCTAGTCCTAACGACTGTAACGACTGTCGTCACAGCAACAAGGAACACTAACGAACCAGCGGTATCGATGACCCGGGATAATGACCCCACTGAGGTTAAATAGCTGAGTTTCCCTGCCAGTCAGTCAGAACTGAAGAAGTCCTTTGGATGAGGGACGAAACGTCTTCCAGTATCTTCAACCAAGTCCAGTTGCCCTTGATTTTTAACCTTCGTTGGATAAGGATTGTATAATTTTGCAAGATTTGCAAAAGAGTTTGTATGGCCAATTTAGTCTCGGCTCAAAAGAAACACCGTAACTCGCTGCTGATCCTCTTGTCTCCTTGCTCTGGCACAAAGGGGAAGTTTACAAATGCCTTCACGATGCCTTTCTTCATCCAGGGATGTAGGCAGCATTGAGCTGTCCAACGTGACGGGCTTCATTCTGAACGTGCCATCCAACCTGCGCTGGGGGCCTCTCCGGCTGCCGCTCAAACGCCAGCACTGGATCGGAGTCCGAGAGGTGGGCGGAGTCTACTACAACTTGGACTCCAAACTGCGTAGCCCTCAACCCATCGGCAGCCCGAATGAGCTCAGGTGAATGTGATGTTTACATGCACGTGTTCTTACTGTGACAGCTTTGGTCAGAAATATTATATATAATATTACTAATTGTGCTAATTGTGTGGGTTCATCCATCACATGTAGCAGCTGTGTTAAGGGAATACACCAGGTGTGCCATCTTTAGCAGCAGGGTGGTGGTGATGGTGATCTAAGCGTGATAATGGTGGTCTGTCAGATTGCCATGAAATGTGGTATTCAGTCAGGTACCGACCTCTGTGACTTAATGAACACTTTTTGCAGCTGTTTCACAGTAAAGGCTTCGAATGAGTCACAGCTGGATTGCTCTTTACTGTGAAGCAGCTGCAGGAAATGTTGTGTTTGCATTGATGGTAGATTAACACAGCTCAACAACGAATGCTACAGTACACAGGAGCTACAGAACTGAACAAGATTCATTTTTCAAAAATGGCAAATTCTCTCCTGTTGCCTGTTTGACCACACAAGGATCAGTTAAGTCTTTGTTACCATTTTAACAGGTATGTTTTCCCAAAGCTTGATGTATCCATTGTTGTTTTAGGAACGAATAGCTGCCTCCAAAAAGTCAAAGTCATCAGTTGAGAGGACATCGAATCACTACACTTTCTTTAACATTTACTTGATTTTATCCAAAGCAACTTACAATTGCTATATACATCAGAGGTCGTACGCCTCTGGAGTGTCTTGCTCAGGGACACAATGGTGGATGTTTCGCACTTCTTCCACACCAAAGGCATGCGTCTCATCCACTGCTCCATCACCACAACATGACACCGGACAGTGCAAGGCTGCCAGGGCAGTACAGTGAAGTCGACTAAACAATCAGTGTAACTGAGAGCTGACAGTTTTATAACTATACCATGACACGAATGCACACTTTTTATTTCTCTGACTGTTTAGAAATCTGATGTTTTCACACATCACATATGATGAACAAAGGCATTAAAACGTGGGTCTTATAGGTAAAACTCGGCAGGTGTGGATTTGCAGATAAGGTGTACTGAAGAAAAGACTCATAATGCTGAGTGTTTAGAAAACCAAGAAATATCTATAGCTAAGACAAGGCATGAGGGACTCAGTGACTGCCATAATGGTTGGAAATACATATATGATTATATAAAACATGCTATGCTAAGCTAACTGGCAGTAGCTTCAAATTTACCGTACAGGTATGAGAGTGGTATCAATCTTTGAAACCCACAGAGAATAATCACCAGACTGAACGGTGCCTCTCAGCTCTATGGAGCGTTGTAGCGTCTCGTAGCTGATCGCCTTGGTTTATACAGAACGCAGAGTCTTCTCTTATTAACCTCGTATTCAGTAGCAGCAGGCAGCTGTTTTATAGCAATAACGCTCTTATAAACCAACTGTATGCCACCTGCCAGCCAGATAGACAAAGTTAGTTACTAGCTTGTGAATATTGTGTGGCATTAAAAAGCAAATGAGCAAGATATTTCTCTCAGAAGTTAGTTAAAACCGAAAAAGAGCTAAAAGGAGAGTAAATATTGGTCTTACATTTATCAGGTAGCCAGCATGACTTCAAATAAATGTCTGCTAGATGTCTAAATAGGCAGCAACTTTAGAAAGTGAGCATGTTAGTGCTGTGTTTTTGCTGCCCCTAAGTGGCCAAAAAATTAACTTGCAGCTTTAGCACAGGTCTGCCCTTTAAAGTATTGCCGGGTTGGCCTTTTGTTTTACACTAATTGACATAAAAGAGTTGCTCCTCTTGCTTGTCATCATCATAACTGCGGCTGTCCGTTTTTTGCTGTTGATGTTACCACATCCCAGGAAGTTTCTCCGCCAGCAGCTGCGAGGGAAGAACTGTGAACTCCTATTGGTCGTCTCAGAGGAAGTGGAGGCGCACCAAACCTGGCGGTCCGACGGCTGAGGGTTTAACCAGCCGATCACAGCTCCAGCTGGACCAACAGGCCAATCACAGAATGAATGGGAGAGGAAGTAGAGTCATGCACAGCCCCCTCCCCTCCTTTTTGGGTTTTGTTTACACAGCCATTGCTGGACCCTTATCTGATTAGATGCAAAGCAATGAAGGAAGCAAACACTTTACAGGGAGAATCAATGAATCACAGTCCTTTACTCACAACACAGTTAAGACTTATAAAAGTTACTATTCTGTTTCTGCTATTCTTGTGTTTTTATATATATTGACTATTTTTCAATGTCAGTTTTGATCTGTTAAATTTTTTTCCTTGTTACTTTATCAAGTTTCCAAAGTCATGGGAGTTCAGGCTTTAAGAAAAATGCTGTGTTTATCTGCCGGTCTCCCACAATGATCCTCCCTGCTTCAGTCATGATGTTCACTGATGTGTCTTTGTGTTTCTGTCCCTCCCCTCATGTTGTGAACTCTCTATCCGTATCCTCCGTCCTTCACTTTCACCAAAGCGTGCCCTTCCTTGCCTCAGTGTGACTCCATCTCGCTCATCCTCTCTGTCCCTTTTTCATTTCACATGCCACAGTCAGTGATTTATCACGATGCCAACTTTGTATTTCACCCACTTCACAAACACTGCTGGCACAGACTGAGCCTACAGAGGCTGTGCCGACACAACAGTTTTTATATGCAACAAAGCAATGCAACGCCCAGGCCAAGCACTCCCTCTAGTGGATCTTTGCCTCAGTTTCCTATTGAGGAAGAAGTAAAAGGCCATTCATCCAGGTTTTTTTTAATTGTTCATATTCAAATGGTTACATTAAAGTAATGAAGAAATCGAGGAAATAATGCAATAGTAACAATTATCATTTTTCATCATAATATAATATATATCAAATTCTAGTAAGAAGAAAACCAGTTGTCTAAATTATTGGTAAAATCAAACGTACTGAAATGTTCCCAAAAAATTAAATCACAGAAATTGGCCATATTTTGTATTACCATGCACAGTTACGGTGTGATCTAGAATAATCTCAATTCAAAGTCTGCTTACAAGTTCTGGAGCTTTTGACCACGTGACATGGTCCTCTTCAAACTGAGAGTAGATGTACAAACTTTCCAGTAGTGCTGAAACAGCAAGTTGATCGTGAGGAAAAATTATTGGCATGAATTTTGATGATTAGTAATCATTTAAGTAATTATAAAAAAAACCGACATCTGATTCTCCAATTCTCTGAGTCATTTATGATGGTAACATTAATATTTTGGGGTTTGGGACTGGTACTCAGACAAAACAAGCCATTTAAATATGTAAACTTTGTGCACTGAGAAATGTTGATGCCAATTTTGTAACATTTTTCCGACCTTTTACTGACCAAATGATTAATCAATAATCAAAATAACCACCAGTCTCCGCTCTGCTTTCCAGCATACGGTTCTGTCCCAGCTGAGTACACTTGATCTGCTTATGAGGACTGTGTGTTTTGGTCAAAAGCTCCAGACCAAATGATCTTGTGAGTTTAGACTGTCAGTAATAACCTGAATAATTATTATGAGGTTGTAGGTTCAAATTAATGAAAATAAATATAATTGAATGTGTCCATATCAACCACTCTTGCTTAATTAGAGCCACAATTATTTCTTGCACAGTGGCTCCACACTGGTCCAAAGGGTCACCACCACAGCCCTCTGTAGCACAGGAGCTCAGCTGATGCAGGGCTCCTCCTCCTCTTCTTACACATTTCATGTCAAATCTGCCAAACACAGCTCAGAGAGGACGTCACAGATCGTCCCACCAAGTCATATACAGCCAGCAGGGGTCTCTTAATAAGTGAGGATTCAGTCTGAGGAGGGGTTCGGTCGTTGGTTGCGCGAAGGGAAGTTGTCAGATGGAGCGCGAAGAGCCTGGGTAGAAAGAAAAGTGAAAGTTGACAGCCCGGCTAGTAAGCTGCGTGTTGATTATTGTGAAATGAGCCTTATGAGAGAGTTTGTAGCTGTCAAATCAATCAGCTTAAGAGAAACTGTTAATACTATACATGTATTGTCTGTTTACGAAAATATTGGCCTTAACTTGTTTACATAAGAAAATATTTGTTGCTCTGAAATAGTAAGAGGGGCTGTGCAGTTTGACTCCATTTCAGGAGATTTATTCCAAAGCACCAATTTATCGTAAATGTAGAGGAGCTCATCAAATATGAATTTTTCACTTTTGCAGCCAAGGGCTTTATGTTATTTACAATTGCTTGACAGTATGATTTTTGTAAAGACAAGATCATGTTTTTCAAGGGTGTGTCTTATTTTGGAACAAAACTGTTCACTTCCAGCTCAGTCTTTAGACCTTTAATGTCAAATCCAAGTGAACCTGCATCGAAACATCAGAGAGGCTGGCATTCATGTGCTGAGATTTTTGGACCCAATTCCATTATGACTAATGTCTCACAATTGCATTCAACATTTGCTGTTTTTGCCATGACAATCCATCAGCCCTTCCTACTTAAGGAACACTGATTGTCATTGTATTTGTTTGTTTTTGTTTTTCTGTTTGTTTTTTGCATAGAAATAAAATGCTTATAATGGCACTTTATGTATAAGCTACAGTGTGGGTGTATTAAATTTCAGTCATTATTTTCTCTGAAGGGATCGTTGTTGAGTTATGGAGCAGGATATTCCTTGTCTCAGCCTAGTTGGGGATGCTTTGGTCAGTAGTAAAAAGTACATTTACTCAGGTACCCTACCTCAATACAGTTTTGAAATAATTGTTCATGTTATGCTCCTTAATAATTCTACCCAGAGGGAACATGTACTTTTTACTCAACTACATAGATTTTACAGCTGCAGTTACTTTTCAAATTAATATTTTACATAAAAAACATGTAAAAATCATGAAAATACAAATTTTTGAAGTACAAATTTGTTTTGTCCTACCCCATTACTCATCTCCCAACCCCTTAGGTTTATCTTGTTGGGCTCTGACCCCTAGGTTAGGAACCACTGGTAATTCATGACAGAAACACCATCCACCTTTTTTACACACTGTATCATACTATATAACTAGAAAAACCACATTCAAAACATGAAACAGTTGAGAATGCTTCGAAGTTGATTATGTCAAGTATGGGAATTGTAGCAGAAGTGCAAAAACACAGGTATAAAAGCATAAACATACATTATTTAAGTTTGTGTACTTTTATGTGCACTTCTGCTTTTGTTCTGGTTTACTCTTGAAAAACAAATCAAGTTATAAAAGCACACTTACTTCTCTGAGAATAGTATCCAGAAGTATTTTAGGGATCCCTTTCATGGCTTTTGCTAACAATTAATCCCTAAGAACAGACCACAGAACCACTATCTGCATTAATGCATGCACTAATCATCACCAGCTAGTTCTGGAAGCAGGGAGAGACTAGGGGCCGACCTTGTCCTTATGGATTACAAGTCAAACTGTCCCCAGTTTTCTTCTGTCTGATAAAACATCAAAACAAGTGATAAAACACACAAGATCATCTTTGCAAGACACTGAATCCCAGTGACTGTGGTGAGTGACAATGGACCACAGCCAGGAGCACAGAGGCTTTTTAGAGACACATAGCTTTGAACATGTAACATCAACTCCACTGTTTCTACAGCCAAATGGCTTGGCTGAAAAAGAAGTGCAGATTGTGAAACGACTGCTAAAAAAAAGCTGCCGAGACTGGTGGACACCATGATGTCCGCTGGAGCAGACAGATGTGGTAACGTTACGTGTCAGATGTTATGGAAAATGGGGACCTGTGTTGCCAAGATAATCAAAGAGACAACATCGGGCAACGCACTGCAAAGAAATTGTTCCCACCGGCTACAAGTGCCCAACACCAGTCTTGAAAGGATGGAGATGGGCATCAAAGATGGACTGAGAGAGCAGACAAGTGCAGAGCACAACCCACCCAGATTTTCAGCGGTTAGTGGAAATGGTTATGAAGACCTACTTCCCTCTTTCAGATGAAAGCAAAAAACGTTGTCAGGCGGATCGAGGTGAGAGGATTCTGATTCTGATCTGCCCAAACGCATCGCCTGGTCAAGCAAGGAGAATCCTCTTCCCTTTCAATCGAGCCAAGTCAGGGTTTGTCTTCTTCAGCTGGGATAAGCCTTGGAAAGCCAAGATTAAAACCAATAGACAATTGCCTAGTTGCGTCTTGGTTGGTATTCTTGTACCATGACTGGCTCAACCCTGCAAATTATGCCAACAGCACCTTCCCACGGTTTGAGCAGCCTTGAGCCACCTCAAAAGAGTCCACAGGCCCAGCAAAATCTGAGTTCCGTTTCTTGAGCGCTATGTCCTAGGAGCTTTGCTGCCCAATGGGGATTATCCCAACATATGCGAGCCAAGCATGATGCGGCATATTTGGATTACCCTTGGTGGAAGTAATGGTGCCCACCAAGAGTGGAATCAAGATGAGGAGGCCTGCCTTCTTCAGCTTATGGATAATCACCCTCAATTTTCTGAACTATATGTTGCAGTGAAAGAAAGACTCGGTAAATAAAGTCTTTGATTAAGCACAAATCTGATTGCCTACGGGCCACTTACTTTACTAAACCAGCTGAAACTGTTGCCTCGGTAGTCCCCAAAAAAGCCCTCCTCGACAAATTGAGGTCTCCAATTCCTCCTAACCCTGATGTTGAGAAAGTCAAGAAGCACCTTGAGATCATCACCCAAGCAGACTTATGATAACATAGTGGGGGGTACAGACCCCTTTGTAGACTTAGGTCACTTCGCTTCGGCCATCAAAGCAGATAATACCCCATTTTACTGCCCAATCTCCTCTGATGAGGACCTAGCTGCCATACATTGTATTGGGAGAGGTTATGCCCTACAATGGCTTGCCAACGCCATCATGTTCAAGGGCAAAATACCCGATTGCCTGAAGAGTAGTGCCACTACATTCATCCCCAAAACCTCTGAACCCGAAAAGCTTAAAGACATAGGGCAGTGGAGAACAGTGGAGATGCCATCCATAGTGCCTTCTCAGGTGTACTGTGTTGGAGGCTGACCGAGGCCTGCAGGACTCATCAGTGGCAGAGAGGATACGCTGTTGCGCCGAGAACCTAATCTTTCTGGAAGGCATGAATAAACTAAAAAAGAGAAGAAGGCACTTGTGGTGGTCTTCATTGATTTTGCATACTGCAAGGCATACACTACTGTTAAAACTGCTGAAGGCACCACAACCCGTATTTATATCACTACAGGCGTCAAGCGGGGAGACCCTCTCTCCCCTCTCCTCTTCAACCTAGAGGCTGACCCCCCACGTTAGATGCGTGAAATAGTGGATTTGCGATCCACGGTAAGAACGTGGCCTCTATGACCTTTGCGGATGATTTGGTGTTGCTTAGCAGTCCCTGGGAAGGTATGTCCCTTAACCTGGCCATACTAGTAGCTATCTACTAGGTTCTAGTAGCTAGAGGGTCCATAGCCATCATCCTGGATGTCACCATCCGATTTGAAACCTCTGAAAACACCCTATTTGACTCTGCACCTGGGAAGGTTGCCAAACACCTCCCAAAAAGTAACTTGTCAAGTTCTGACCTTACTAACCAAAACTGATTAAAAAAACTGGCTCTGTGATTGGCTTTACCCCTGACCCACTGCAGCTCATCATAAAAAAGAGAACATGTGCCAAACTAAAGAATGTCATGGATATTGTAGACCATCCACTCCACAGTGTCTTTAAGTGGCCGACTGAAGATGCCCCAGGGTTTCTACCAAAAAGCTCAGACGTTCTTTTATCCCAACAGCAATTAGATTTTTTAATGAATATTTCTGATTTTGAATGTAATGTTCCCAGCTGGTCCTATTTGTAGCTGGTGGCAACTGAGTTTCCCCATTGGGAATTAATAAAACTTTCTAATGTAATCTCATATAAACTTGTCTTGTTGGGAGGTTCATTTAAAAAATGTAATCTGATACAATTACTAATTACTTGTTTAAAAGTGTAATCAGTAACGTAATCCAATAAAATAAAAGTAATGTTTTTACTGATTACTGTTAGTTACTTTTGGATTATTTCAGTGCCAAATGAATACAAGAGAAGTATCAGTGATGCGTTGTCTGCTTAGCGTATCTTTAGAGAAACATAGAATAACAAAATCTCACATTCCCCAAATCCGTGTTTAAATGTTTTTATATGATATTCTTTGCACTATGTCCCCACTGTGGCAGTATCTGGCCCATCTATGACAAAACACATTGTTTTGTAGGTATTCTTGAGGATAGTTTGTCATTTGGAAAATTACATTTTAAAATGTTGATGACTCATTCTGCACTTAATGGAAAGTTTTCTCAATATAATGCTGCTGAAGCATTGTTTCTGGGGCCGGGCCCCACTGATTACTGTACAAAAACACAACTTTTTTCACTTATTTTGGTGAAACTGGGTCATATTTAATGGAGAAATATGTAAAATATTTTTCTAGTTTTCTCTCTGATGTCCCCCGGCTGCTCTGTTACAACTCTGTTATTCACAGAGTTTCCTGATTGACAGATAGCTTTACTTGTTGCTGAAGTTAAGGCTACTAGCTGCTGTTATTAGCTCAGTTAGCTGGAGCTCGGAGCGCCAGGGGAGTTAGTGTTTATCATAGACCATAGATACAGCTAGGGTAGCTGTCAACTTGAGTAGTTTACTGAAGTATGTGCAATCAAGAGTAAAAGACAATACTTTATCGATACATCTGTTTAACAAGCAAAACATGTACAAAGTGTTATTTTATCTGCTCTGTCCACGTCTCTCATCCTCTATGTTATTAGCACACCTAAGGTAACACTAGCTTGGCAAAGAGCTAGACGTACAACAAGCTAAATGAAAGCTGTCTGTAGTCTAACTGTTCAGCTTAGATTGCCATGTAGCTTTAAATTGGCACATTGTTTCCTGCAGTGAATCACAGCAGAGACAGTGGGAAGGAGGACAAGAGGAAGGACTGATACATATGCAATGCGCTGTCTTCTTCTGAAATAATGAAAAAAAATCCTCACCCAATTGCACAATATTCAAAATAGAACAATTACAAAACAAATACACAGAAACAGTAATATTATCAATAACACAACATGTGAATTAAATTGGTATAATAAAGAGGAACTTACTAGTAAGTAAGCCCGACCCAAAACACACACATCTATTAAGATAAAGGTAAAATACCAGGAATGCACAGGCACTGTGTTTGTAGGCTACATGCTATACTGTATATTGTGCTGAAGCTGTTTTTTGGTAATTTGGGCTGAAAAGACATCTTTATTAACAAAACCAATTTACAGCAATCTGACATCACTCTTTCCTAGACATACTAATGTATACAAAAAATTATATAATGTAATTTTCACAATCAGTCCAAATGTTTGGATAAACCTTCCCATTCAGTCGTTTCTCTTTACTTAGTTGAGTGGACAGTAGTCAAATAGTGACATACACTGTATTGAACTACCGTAACCTCGGCACAACAGAACTGATGATGTTAAAAACTTTAAGAAGGTAAGACAGTCCACAAATTAACTCTTGACAAGGCACACCTACTAATCAAAAACTATTTCAGGTGACTACCTCATGAAGCTGATGCCATGAGTTTGCAACACTATCTAGCCCATACATTGACTAATTACGTTCACAATATTGTTATTAAAATGTGCTATTTAGCCTACCCACATTGATATAAATGGGGTTGAAAGCATAAAATGATTGAATGATGATGATGGAATCACACCTCCCCAAAACAGTTTCAACAAAGCCTGCATCCACAAATGCAATTTGAAACTCTTACCATGCAAAGAGGAGACCTTATATAAACCAGATTCAGAAACACCGCCTTCTGTGGCCTCAAGCTCATTTAAGATGGACTGAGGCGAAATGGAAAACTGCCCTGTGGTCTGATGAGTCAAAATTTTAAATTCTGTTTTCTGTTCTGTTTTGAAATCATAGACCCCTAGTCCTCCAGGCTAAAGAGGAGAGGGACCATCCAGCTTGTTATTAGCACACAGTTCAAAAGCCAGCATCCGTGATGGTATGGGGGTGCATTGGTGCACATGGCATAGGTAACCTGCACATTTATGAAGCCACAAATAATGCTGAATGATATATACACCTTTTTTGGAGCAACATATGCTGCCAAATGGACAACGTCTTTTTCAGGGAGGGCCTTGTTTATTTCAGCAAGATAACGCCAAACCACATTCTACAGGTATTACAACATGGCTCTATAGTAAAAGAGTCTGGGTGCTAAACTGGCCTGCCTGCATTCCCAACTTGTCGCCGATAGAAAATGTTTGGCACATTATAAAATGAAAAATACAACGAAGGAGCCCCCGAAATATTGAGCAGCAGAAATCCTACATCAAGCAAGAATGGGAAAACATTGCACTTTCAGGATTACATCATTTGGTCTGCTCAGTTCAAAGACTGTTACAGAGTGTGTTAAAAGAAGAGGTGATGCATCAATGTGGTAAACATGACCCTGTCCCAACTTTATTGCCAGTGTTGCTGGCATGAAATTCAAAATGGGCATATCATTTTCCAAAAACAATAACATTTCAGTTTCAACATTTGATAAGTTGTCTTTGTGTTATTTTCAATTAAATATGGTGTTTCAGTGTTTGGCACATTATCACATTTTGTTTCTATTTACATTTTACAGGAGTGCCAGCTATTTTGGAAAAGGGGTTGTACTAATGTAGCGCCACCTTGACCAACTACTACAGTAAAAGATGCTACTTTAGTTACATTTATGTATCAGTGTTACCAATCTAATAATGTAATATTTAATAATATACCAGGTGCCACTCTGCACAATGAGTAGGCTACTTTTACTTTTGATAATTAAAGAACATTTTCCAGTGATACTTTACACTTTTACTGCAGCGAGATTTTGGATGCCAGAGTTTTACTTGTTAACCGAGTATTTCCACATCACAGGACTCCTAATTTTACTTAAGGGTCTTCGTACTTCATCCCACGCTGTTTTTTTGGTATCCATCCATACACACTGGATGAAGGACGAGGATGATGAGGCAGCTGGTTGCGCGCGCGGGCTCATTGTAAAAGGGAGCGCGCTCTCGGAGGCGGGTGCGCGCGAAGCGGTGTGCAGATGTGTCGCAGATTTTGTAAAGTCACTGGACGCTGGGAAAGATAGATCTGAAGGAAGTCGCTCCGGATAAACGGGCCCGTAAACTGTCAGGAAAACAAGGCTGCGGAGGGAGAAACGGCAGGAAGAGGACCGACCCGAAGGACCTCGGTCATAACCAGACAACGTTAGCGTAGTTTGTGAAGGAGAAAAACGCTACTTTGAGTTAAAAGCCAGCGGACGGAGGCGTGCACAGAGATGGAGCTGTCAGCGATTGGGGAGCAAGTGTTTGCTGTGGAAGCAATCCTCAAGAAAAGATTTAGAAAGGTAACCGTTTAACATTTTGTCAGCATTTGAGGGAGATTTGTAGGAGCATTTTGGGATGCTACTTTGGATGCTAATGAAAGCTTGAGAGCTTAAAAGAAGAGAATTCCGCGGTAATCTGGTTATCTAATTGCAGGCTGTATGAAGGGGGCGGGTTAAAGGAGCGTGTCCCTGTAATGTAACGTAGAGAGTGTTGTTGTCATTGCACTACAGCTTAACATGTCAGGTGTTCAGTTAAAATATGAGGGTGTTGTCAGCCAAACACCTTTTTACGGCCTGTTTGCTCGCTAATTGGATTTGGGTCTAAGTTACCATATGGTGCTGACAGATGAGGTGCGCAGCTAGAAATCATGTTTCCCCCGGAGCGCAGGAGGGCCCCTGAAGCTCCTCCGTTTATTAGTATCCCCCAACCTCCACAGTTTCATACAACCAGTTTTAACACTGATAGGATCTGTAAATCTAGTAGGTAAACAACATTATTTAAACACTTGATGGTAAGAGGAACTGTTCTGAATAATGCAAGGTTATAAGCACAGTAGATACAAATGAAGGGAATGTTAGTCATTATGCCAATTAGCTGCATTTTCTGCCAATTAGTAGCCTACATTAATGTCAGAGTTTTAAAGTAGTTTGAGACAGTATGCTCAAAATGAAAATGGTAAAATAGCAGCTAATTTAATTTCACATCTGTCATCTCACACTCAAAATTTCACATCTTCCAACATGCAGTGGGCCTGCAACTAATGATTATTTTGATCATTGAGCCATCTGTTGACAGTTGTTTTGATTTATCAATTTTCAGTTTAGTCTAAATTCACAATCACAATTTTTTCAGAACCAAGAGACTTTTACAATTTGCCTGTTTTGTCTTACTGGCAGACCAAAATGCAAAATTACTGAATTGCATTCATTTAAAATAGAGAAAATCTTTAAAATCTTCATTACTAATATTTATATAGTTTATAATATTATTTATACAATCAAAGTGGATTACACTTTAAGTACATTCACAAGTGTATGCGACCAACAGCAATAAGGCAAAATATTGACTGCGGTTTGACTTTAAACTTAAAGTGACATAGGCCAATATTAAAACCACTTTTAATACTCAGTGACTATGTTTGTCCATTCACAATTCAATACCTGTCAAATTGTCACATAAAATATTGGTAAGGTATTGTTGAAGCACTGATTACCCCATGAGTGCATTCTTTACAAGTAGAATTTATTATGTGGTCTACACTGGAAGTTGTGGAAGATCTAGGCACTTCCTTTTAAGAACAAGCACATACAATTCTGTTAATTTAGGCCCTCTAGTCTCACCAAATATACGGTATTCATTTCCGTTTTTGAGGGGGGGGGGGTGGGTGAGTAAAACAAAGTCGGGAATAGTGGTGACTTCACCCGCTGAGAATACCTTTGAGGGCTTGGCAATTATTATTGGATGATGTCACTGAGGATGACTCCGAGTGGCTTGGCTGGTATCTGGAAAACACAGTATATTTTACGTTATCTTTTAATTATAGATGTTGCGTGATGGCATGGAAACATCCTCCCACACATAAACTCCATTCAACAGCAAGAATGTTATGGAATATAAACATTAAATAGAAAAGAAGATGGATCTAAATATCATCTTAAGCAAGCAATCTTTGTCGAGAAAACCACTCATTTACACTGTGATCAATTATGTTTACAGAGAAACAAAACGAGTTCAAATTTTTACTTACACAAATGTATTTTCATATAACATCCTTGTATGATACTATAAATGTATAATTCATAGCACTCTCTCTCATCACATTTATACAGTTGTGTTTGATGATTGTAGCACCTCCAGTAGGCCAGTCATCACTAAGAAACACTTCAATCTTTATCAATATCAGACATGTGGCGTCTCAGATATCTGCAAAGAAATCACATTTGATAGATGTAGATGGGAAAATGATGCATCCCACATGTATTAAGGTAGTATTAGAAAGACTGTGGAAAGTATATTCTGTGAAGTCCTAAGTGAAATTAACGTTTTGGCTGATAACGACTCGCTGATGGCTCTTGAAACATATGTCTCCACAGGGGAGTGTGGAGTATCTGTTGAAGTGGAAAGGATGGCCTCCAAAGTAAGTATGTGAACTTAATAAGAAGAATGGATGGATTATATGACCATCGTGAATGTGAATCTCATTCCCACTGACATGGACAACAAACTGTACATGTGCACAGAAAAAATTCATGATAATATAAAAAAATGAATAAAAAAACATGCTAATTATCAAAGATAGCATAGGATACACACAGAATGATGTTTGATGAGCTTATGTGAAAAGTAATTTGACACATTGATTTATTATTAAGGTCTAATAAGTATGAACAATTTTTTTTATAATTTCCACAACATGTATTAGAGAACGACCAGTAAATCGTGGTGCTGATATTATCGGCCAATATGAGCTTTTTGCAGATAAATCGGTATCAGAGTTTATAACAGCCGATTAATGACATAAGACGGATCGTTCAATCATGTTATGAGTGTTGTCGTTGAATAGTTTGTCCACCAGAGGGTGCTCTGCTACTCCCCTGTGGGCAACACAACACATTAAGCAGCTGTACTTTTGTTCATTAAAAAAAGTTTATTTTTAAACTGTATTATGTCAAGTTATCTTTGTGAGGTCTCATAACTAATCATAACAAATGTCAAATGTTAGGGATAATCTTTGTTTATGTTATGTGTTTCTGAAAAGAAGGGAGAAAAAGAATATTGGCCGATAAATCGGATTATTGGATTTTAAAATCCTCATATATAAAAATTGGCATCGATCCCATATCGGTCAGGCTCTAGTATGTATAATAATTTTCACAATTTGTTTCGAAACTCTGATGATTAAAAGTACTGTGAAAATATTTTTCCAAACTGTGTTTTTTTATCAGGTTATTTGCCACAACAGAAACACCATCCTTTATTTCACGCTTTGCGATTAAAAAGTTATGATTGGGTGAGTCTATGTCGATGATACTGTCCTCTCTGAGCGTTTGTGCAGTACACAGTTACTGTTTGACTGGAACCAAAGACGATAGAGACATTTTTCAGCCAACACATAATTAGTTTAAATGGAGAATGTTAAATAACAACGCAGTAATGGACAGACATACTGATTTAATGTGTCGATTGAATGCAGTAACAAATAAATGAAGGAAATAGAAAAATGAAGGAGGCTTGTATACTATGTTTTACATCTTGTAGGTACAGTACATGGGAACCTGAAGAGCACATTCTGGACCAGCGCTTAGTGCAGGCCTATGAAGAGAAGTAAGGCTCCAATTTTCTTTGGATTATAACTAGATCTCCCAAAACACATACAATCCACACAAGTGGTTTCATTATTCTGCTAGGCTGATAATAAGGGGTGCAAGGTGTCATTCATTAGAAAGGAAGTAACATGCACTCAAGTCTGATTTTCTTTAAAGGTGCCCCGTGGATTTTCTGTTTACACTCAGTGTTACTCTATTTGTCCCAGTATTATTATTATAATTTTCAACTGCAGTAGTTGGCAAGAGGTTTTTAATGCATTCCCTCCTTTTTTCTAAACTGGACTGCAGGCTTGGAAGTTATAGAATCTTGATGCAAGCACGCATGAGAACAAACAAAATGGAGACCCACTAGGGCTGCAACTAACGATTATTTTCATTATCAATTAATCTGGCAATCATTTTCTCATTAATCAATAGTAGTTCGGTCCATAAAATGTCAGAAAATTGTGAAAAATGTCAATCAATGTTTCCCAAAGCCCAAGAGGACATCCACAAATGTCTTGTTTTGTCCACAATCCAAAGATATTTACTGGTCATTTTTTTTGTTTGTAGAAGAGTAAAGAAACCAGAAAATACTCACATTTAAGAAGCTGGAATGAGAATTTACCCGAAGTCAAAACACTTCACCGATTATCAAAAAAGTTGGCGATTAATTTAGTAGTTAAGAACTAATAAATTAATCAACTAATGGTTGCAGCTCTAGAACCCACTAGTAAAACACTGTTCCGTAATACTCAGAAACGGTCAGAAACTCCGCAGGTTACCTTTAAGGAACCGATGTTTTGTTGCTCATACCCTGGATATGTTTTTCTTATGTGTTGTGAAAATGTAATCCAAGAACAGCTACTGAAGACATTTTTCCATCAGCCTCATTTTAACAGTATACTTGGCTTTTTAGAGAGCAGAGAGACAGAGCACTGGGTCACAGGAGAAAAGGATCCAAAGCCAAAAGACTTCTTCTGCAGGTAAATTTTAGAATTTTCTAATCTATATAACTTATTCATTACTTTAATACATGTTTAACTCTCTTTCCTTTAAAACCAGTTTGAATCTTACTCAAATGTTTCTGATTGTTTTTTCAAGTTTCAATGTTTCAGTGATTTCTCTTTGATCTTTATTCAGAATACTGTCTACACCATGGATCTCCGCAGTGCTCACAAGGCTGCAGAGAAACCTTCACCACGCCTACGTCTCTCTTTGACGCGCTCTCTGGTCCCTGAGGACGAGGATCAGATGTACAAACCCAGGAGGTCACAGTTCAAGTGCTTTGACTCAAACCCTCCAAGTCCTACACAAGAGGACTGGGAAAGCCGGGGAGAGGAAGAAGAGGAGGAGTGCAATATAGAAGATGAAGATGATAGAGTGGAGGAGGAGGGGGAGAAAGAGGATGCTCTAAAGGGGACAACAGAGAAGAGAGGAGGCATTTTAAATGGTAAGTGTGTCAGTCGGTCAGCCAGTAAACTCTAATCAGCATCACGACCCAGTTTTTTTGACTCTTTGTGAACCTTCTACTAGGCCCGGCTATCCACAGGCTTTTTCCACTGGGCATGCAACCAAAAACATTAACCTTCCTCCATCCTGAGCTGATTCAAGAGTAAATCATGCAGAGGTCAAAGTATAGACCCATTAATGACTCTGTATTTGAAGTTTCTGTTGTACATGTAAATGTACAGCAGCTACTGTAGAGTCTCTACTTTAGAAGCAAAAAGTGTACTACAGTTATTTTGCATTTATATGCACTGAAACCCAGAATGTTAACATCATTTTGCTTGAAAGTTTGACACCATAGCAAATGTAAATCTTTAATGAATGAATAATGAATATGTAGTTTGACAGTTACAAGAGTATCCATCCATCTAGTTTCGCTCCTCCGGGGCTGGATCGCGGTGGCAGCAGGCTTAACAAGGTAGTCCAGACATCCCTCTGGTAGCAGACCCTCTCCTACCAGTTGGACGTGGCCGGAAAACTCCAAAGGAAGGCGCCCAGGAGGCGTCCTGATCAGATGCCCAAAGCACATCAACTGGCTTTTTTCGACGTGAAGGAGCAATGTCTCTACTACGAGCCTACTCCGGATGTCCAAGCTTCTTACCCTATCTCTAAGGCCGCCTACGGAGGAAATTCATTTCGGTATCCGCAATCTCATTGTTTCGGTCACTACCCAAAGTTCATGATCACAGGTGAGTGTTGGAACATAGATCGATTGGTAAATCAAAAGCGCTGCCTTCCGGCTCTGCTCCCTCATCACGAGAACGGTCCGGCACAACGGCACCCTGTGGACCCACCACCTGCAGCGATAGGCATTGGGGTTGCGCGCACTGTCAGCTGGGCGGCAGGACCTAGGCGTGCTGACTCCTGGTATCGCAGGCTGGTTCTAGGGACGTGGAAGACAGAGTAGTTTTAATGATTTAAAGGTGAGATATTACTACATCTTCTCAAAATAATGATGTGGAGTGCAGAATGGGGCACTTCTGTCCTCCCTATCACCTCAGAAGCACTCAGAGGTGTCTGTTCCTGCAGCCAAATGCACCCTATCTGCCTTTGCTAGTTTATAACATCTATCAGAGCACAGATAACCTATCCAGGTCAGTCCAGGGAGGTTAACTCAATAACAGTACACATGTGATAGGCTTGATGCAATCGTCTGACTGTTACTCTCTCCATGTTCCTGTCTTGCTCAGGACAGGAAAGGACAGACGAGTGGAGCTCTGCTATCGTACCAGACGAGGTCACTGCATCAGAGAAGCTGGAAGACGTCTGGAGACCCATCATCAGTCCGGGAGAGGTGACAGTCACAGATGTCACCCTCAACTCCCTCACAGTGACTTTCCGAGAGTCAAGAGTGGCCAAAGGTTTCTTCAGAGACTGGGGCCTGGAGGTCTGAATTGTGATGAAGTCCGATTATGTTGGTGGGGAGGCCACAGCGAGAGGGACTTGGAGGCTCTGGCTTCATCACAGTGTGTGAATGGTGGTTGAGGGCCTGGGCTGGTGTTTTCACTCCCTCTCTGTGACCTCTCACTTTGCTCTTCCTCTTGCCAGCTACTTCCAGCCCAGTCAGTGGTACGTTTACATGCACAGAGTCACATGGATACACGCCAAACTCCAGTTAATGTTATATTTAGGTTGAGCTGTTCACTGTTTCAAAGGTTGGACTGAGTTGCCTTGAATTATTGGGGTTTGTGATAGCTATAACTGGTTGTGACTTCTATTCCAGAACAAACAGTGCAATCACCGGCTCTGGAGGACACAATGCTAGCTGAGGGCCCCATTGTTGGGCCTGGGAATCTTCCACTGACAAATAGTTGAAAATGAGACTAAGCAGGTGAGTCGGGTGAAGTGAGGGTACCAGTCATAAAGTGATATTTGAAAGTCTCACACCTACCTACAGAATCTTTGACTTGTTGCTATTGGTTCAAATGTACCAATACAGGTATTTTTTAGGATCTTGTTTTATCATGGGTCTTAACTTTTCCACCTTAAAGGTGCCCTGTAAAGTTTTCTTCAAAACAAACACGGTTATGTTTACATCCAGCGTTACTGTGCGTATCCTAGACAAACGGGTTTATGCATTTCCTTCCTCATAAAACATTTGCAAAACCGATTTTTAAAAATAATCTGGACACTGCATTTCACACGTGTTCTAAGCTTGCAGTCTTCTTCCTCCTTGCAATTTGTTTGTGCATTTTTGGTGCATTACTGCCACCCTAGACCAAACAAAACATTGCTCCTTAGCACCACTAGTGGTCAGAAACTCTACAGCAGGGGTCAGCAAATAAGTCTGGCATTGGGCCAAAATTTTTTCAAGCAGTTACATGGTGGGCCAGAACAAAGTCAAATAATTTCAAATCCTTGTATACTTGTGTACATGTTTAGCTCAGTCAGTACTTGTTAGGAAGGTTGTAGGATTGATTCCAACTTACTGTGGATATTTTTTTTCTCCCTTGTTAAACTAATTGACACTTTTGCACATGCTCACAATAAATCATTTGCTGCAGTGTGTGCGTATCCCAGTTTGATCCGCATTCAAAAACCTCTGGACGCTTATTTTCATTTCCCTGAGGAAATTCAGGGGAATCCTATCTCACGTTTACTGATGGCTTTTTCAGAGGTGTGTCAAGCAAGCCAGAGTCTCTTTTGAATGACTCTCTTTTGAATGTCCTTCGGAACTCTTCAAAGTAAAAGCTCTCAATAAACTCAACATAAAGCATTGCTGCAAAAAAAACTTCTGTCGCTTTTATGTTGGAGGCACAATCTCTTAAGAGGAAGTGATTGTGTGAGTAACTAGCTGTCATAGCTCATCTATTTCTCTGGCTGATCTCATTTTTTTACTTTCTGCTATCAAAGCAATCTGGCCACGGGCCAGAAATTATTGCTGGCGGGCCAGTTCTAGCCCGCGGGCCGCCTATTGCCAACTACTGCTCTACAGGGCACCTTTAAAGCAATTAACAGAATGGGCTTCATGGATGGAAATGTTCATGTTATTATATCCTCTCATACTTTTATGTTTTATTTGTTTTTTTTTGTAAATAGTAAATACAGGACTCAGATAAATGTAGTAGTAGAAGAGTATAAAGTAGCACAGTAGCAGAGTTATGACGTTGACATTTAGTTACGTGAAATCAAGTGACGTGAGTTATCATGTGGAGAAAGAAGAAGAGTTCTCTGTGCGTGTAAACATGGCCGCTGTTTCTGTCTCTGTACCACACTAAGCTAACCGTTCAGTACTGGACTCATACGTATTGTACATACTCAAAACTACAGTGAGGTGGGCATAGCTGTCAGTCCCATACTAACATACAGTGCTGTACCTGTAACCTGTGAACACATAGACTGTTACCACTGGACAACAGGTGGCCTAGTCTTGTATGCGTTTCAAAATGCTCTGAGAGATGATTTGATCCGCCTGCATGCCTTTCTCCTCCAGTACATCAATGCAAAGACACAGTGTAGATTTCTCTGTCCACCCAGCACCTCACCTAAAAACATACAACACACTATACAAGTGATAACTTAGTATTGTACCAAAATTAGAAAACTAGATGTGACTTGATAACAGAATGTTCTATGGAATTGCACTGTATTTACTGTACATCATGAAGGTTTATGTTTCCACCAGGAGCCTCTTTTCAGAGTTTGACAGACAGGGTAATAATAATATTTAATAAGAAGTACCAAACGGTGTCATTGATTTCCTACCTTCCAGTTACCTTTCATAAAGGCCCCAAAATCTACTTGCACTCTTAAAACTTGTTTGAGACTTTACATCACTATCTAACAATGTGTTATCTCAGTGTATTTATTAAGCTGTTATACATACATTTAAAGTAATGTAATTATGGATTTGCAAGCAGATACTGTTTGAGAAACTTTACCTGCATCTGGCTGATAAAAAACATTGCATTCAAGACAAAGAACCTTGAAGACAAAGTGTGAGGATTGTGGACATTACAGTAAAGTAGGTGTTGGGATGACCTGTGTAGGATGTAAGAAAAATCTAAATTCTGATTCAAACTCTTCTCTAATCTTTGCCATTGCTGAAATGCTGTAGTTTTAACCTTTCAGGCAATCAGCTTACAACTTATAGACATGCAACGAGGAGGTTAAAAGTCCCTTATATTGAGGGATATGTTCACAATTGTGTCTGTCTGCCTTCCAACAATAGTAAAGTGCCCATATAAACAGTGAAACCATCTTTGCCTCCTGTTAACAGTGCTGGTCATTGCTCTGCCAGTGTAAATCCACAGTCCGGATTCCAAAGTTTATCTGAAGCTGATGTGAGGTGTTAGCAGTCCAAGTTGAACAAATCAAATGGATATCTTCCAGAGTTACTCTTTTTGGTTTAAAATTTCCCCTTTGACAGTGTTTCCTTGTTGAGCTGCAGTGGAAGGATACAAAAAGACTACAGAAGCCTCATATTAGCTTCAGATGAAAAGGAGACTGGACCTTGTCCCCAATTTGGCTAATTTGAAAGGGATCTGTTCTGTATGAACAAAATAAAAGATTATAGCAAGCAAAACTCTGTTTTCATGTGAACACCTGACTATTGTTATAAGAAATTGAAATAAAAGTGAACCTATCCATTAAGGGGTTACAAACAAAAACGGTCAGGAACCACTGCTCTAAATCTCGCATATGAAATTCCCAAAGATACTTGATTTCACTAAAAAGGAGAGCATTGTTTTACCATGTGTTTGCGTAAGGTAGGTAAAAAAGAAAAAGCAAGTGGATGTTCTCTGTGATGGACTGCATATCCCAATATATATCAAGTCATTAAGGCATGAAAAACAAGTGCATGTAGAGGTTCCTTCTTGTAATGACAGAAATCCAAATAGATTTAGATATCACTAATAACAATATAATAATTAAATATCTAGGACAATAAATAAATCTAAATTTCAAAAATCTAAATTTCTGAAATAAACTGAAACCTGTTGCCTGCTGGAAGGTAGGAAATTAAACTTATAACCCGCAGTATGCTTTAACTAATGCAGTGTGACCCAGCCCCTGCCATCAATCAGATGATGAGAAAACTCAAATCATCATTAAAACAATTATAAAAACTGTTCTACCAAAAATACATAGATTGAAAGTGAAAAGTTTCCACACAGCTTTACAGACTTGTTTCCTGTAAGTGTGGTCACGGGTAAACACTGAAAAGACCAATATCACTGATTTAAAAAAGTAAAAGCCCAACTCTGAACCCAGTATATCAGTCTAACCCTGCTGGTGTCCTGCCCAGTGGACACAGGAGCTGATGTGGTGTGTCATGTCTGTGGAATCTCCCACAGTGGCGTCCCATTGGTCCGCAAGTTGTTTGTCCCGCACTGACGATGATGGGTCAGGGTCTCGTGATCTCAAAACTGTCTCTGCGTGACAATGAAGCAGCAGGGAATGGAAGTGCCTGATGTTGCATAATTTTGTAGTTGTTTTGTCTCTAGGGCTAATGTCTCCCTCCTACACACACGCACTATTACTCCCCCTGCCTATTTGGTTTCTGTATGTCTGAAAATACGATCCAGTGATGTGATGAAAACTTGACGTATGAGGAGACTTTAAATTGGAGGAAGATGTCTCTCCTCCATCCTGGGAGGGAGAGACATTACTTTTTAAGTCGTTATTTTTCTACATTGACCTGAATGTATATTTATTTTATCAAGATACTTGTGTATTTGTCACGCAGATGACTGAACAGAAGTTTTTATACAGTTTGTGATAACCACTGAGCTGATGCCATCTCTAAATGTATTGGCATGACAAAACAAGCACCTGGATTTGACGTTGCCTAATGTGGTCGCTTGTGCTGCTTTCGTCCACAACCAAGCGAAGAACCTTGCACTTTATTGTGATGTAAACCTGCACATTACCTGCTCCAGTCTATTAAGTGTTATTGTGTATAGAATATTTCTATGGGAATACTAAAATAAATGTTGCTCATGTTTAATATAATTTTAACCGAACTTGTTCAGTTGCTTATTGACATAACAAAGATACATGTTTCTAGTTACTCTGATGCATTTTAACACTATGAGTGAAATAGTGTCAGTCACTTCAGTGTCCACTGAGATGATGCTCAAACGTGTGTTAAATAATCATTTATTCACCTTTGAAAAATATCATACATAAATGCAAGAAAAGAGGAAACGATTGAGTATTTTTCCAATGGTACAAACATACTTTATTGTACAATTAATTTATTGGCAAAAACAATCAGACCACCAAAATAACTTAAAAAAAGAAACTAATGAAAACAGTTATTTTTGCTTTCTCTCAGCAAGCACCAAAATTGTTAACAAGAGGAACAAAAAAGTGGTCAAAGATTCCATTTGAATACTAAACAAATATTTAAATAGTCTTATTTCCAGTCTCTTTTTAGACGAAATGATTAAAACAAAACTATTTGTTCAGT